>NC_133866.1:1325805-1333903 GCF_044706935.1 Curcuma longa
AAGGAGAAGGAGAAAGAAAGGAATCAGGTCGTGGTTAAGTTAGGGTTTTGGCGACGAATCATAATTTTTATCACCAAATTGACGATGAATTCACGATTCGTCGTCAATTTGGCGACGAATCACACATTCATCGCCAAAGGCAAAATGCGTAAGAGAAAGAAAAGTGGCTCAGGGAATTAAGTTAGGATTTTTAAAGATGAATCTATTTTTTCATCATAAAATTTACGATGAATCAGGAATTCGTCACCATTTCTACTATGAATCGACGATTCATCGTAAAACTTGGATTCGTCGCCACAATTGACAACGAATTTAAGATTCATCGTAAATTTTGCGATGAAAATACCGATTCATCGCAAATTTGGCGACGAATTCCTGATTTCGTCGCCATTTACTGACAAATTTAGCGACAAATATTGGTCATCGCAATTTCGGCAACTAAACTCTTTTTGTCGCAAATTTCGTTGTAAATTTACGACAAAAACTATTTTCGTCGTAAAATTTATCCCAAATTTATGACGAATTGTTTCCCTCGCAAATTTTCATTGCTAAAGGGTTGTATTTTTGTAATGTTATTCTATAGTCATCAATTTAGATTGGATCCGTCGGATTGATCCGCTCCGTCAAATAATTTAGAGGATTAGGTTGAAATTTTATCAATCTATTTTAAGATGAGTTCAAATGGATTAATCTGTCTAGATCCGTGACTCATGTGGGTTGGCTCCCAACGAGCTTGAATTGACTTACGAATTGAGAAAGTTTATTTATTTATTTTAAATTTTAAAATTAAAATAGAAAATTCAATAAATTAGTTGATTTAATCTATCTAAATTATAATTTAAATTTAAAATTTTCAACTTGATAAATTTAAACTATAATACAAATTTAAAATTTTTAATATTTTTTAAATAGATCTATAAATTAATCTACTTAATTTGTAATCTATTTTGAATTAAATTAAATTAAAAAATTTTCAACCTACTAAATTAAAATTAATAGATCGAATTTTTAATATCAGTCCGTTTAACCGCTCTGGCTTACACTCGCTCGGGCAATGCGGGTGGATTGGTTTCACGTTTTGTTTCTAAAACTAGAAAAACATAAAACGAAAACAATGCCCTAGGAAAAACGTCGCCCTGCCCTGCCCGCCGGCTTTGCCCGTCGATTTCGATTCTCCTCACCGTCCTTGTCTTCTTCTGTACTCTCTCTCTCTCTCTCTGCGCTATACTTCAAAATCAATTCGAATGGAACTTGTTAGCTTTGGTTGTGCTGGAGATTGTCGCCTCACGATATCATACTCACCGAATCTCTTGTTCGTCATTTTTCTCTTCCCCTGTTTCGATAGGATAATTGAGCCGAGGCAGAAAAAATAACATTCTAGCCTCTCATGTAATCCATTGTTTATATGAATTCTCTCTGGTGACACAAGTAAGATGCTCACTTATAGATGCATGTCAAAATTAGTGTCCCTTGATATCTTCGATTTTGCTTAAATCTTTAGCGAACGTTTTTGCATCTTGTGCTTCTGTTAAATCTATGCACAATTAATCTCTGTTTGGTTTGATCATGAGTTAATCAGTAACTAGAGTTATTCTTCTGCTGCATGTTTCTTACTGAACTATGGAGATTGGCATACAGCATTTCCTTTCCTTTTAGACATACTTTATTCAGTAACCGGAGTGACATTCCCTTTGTCCTGAAGGAATTTTGTTTTCTTTCTCCGTCGCTAAACCAGCATGCTTGTATAATTTAATGTAGCCCTCTAAGTAACTTTTACGTTACTCATGCCCATTCATTATTTGACGTTTATATGTTTAAGCTTTTCTTCCAATAGATATTTTGGGAGAAAGCATAAACACTATGGTGAAATGCACTCTAATTTACTTTTTAAACATTATTTGTTCTACCAATCCATCCTCTTAGAACCTTAACTATGTGACCAATATCCATTCCATTTTAACCTTATTCCATAAACTAATGTATTTCATCTATTTCTCTGTTGAGATATTTTACTTTTTTCTTTTTGCAATTTTGGACATAGGTACATACTTTTTTACTTCTTAATTCTATGCATAAGCATTTACACATGCATTTTTATTCCCATGTTAGATGGCTGATATGGGAAGTGATTTGCAAGGGGGGGAAGACAATGATATTGATGTAGTCGAAGAGGGTGGTTTTAATGTAAGTGTATGGCCAGATGAGATCGAAGAGAGGTTCATCATGATCATGGAGGCTGAAGTTGCTAAAGGCAACAGAACATCAACAACGTTTTCAAAGCCTGCATGGCGTACCATAGAGGAAACACTCAATGCACAAACAAAAAGACACTACACTTATACACAACTCAGAAATAAATTTAATCAGCTAAGAACCCGACAAAGGGAATTTTCAAACCTAATAAAGGAGCCAGGAGTTAGCTGGAACTCTATGATGGGCTCTGTATCTGCTAGTGATGAGGTGTGGGAACGTTTGTGTAAGGTAAATTAGCTCTTTGGATATTTAACACATATTTCCTTTTCATTAGTTTTTCTGAGTCAATAAAGTAGTGTCTTGTGACTCAATGTAGGTGTACAAATCTGCAAAGAGATTCCATAAGAAGGGATGCCCATTATTTAATAAATTATGTTTTATATATGGAGACATGGCAACATCTGATTTTAACCAGAATATATCAAGTTGTGACCCCCGTATAACTAATGATCCTGTTTTGAATGGTGATTCCCTGGACAATGATGATAGAGAGGATGTTGAAGGAATGGATTTGGAAGGATCATTTACTGAGAATTCTGGTGGCCCCTATGCACTGCCTGCTATTCCTATACGAAGCCAGTCTTGCACTCTATTGGGCTCTCATCAGGCAAAAAAAACAACTCGTTCAACTCTGTCTCCTTGTGTGAATTCTCCAAGTGAAAATCTGAAGATGTCTGGGGCTACAGATAAAAAATTGGAAACTACTTCCTCACCATCTAGGTCAGTTTCTGCCACAGGAGCTAGCCTCAAGATGCTTATAATAGAGAGCATGCAAGCGCTTAATGCATTAGAGGGGATAGATGGACTGGCTTATTCAAAGGCAGTGGAGAGATTTCATGAGGATTATATGTGGATGGAGCTATTTCTGCAGATGACAGATGAGAGGAAAAAAGATTGGGTTTTGAACATAAAATAGTGTTGATGTAGTATCTACAGTATTACCTTCTATTCTATAGCCCTTTCTTTGGGATATGAATTATGTTATGGAAACCCATATTTGTCATGATATTTTAGCCTGAAATATGATAGTGTTACTTATGTGGGATAATTCCTTTCCCATTTAATTCTATTATTATATAATGTACAAAATTGGCTTAGTCAAATATAGTTGAATATTCAGTTTAATTCTACTAGTTATGTAACAGTAATATTGGCGTACACCTTGGTGTCAACTGAGAAAAATGTGTGATTCCATTTTGATTAATTGACATGTATTCATGAATATCTACTAGAAAAAACATAGCCCAAAAAAGGATCTTGACTTTTTTGTGATTTGAAACTATATATAGTTTTAGATATTGACTAAACTGTTGTATTGTTGTGATTAAGGCAATCTACTTGTGATGAGGATTGAGAACCAAACCATGAACCAGATCGACTTGATTTAACAATTTTTAAAATTGATTACTAAATTTGGTCAGGTTTTAAGTTGTTCTGCATTGTAAATTTTGCATTATTTGATGTAAAATTGATATTATAATGGTGATAGCCATGTTTAGGCTGAGTTGAAGACATCCCGTTACAATATGAACACTTCCAAAATTGATGTGCACATCATTCTGGTGAAAATTTTAATATGTGTAAGCCGGATAAGACTGGTTTTAAGACTGTGAGCTTAAAGTTTCAATTTATTCCTTATCCATAAAATTTATTCCTTTCTTTGTTGATGCTTGTTGTTCTGTGTTCTCAAGGTACTCTGAAGATGGTTTTTTCTGATATCTTGTCTGTATCTTATCAAGGTTATCTTCTTTTATTTTACTCAGTTTAAGTATCTGAAGTATTCCTTCAAGTCTTATCAAGGTTACCTTCATCCATCGTGCTTCAAGAGAAAGGGGATTCCCTTTTCCATTGAAGGATGTCATCAACTCCACCTTCATCCACTAGAGCTTTGGGATTCCAAGCTCCACACCATACGCATCAAGGAGAAGAGACGACCTGCAGGTACTCCCATCATCATCTTCCACATTCCATTGTACCATCGGCATCCATTGTCCTCAACCTCTCTTTCATCCACGACTTCCTTAATGTGTTAGTTTTCTTGATTGATTGTTTTCATGGATTATTGATGTTAGTTGTCGATAGATCTGAATATATTCAAGTAGAATTTCTTGCACTGCTTTACTTAGACTTTATTTGACTTTATTGCTTGCAACGTGTTTGGTGAATTGCTCCTTACATTGTTGATTCTAGTTTGTTTCATTTCTACAACTTTTCTTTATGTTTGAATGTTAGATAGGTTTATTAATTGTTTATGATGCATCCATTAATTCCCTTGCAATCATAGGTTAGAGAATTTTCTTGGTTGAGTGAATTACTTTTCTTTTGCAATCATCTTCTTTCATGGTTGTAGGTTAGAATTTTCATTTCTATTAGTCGCATCAACCCTTTTGTTTGTGTCATTGCTTTCAAATAAAAAACAACCCCCCATTTAAAACCATTTGATTTTGTGATTATAATTCACAATGCATTCTTTAAGAGACAATTCAAGTCATTCTCTATATTATATACTATACTAGTTAGGGGGTATGATAATTTGAATTGTAATCATAGAACGACATATGTTATCAATTTTGACGTCGTTACTAGGGAAATTGTAGTAGTGTTGGATAATCGTGAGATTGTTTTTCTTTGAATTATTTTCTATTTCTTTTTTTGTGTCTGCTGATCTTGCTTGTTAGTGTTTAGTATATGACCACGAGTTCCTGTAGTGATTTGCTTGAGCTTGATCCAGAGAGGAATAGAACTTTTCACAATCTACAAAGGTCTCAAACGTGTTTATTAGATATTACTATTTACAGTGCCTCAGATCTTGAAGGCGACATAGTGAACAACAACAACAAAACCCTTAGAGAACTCACAACACCAAATGTGGCATATCAACCTTTGTGCATCCAATATCCTGAGTTAGATGTGGATTTTGAATTAAGATATGGTATCATACATTTGTTACCAAAGTTTCATAGTCTAGTTGGTAAGAATCCTAATAGGCATCTACAGGAATTCCATATGGTATGCTCAATTATGAAACCACATGACATATCAAAGGAAGACATCAAACTCAGAACATTTTGCTAACTGGTTATTTAACCGGGTAAATTAGGGTTAAATTGGGCTATCTTGATTATATTTCTTGTCAATAAATTAGATTTTGGGCTGATATTAATGTTGGGTGAATTTTTAATGCTTAATCTATTTTTCCTTGATTTATGGAAACTTTTTTGGTTATTAATTTGTGTATTGAATTTTTTTCAGGAAATTAGGATGAAGATAATACTATTTGGAGGTTCAAATTGTAAGAAAATCAAATTGGCTCGAGTCGGGTTCGAATCAGAAATCAATTTAACCTAAATCAGATTGGATTTAACCCAATTCTAATTGGATTTAGCCCGAATCAGATTAAAGCTAGCCAAATTCAATTGATTCAGCCCATATTTAGTTGGTTCAATCAGCCCCATTACTATGGACTCAAGCTAAGCCCAGATTCAAGCCCAACTCAGATCAAACCCAGTTCAATTTCATTAGCCGGTTTAATTTGGCCGGTTCAAGCAAGGTTTAAAAGGCCAATGCCGGTTCACAAGCAAGGCAGCTCGGTTTTCTCTAGGTTTCCTTCGACCTCTCTCCGCCGTGACGATCTTCTTCTCGCCAAGCTCCGTCGCACCACCATCAGCCACCATTCTTCATCCTTCTGGTCACACAGATCAGCCTCAGCTCCATTGGTTTTCGTCGTCGCCTTCGCCTTCGCTGGATCAACGCCGAAGTGGTTTGGAGGCGTTGAGATCCTAGTCCCCGTCGCCGCGGAACGGAGCTGTGGGTGGTTACCTAGCTCCGGTGCACGACGACCTTCAGCACAGAGACGCAGCCGTGAGTGGTTATTCGGAATGCTTCCTAGCGCTTCTCATCCACTGATTTCGAGCATGAAGTTGACCTTCGCCGAAGTGGTTCGGAGGTGTTAGGAACGCGTGTGCTCGGCTTCAATCACCTTCATCCACCGGAGAGAACAAGGTAAAGGAGTTTCAATTCCATTCTTCTAATGTTTTGTTTGCTGGTTGCAGCTGACGATAGACGAAGGTTTGGATTCCGATTCTTGCTCTCTACCATGCTCCACCTAGGGTTCTTTCCCTGGGTTGATTCACTTCCCTCTTGGTACGGTGTAAACTGAAGGAGGCTAAGTGTTCTGGTTCTGTGCTGATCTGGGAGGAATTCACCCACACCTTCATTCGCGTCCACAGTCATCCGCCTTCCACAATCTCCCCTGTCCTCTGTTCCGAACCGAAAGGGAAGGAAACCCTACTTCTATTGTTATATTCTTTCTTATTTTCTTGTTCTGTTGGTTTCGTTTATGATACAAACCCCCCCCCCCCCCCCCCCCCCCCCCCCCCCCTTGTGAATAGTTTGTGGCTTAACCCTAATCTTGTTCTAACCTATAAATACCTAATCCTAACTTTAACACTAGTGCTAATCTAATTTCTGATTGTTCTGTTTGTAACAGATTGCACCAATGGAAAACCCCAATTATTCATGTTCTTGCTAATTGCTTTGGGTTGAATTCATGTTGTTCATATGTGGATCACTTACATGTTTCGGTTGTGATGTTAATGAGTGCATTTAAATTGAAGTAATTTGGTGGATGCATGTTGAAGGTGGAATTGAATTTGATTATGTATGCTTGGTAAATTCAAAAGGTATGCTTGAATTAGAATTGAGTTGTTGAATGTAGACTGTTGTATCAGAGGATAGGATGTCTCATGTTGAATTGTTGAACTCGAGTTATCATTGATTCAATTGTGTTGAGAATTGAGTTGTTGTGTTGTGACTGTTAAAATTAGCCCTTAGTGTCAATTCTGTAACGCCCCCCTCTTTCTTATACTGTTTTGGGAGAGGTGGGAGAGGTTCGAGAAACTTTATTCTAGTTGGCCCCAACATCATATCAACGATCAGCTACTTATCTAGTACTTCTATGAAGGGTTATTATCAATAGATAGAAACATTATCAATGTAGCTAGTGGAGACGCCCTAGTAAACAAAACTCTTATTAAAGCCAGAGAACTCATATCAAATATGGTTGCTAATTCATAACAATTTGGAAGTAGACAGATGGCTATCCGAGGTGTTAAAGAAGCTTATGTTCTGGATGTCGAGCAACATTAAAGTATTAGTAGGTTGGATGAGCTAACTTCTCTCGTCAGATAGATACCAATGAGAACTTGTGGTATCTGTGTTAGCTCATCTCATCTGACTAATATATGTCGGACCCTACAACAAGATGAGAGTCTTATCTTTGATAATCAAGCAGCGTCAATTGTTAATATTTTCCCCACTAAGCCTCAATATTACCAATACCAACAATAAAATAGGTATGATCTAATGCCCAATACCTATAATCCTACTTAGAGAGATCATTTAAATCTCAAGAATGGGAACATACAACAATAGACTTATCAGCCTCCTCCAACATATCAAAGGCCACCTGAGTTTCATAATAACTCAATGCCTAGCAGACCCTAACAATTTCAACAGACCAAGCAAATTCCTACTCTCAATAAAGCATAAACATCAATGTAGAAACTAGAGGAGCATCTAGCAACAAGCATTACAACAACAACAAGTGACCCATAATTACCCGCTCCAATAGAGAATTGATGTGTCAATGTAGAATTTAGAGAGTTAGATGGACCTAGTTGCAAGCATAAGTCTCTAGTCAACTTCACTCACAAACCATTCCAAATTTGAAGGTAAATGCCAGTGCTATCACACTCAAGAGTGGTAAGTACATCTCTAATCCCACACCTGCAATCCAATTTTAGATTCCAACCATTCAAATCAGAATTCTGAACCAGAGGTGTAG
>NC_133866.1:1333926-1348581 GCF_044706935.1 Curcuma longa
TCTTGCATAAATTTAGTGGGAGTATTTTTTAGTTATAATAATCTTCCAAGATGGCAAACATCACCAAATCTCAAGAATTAAGGATTCATGACATTTCTTGTAGGATATTACACATCCTAGGCCATTTAATTGGAGAGAATATCTATTCATGTTCATTATTGATACTTTGATCATAAGAAAATTAGAGTTTTAAGTTTTTGATACATGGTATCAAAATAATATTTTAATGATGCAAAATTTATGAAATTAATTTTTCCTAATGACAAATGAGTTAACTAATTACGGTGTCAAATTTCATAATTTTTCGATGAAAATTGAATTAGTTATGAATTTCTGAAGTTGGGGCTAAAAATCTATGATTTTCAGTCATCAGTCGACTGATGCAGATACCAGTCGACTGATGTCTCTGTTTAACTGTGTTTTTAACCTTTTTCTTGGTATTTGACCACTCTTTGACCTCCAACTCTTGATGTATACTCTAGACTAACATTATTGATCAATTGGACTGGTCTAAACCTAAAACTTCGATGTCCAAAACAAAATTGTTGGTGCATAAGGGTGTATGATTTTAAGGGAAGCTTATACCATATGTTGATACGTTTGACAAGTTATGCTCTTACTTGGATCTTTAAATCAAACTTTTTATCTCTTCCTTATTGGTTTCCGATGTGTTTGATGATTGACAAAAAAGGGGGAGAATGAAGGGTTCAAGTTAGGTTTTTAAAAGTCATTCATGATTTAATCATGCTTAGTGTTACTTAATGATTCATTATGCTTATGAATGGTTATTGATTCAATTTTTACTGGGATAAATTGATGTTATTTAATATATGATGTTTTAAAGACCTAACTTAAATAAATTTTTGTCAAACATCAAAAAGGGGAAGATTGTTGGTGCAATCTTGCCCCAAGTGATTTGGATTTTAATGTTTGGCTAAAATGAATTTAAGTTAGGCAATGCTGGTAATCTGACTTGTGTGGTTTGAGTCCACAGAAAAGTCTAGGTTGGAAGACTTGGCAAAGGTTGAAGTCCCGGAGGCGAGTTCTCTAGGCAAAGGATGAAGACCCAGAGGCATGGTGTCTCTTGGCAAAGGGAGACTTAGCATGACGAAGCTGAGGAAAACGTCTCAAGCTAGTGCAAGGAAGGGCACGAGGCTTGTGGAAGGCGTTTGAAGGCTTGCGTCAAGGCTAAGGGCTGAAAAAGTAGCTGAATGGGGAGTTTCATCTTGAGCAGTCGACTGCTAGTTGATCAGAAGCACACACCGAAGTCATAGAAAGATCAGTCGACTGGATCAATCGACTGCTCATGGTGCAGTCGACTGCTAGGTGATCATTGAGGCAAAAGCCGGCTGATTAAATGCAAATTAAAGAGTCGTTGAAGTCCATCAGTCGATTGACCCTTGGAGCAGTCGACTGGTGTACGAAAAAATATAAAAATAGCAAACGACGCCGAAGAAAATATACTTCTTCTGCATCATTTTTCTCTAGCAATTCTCTGATTTTGTAAAGCAATACTCTTCCTCCTTACTTCACTAATTAATCTTGTGAAAGGAAGAGATCAGATTGTGAGGGTTTTCTCCACCTTCGAAGTATGCTTCGAAAAGGAGGGTTTCATAGTGAAAGGTCGTCGGTGTGTGTGTGGATCCTTGGATTAGTCACCTCGTAAGAGGTGGATACCAAGTAAACAACCGGGTTAACGATTGTTCTTTATTTACTTTGCTTCCGCTAACATTTTCGCAGAGAAATTTGAAGAATCATTATTCACCCCCCTCTAGTGAACGCACCGATCCCAACAACATCATCTCAAGAAATTTCATATGGGTGTCAAAGAGATGATTGTGGAGAGAATGGTGTTGCACGATGCTATCTACCCAGCTTAAAGGAGAGTTCGTTCCTTTTCATTTCATGTTTTCTTTTTCTTTGTGCACATATGCTTGCTTATTTTGGTTGTTTCGTTTGTCTAGTTTACACTTCACTTGGTTTTGGTATCATTTCCTACATGTTCCTTCATAATGCTTTGAGAATCGTTAAAGCTGATTAGGTTTGTCTATCAAATTTTGGATTCCTTGATATAATTGGATATGTTGAATGCATGTAGTCGCTAGTATGGTGACGAATTCTACCTTGATAGATTAATCTTGATAATTCATATTCACCTAGTGAAGATCTAAGCCATTCTTATTCATTATCGTCTTTATATGTGAGTTGTACCTGTGATGATTGATACTCTAGGACTTGCATTATCATATGCTTGCATGAATGTAATGAAGGTCATTTTTCTTATTTTAGTTATCATTCCAGTAAGCCACCTAACACATTCATTGCCCATTATATATTCTCTTTGTATCTCTTTCGTTGATTTATCCTTTTCCATCATCTTCCCGAAAAGAATGAGAGTTTTGGTTGTTATCATGATGAGTTATATTGTCCGAGCTGACCAAATTTTAAGTTGGGGGGGGGGGGGGGGGGGGGGGGGGGGGGGGGGGGGGGGGGGGGAGATTATCTATAGTTAGGTATGGAAGAGGTAGTGAAATAGGAGTGTCCAAATTTTAACACAGGCTGGCCATGGTGTTTACCATGGTCATGCTTCATTTTGGAAAGTTTGTGCCAAGGAGAAGATGTCTACAGAGCGAAACACAGGTAGGTCGTGTTGATCACCACAATCAGGTCGTGCCCTACTTTGAAAATCCCACTTCGAGAATAGTTGTCACTAGAGAAGAGCAGGGACAGGTCATGTTAATCACCACAGCCAGGCCATGCCCTTCTTTGTGAATGTTGTGTTTGAGGGATTTTTGTGCTGGAACATAGGAAACTACACATCATATTGAAAAAATGCTGAAAAAGAAAAGAAAAAAATAATGGCACCAACTAAAAAAATTAATATATATATATAATAACAATAATAATAATAAAGAAAAAAAGAGAATTTTTAGATATGTCATGCATTTCTGATTTGAAACATGATAACTAGTTTGAAAACTTTAAGTTGACAACCATTAGGAGACTCTTACATTCAACCAAGAGTTTTATAAGAATTTGCATCTTGAAAAGTTATAGGTATGTTTGTATATATATCACACTGAGAAGGTAGAGTGTTAGGGAGTTTGGATGGAATATTGGTCGTGCATTATTTGGTTATACTTGTCATGTTTATCATATCAATACTCTCATATCTTCTTTGGTTCCTCTTATTTACCTATCTTGCTTGTTTCTTTTGGTTTCTTTTTAACTCAATGCCACCCTTAATAAGTCCTTCTAATTCATGCATATATGTGTTTGTTGTAGTAGAGAGTAGAAAATAAGTAAAGATATGGTAGTGCAATATCATGAGTAGCATTGAGAGAAACTCCACCCTTGTGAATGCTATTGGGTTTCTAGATGTGTAATTTAAAATTTTGATTTCATAAATCATGACAATAGAAGAGTAATAAATAAATTTATCACTAATTATGTAAAAACTCATCCAAGGAAACATATACATGCAAACATAATTGTAAATAAGACAAACAATTTTATACCTTTTGAATGATGTAGAGCGGAAATGGTATTAACTAGCAACCTTGAGAAATATTACCTTTACTAGTATTTGTAGGGGTCTTATGCGAAAAATACTAAATAAATGTAGCGAAAAAAATTAATCCCTCCAAAGATCCATATGAATACAATATACATGTTTGATCAAGTTGTTACATTTGTTGCATGAACGGAATAATCTTGGTAGCAACTTTGATTCGGTAAATCTCAGCACGATCAGAATGGTCGTGCCTCTTCAGTATTCTGATGTGCGTAGGATGTATCTATGTATTTATGCTTTATTTGCACATCTTTCTGAGTTTATTGCTAATTCTTGCGTACATTGCATCCCATATTCATGCATTTAGGCACATATCTTACATTTCCTAGTTCGGAGATCTGCTCGTGCTTTTATATGTTTCAGGGTGGAAAATGGAGCAAAAACGGGTAAAAACGGAGTACCCATTGAAGACAAGGCAAGACAGGGTCGTGCCTCATAGGCACGGCCGTGTCTCTCAGCCTCCTGGCCGTGTTTCACAGGGCACGGGCGTGTGCCCAAACAGAAGACCATCAAGCCTGGGCCGTGCCTCACAGGCACGGCCGTGCCAAAATTCCCCTCAGCAGCAGCTTGAGGCCGTGTCTCATAGACACGGCCGTGCTTCAAAACAGAATCCAGCCAAGTCATGGTCGTGCCTCACAGGCACGGCCGTGTCTCCATCCAGAAGGAAGCCACTGCTGTTGGCCGTGCCTACCAGGCACGGCCGTGTGCCAAAACAGAAGGGTCCAAGCAGCTGGCCGTGTCTCAAACACACGGCCGTGTCCAGCAAATGAGGAGAAGACAGGCTTAGGCCGTGCCTCACAGGCACGGCCGTGCCTTCAAACAGAAGGGAGACAAGTCTGGACCGTGCCCCAGAGGCACGGTCGTGCCCCAGAACAGAGGCTTGACTGCCTTCGGCCGTGCCCCCAAAGCACGGCCGTGCCTCCTCCTGTGCCCGACGCCCACACGGGGCCGTGCCTCCCAGGCACGGCCGTGTGCACGGGGGCGTGCTGCATTCGTGACCTGCACTATAAATAGGTCCTTATTGAGACCTAGGAAAGGGGGGAGACCTTGGAGAGCCACCGGAGCTGTTCTAGAGCCACCGACGCCTGTTTCGGAGCGAGATTCGACGATCCATCCACCGATCCGACTGCTCCAGTCCATCCTCATCCCATCTACGCCGAGATTGCAGTCCAAGGAGGAAGATAAGTCTCATTTCCTGCATTTCTTTGTTTATCTTGTGATTGAGATGTACTCTTCCCTTCCTTTGGCTTGTAACCTCCACACTATGGAGTAGATTCCCTAGATTCTAGGATGTAGGATGAATCAGATGTAATGGATGATTGTATTTGGATTTGATTAATCTACCGTTTTCTATGATATAACTGTCTATTGCTTTGTGGATTTGTGCTTGTGCTTGATGATAAATTGTGTGTGTATGAATCCATGAGGGTAGGAATTGATTATGTATTGAGGAATCTTTAGGCCGTACACCGGGGCGCTTCGTGACAGGGAGAATGCCTTGAACCGGGCGAGTTTCCGAGGGATTTCTTAATGCGTAGTTTAATTCTTATGAGGGATAGTTAGCGGTCATTCGTTGTTGGGGAGAGATCCGTAAAAAGATATCCTGTGACAGGGGATAGGGTTCTTTTAGTACTCCGGGGCGCCTGAGTGACACGGGAATGCCTTGAACCGGGCTTCTAGAACCATTTCAAACCGACAACGAGTGACGTAAGAACACCAATGCATTAATTCGAGGATACCTGACGAGGTTGAATTGGATAAATTGGTTAACATCCCTACAATTGAACAATTATTGAGGAAAGGTAGAGGATCCAAGTCAATCAATCCATACTCTGAGGAGTCCGAAGTCCTAGGATCGTTTCACCACAAGTGTCACAGTCGATCCCTTTCTCCGAATTCTAGGATAAAGTACTTTAGATCACTCCCATCTCCCCCACACAACTCATGCTCAATATTCTCTCCACCTTATTGTGCTAGATCTAGTAAGTAATTCCACGGTCCCTGTGGATTCGATCTTTTTATTACTTGACGACATTCCGTATACTTGCGGAACGCTATCATGTCAAACTCAATGAGTCTAATTCAGATTAGACTTAACCCTATAATCTTAGGGTCCATTATATTTTAGTTGAACTAAAATAAATTCATCTCCAAATCAACATGTTCTTTGGATGCGACTGATAAGTAGCATTTTGACAGGATTAATTAGGGTCATTTTGGATTATTTTGATCATATTTTATATCATAAATTGGGGTTTGAGCTTATTTTTGTATCTTGGATAAATTTAAGGCTTCATTTTATTTTTTTCATTAATTTTGTGATAATTTATGGGTATTAATTGGTTATATTTACTTTTGCAGAAAATTAGGATGAAGTCCAATTGTAAATAATTGAAATCGGGTCAAGTAAATTAATTCAAAAAGCCTGTGAACAGACCTAATTTGTAAGAAATCAAGTTTGGGTTCGAATCTGGTTCGGTTCGTGCTCAATTGTCTCAATCTGGCTCAACTTTCATTTGGTTCAAAATCAATTCAATTGGGTTGGCTCAATACATTCGATTCAAACCGACTGATTCAACAAGCGCTTAAAAGGGTGATTAGGGTTTAGCGCAAAGTGGGGTTCGATCACAAGCAATTCCTGTAGCTTCTCTTCTTCTCCATCGTGATTCACAATCAAGCTCCCGTCCATCCCGTTCCACCGTCCCTCCATCGATTCCATCATGCACCTTCTCCGTTCATCTTCTTCCTCTTCGATCATCCACAGAGTTGCGGCCGACATCCAAGAAAGTCGACGAGCGTCGACGCAACTGCAAGGGACTCCACCATGGGTGATTCACTTCAGTGATCAACCTTCTTCAACCCTTCGATTCAACTCAGTTGCCATGGGTGATTCGCTCCGATGATTGGTGGCTGGTAGTATTTCATTCAGACGTTTCTTGCCGTGGGTGATTCGCTTTGGTCGGTTCCTTATTGATCCGCATCCACCAGAGTCCGGCATGGGACACTGGGCCGAATTCCGATCATCTCCTCCACTTAGGAAGCAAAAGTAAGGTTTTATTTGGTTTTGTATTCCTTGTATGTAATTTACAACAGGGGCGGGCTGAGTAGCTACCGAAGCTTGTGTTCTTCCCCGACTTGAGCTCGCTGGAATTGGCCAGTTTCAACGAGGTCTACCATCTCCTATAGGCGTGAATCAATTGTAATGGGGTTGATGCGGTTTTTATGTGCTGATCTGGGACCATCCATCAACCTCCACCATTCTGTTCTCTTTTCTCCTCTGTTCTGAGCTAAGAGGGAGAAACCCTAACCCTAGTTTGATTTCCATTGATGTTTGTTTCATTTGTTGTTAGCTAATTTCATCTTAACCCCCCCCCCCCCCCCCCCCACATGAATTAACTATTTCCTAACCCTAACTCTGATCTTAACCTTAACCCTAACTCTAATTCTAACCCTAACTTAAATCCTACTTTCTAATCTAGCTTCTAATTGTTTCTTGTTATGTTGTTTTATTAGCTAATTTCATCAATGCAAAATCCCTGAATTACCTATTTCTTAAGTGTGATTTGGTGGTTGTGATGTTAGTGCACTATATGAGAAAGTTGTTTCGATTGGGAATGTTTAGAGAATATGAATTTGAAGGTTGTTTCGGTTGTTTGGAATATTAGTTAATTTGAAGGTGAAGTCAAGCATCGGTTGATTATGAGTGATAAATTGCAATATTGAACTTGTGTTATTCATGATTTAGTTGTGCTGATTGGAGTATGTTTTTGTTGTAAATTTGATGTCCTATTGTTCTGATTTTGTGTGTAGTAATAACCTTTCAAATAAATAAATTGGTTATGTTGTTGTAATACTTGAATAGGATCAAGTTTATTATGTTGGCCAATTGTAAGATGAGTAGAATTCGTGGTGTATGATTTAGGTTGGTTGAGAGATGTTATATGAAGATGTATAGTGTATGTTGAATTTGTTGTATGAATGAAATTCATGTAATAGGTTATTATTATTGTAAATGGAACAAGTTGTTGTGTAATGGAATTCATGTTATGTTTATTGTGTGCAATGAATATGTTTGATGAATGTTGTTGTTGAACTAGTTCATGTTAGGGTTTTATCAGTGAATGATTGTTGTGGTTATCATAAATTGAATAATGAACATGTTCTTACTTTTGTAAAGTTATTGTATTTTACGTGAAATAGGATTAATATTGTAATTAGGGTGTATGATTGGTTATAGTTTGTAGGATTTAATTATGAATAAATAGATTTTTATGGATAAATAGGAATGAATAATGATGATCAACAAATAAAAATTCTGCACCATGCGTCTAGGATAAACCTTCCATTATTGAGTCCATGAGAGATGACTCGAACCTCTCTATATTACTTGAGCGATAAATAGAGGTTTGGTTAATTAGAAATTTTTAATTTTGAAAGTGACATCAGTGACCTAATAGGTTCTCGTTGGTAATGTCTCTAAAATAACATTTAGATACATAAGCAATGAGTGACATCTAGTAATGTATCATTGCCACCCAAGTGATGAGAATGTCAAAATCCGACCTAACTTTTTTATATCTATTATCTTGTATAACTTGGTTCTTCTATCCTCAATATCTAGATTGATCCATGCAGCATAGATTGTGTCATCTCCTTGTTAATCTTTGTATTTCTTGATCTCCAAGTAGACTCACTGAACCAAATAAATTCAATATTTCATATTGAGTTATTTGAGCAGGTCATGCATTTTAGTAGTCATATTTAATGAAGAGGTCCACAGATATCACTTCTGCCATATGGAAGAGAGAGATCTCATCTACATTACTCACATCTCTTAGCATATTTATTACATACCTAGTGATCGATTTTATAGTCCACCTTGTTATATGTGATATTTGTCGATACTAAAGTACACAACTTCTTATGTAGGAAATCGTAGTGACTTTAGGTTTAAGGACTATTTATACTAATAGTCACCATGAGAATGTTTATGACACTCATATAACGATCCATGAAATATTCTCATAGCAGGTCAATTCATTGCATATTCTCTAATATATACTCATGTGTCAACTTGATATCGTATATCCATGACTTGTAAGATTAAGTCATCAGTTGACTTACATGCTAGTCTCAATGCATTAATATTACCCTTGTATATTAAAGCTTGACTATGAATAGTTAAGAATAGTATTCTATATATATTTACAGTCTTCCACTATTAATTCAACTAATTGATAATGTTATATATTAGAACCTACTATCCTAAGATATTATTATACTTATTCATCTAGCACAGATCGGAAGTAAATATAATAACCATAAACTTTATCTTTTATTAATAAAATATGATATAAAAGTTTTCTTATTAATCATCTCATAATTGGCTCTAAGTACTAACACTAACAATCTTCAATTAGCACTAGTGTCAATCATTGAAATATCTAATACTCAGTGAGCTAGTGTGACCATCATGCTTCCTTTGTGTCAAAGCCATGGTCGAGGGATCCACAATGTTAGCATTAGTCAATACTCTGCATAGCCTCACATCTTCTCTATTAATGATCTCTCAAATAAGATGGAACAACCATGTATGTGTTTGAATCGCTGATACGAGCGAGGTTCTTTAGTCAGTGCAATTGTCCAATTGTTATCATGATAACTGACTATTTGACTGGGTAAATTAGAATTATTTTGGACCGATTTAACCATATTTCATGATATAAATAGAGTTTTTTAGGCTGATTCTTTATCTGGATGAATTTTTGATGTTATTTTATTTTTTATTAATTTATGACATTTATTGATATTAATTTATTTTGCAGGAAATCAATTTGAATGAAAGTTAATCTTGGTTCAAGTCCGGGACAAATCGAATTCAATTTGGCTCAATCATGTTCAAATCAGCTTAGTCTAATTTTTGGTTCAACTCAAGTTTGGGTCATTTGGTTCAAGCTAGGGTTTCATGTGATTAAGATGCTGGTTCAAGTCATTGGTTCAGCCTTGGTTAGCCTAGTTAATTGATGGATTCAGCTAAACCCAAATCAGCCATTTTAGCCCAACCCAATTCAATACAACCCGATCCAATCAGAATTCGGTCGGTTCAAATCCAATTCAAGCGGTGCCGGTTCGGTTCAATTGTAGTGCTGGCTCATCAGAAGATTAAAAGGATTAGGGGTCACGCTGAAAGAAGGGGGGCTCACTCGTGATTTGGGAAGCTACAGTGGTTCCCAAAATCGTGAGCACTGTTCATCATCTTCTCCTCACCGCCGCTGCGATCCTGAGCCCCGTCGTGCGCTCCACCGCCTCCATCGTCCTCTTCGATCAACCACAGAGCTGCGGTCGGTGTCCACGAAGACCGACGAGCCCCGACACAAGCGTAGGGGATTCCACCGTGGGTGATTCGCTTCGGTTGGTTATCCCTCTTCAACCCTCCGGTTCTTCAGCGCCGTGGGTGATCCACTCCGGCGATTGGTGGCCGGTAGTATTCCCTTGAGTGAGGTTTCTAGGTGTGGGTGATTCGCTCCGGCCGGTTCCTCATTGACCCGTATCCACCGAAGCTCGGCACGGGACGTTGGGCTGTGCTTCGATCATTTCCTCCACCGAGGACGCGAGGTAAGGTCTTGTTTGGTTTTCTTTGTCTGTGATTCGCAGCAGGGGTGAGCTGAGCAAGAATCGAAGCATGTTTCTTCTTCCATTTGAGCTCATCGAAATTGGCCAGTTCCGACGGCTCTCTTTCGTCCATGTTGGTGTAAGTTGATCAGAATGGTGTTGTTGCTGCTATTCTGTGCCGATTGGAGCCATTCATCTACCTCCACAGTCATCAGCCTTCACAATTCTCCCCTGTCTCCTCTGTTCTGAACCGAAAGGGAAGGACAGATCCTAACTCTAACCCTGATTCTAACTTAGCTTAATTATGTTGTTCTTTTGGTTAGTTGTTAGCTGATTTAAATCAAAATCCCCCCATTTGTTATTTTCCTTGCTAGTAATTAACGTGTTGAATGATTGTTAAGTTAAATTCATGAACACATGTTGTTAATACTGTAGTTGTCGAATTGGAATGGTAATGTGGAATTCAGTTTATGTTGATTGTTAATTGTTGATGTTTGGTTCAAATAATGGTTTGTTCGGTTGTGTATGGTTGTGGTTAAATAAATTTGGAATTTAGAAAAAGGTATGAAGTTGTTTGAGATGTGAGGATTATTTGGTGGAAGTTTTACGTCTGATGTGTAGTCTTCGAGTTAATTTTATGTTTGAAATGGGAAACTTGAGCATGCTTGTTATCTAATTTTGGGATGATTGAATATCTTGTTGCTTGGTTATGGTTTTAGCTTAGAAGATGTGTATTGAAGTATGGTTGTTGGAACTGTCATTGATGTCATATAAATTGATTTGTGTAATGAATTCTTTATGTTGTATTGAGCTCTTGATGTTGTGGTGAATGTTGTGAACATGTTCAAGCTGTTTTAGAGTAGACCGGTTGTATAGCATGATGTGGTGCTGTGTTGTATAGCATGATTTGTATTAATAAAATAAGCCATTGAGCATGTAACAAGTTGTACAATTAATTCGTGTATAGGATGTATAATTTGTGTAATTTGCTGTATATATATATGTGTTAGTTATGGTGATCATGTTTTACCTTATGTGAATTGTTGTTAGATGTTTTTGTATAGTGTTTTAGCTTATATCAATTGTTGATAGATGTTTTATATTATTCTCATGTTCTTAGTTGTATATGATTAATGGAGTGTATGTGATTATGTTGGTAATTTATAGGATTGAGTGTTGTATGTGATAATTGTTGTATAATGCATTAATGGAATTTATGTTGTATGTTTTTACATGCTGTATTAATTTGGAATCCATGTTGTATATTAATGTAAATAGGGATGTATCATAGATTGTAAGATTTAATTATGATTAATATTCTTTTGAGTTAATAAATGGATCGTGTAGATAGGAATGAATAAAGCCAACAAATAAATACCCCGCACCAAATGTCTAGGATAACTTCCTATCATTGAGTCCATGATAGACGACTCGGACCTCTCCATATTACTTAAAATAATAGTTAGGGGTTTGGTAAATAAATAATTAATTAATTTTGATGGGTGTGAGTGACAACAAATAAGGGAATAAAATATCAAAATAAAACATCCCAAAAATACACGTCATTATATCACAATAGAGGTCTATTAAGTTCCCTATGCTAAGAACTACACTATGCTTTGTAATAAATTTTCTGATCCAAACAACCTCTTTTGTTGCACCAGAAGTAGCAATATACTCGGTCTCTGTAGTAGGATCATCAACTATATCTTACTTTGAAGTCTTCCAGATCATAGCACCATAATTTAAGCAAAATACATACGATAACTGCCATTTGGAATCACCCTTGTCAGTTTGGAAGCTTGCATCGCTGTAACCCTTTACAGCGAGCTCCTTATCACCTCTAAATATCAAATATTCTTGACTGCTGTTTAGTGGTCTTCACCTATATCTGATTGGTATTTGCTCATCATGCTTAACGCATACTAGATATTAGGATGAGTACAAGGCATGACATACATGATAAACCCTATAGAAAATGCATAAAGAATCTAATCTATCTTATCCATTTCTGTTGGTGCAAGAAGCATTAGGTATGGCCCTAGAGTTTCAATTTTTGACAATACACCTAGGTTTGGTTAGTTTGACCAAGGGTTGATCCAAACATGACCTAATGTTTGGATGTGAGTGAAGTATAATCAGGTCAGTTTGACCAAAAAACTAGTGAGAAGTCCTAGTTGGTTAGACCAGGCAAAGAGAAGTCCTAGTTGAGACTAGACAGGGAAAGTCCTAGGTGAGGCTAGGCAAAGGTAAATCCTGGTTTGGAGGATCAGGCAGAAGTCTTAGCAAAATCAAGTGCACTAGGTGCAAGTCCGACAGGTCAGGAGGACCAGATACATGGCAGAAATCCAAGCAGGTCAGGAAGACTAGATGCGTGGTTGAAGTCTAGGCGGTCAGATGGACTAGTAGGCCTAGAAGCAAATCCTGGGAGTCGAGGATCCAGGCTAAGCAGAAGTCCAACAAGTCTGGAAGACTTGGTTGGTAGGTAAATTCTCCCGAGTGGAGTGGGTAAGGGCGTGTTTCTAGTGTGGGAACAATATGCGTCAGTCTAATCCAGGATTTCATAGAAAATCCTAAGTTAGACCCACATGGTAAGACTTAAGTTGCTTGCGTGTTTGTATGCTTGTCTTTGTAGGAACCAAGAGCTGGAAGTAAGATGGAGAAAGCATAAGTGAAGCAAACAGAGATAGCCGAACCAAGCACGAGGTTAACTCAGGTCAAACCTGAGTCAACTGGATCCAGGCGCCTGGACAGTTCAGGCACCCCTATTCCACTTCCAAGTGCCCCTATCGAGAAGACTCAATCCGAAAAAGATCAAGAAGATTGGATCGGATCCGTTTTTATTGTGTGCCCGGATAAGGCTTCTAAGCGTTTGGAAGGGGCTATATAAGGAGGCTGAACATGCACAACAGAAATACAACTTCTCCAAGTTATCCTCTTCCTCTAGTGGTGTTGCTGAACGCGAACGGGCCAGAGTTTTGCAACCAGGAAAGATCCAGGAGGAGTGTGCGGCGCTCAAGACTTCCAGATCGGCTTCAACACAATTGCTTGGTTATTTCTTTCTGTCTTACTTTGTGTTTTCATTTATATATTTGTTCTAGACTGTAACACGGGTTTCTCCGCCTCCGAACAAGATTCGGAAAGGATACTACTAGTAGACGGGCGTCTCCCGTACATAGGCCTTGGATGTACTAACCCTGGGAGGTTAGTGTTGGGATCGTCTCGGTACAATGCACGTATTTACATGTTTCAGAAACATGCGTAATGAAAATAAACAAATAATTTCAATTAATTATTACAACAACACACGCATGCAAAACAGAAAATAACATATACAAAGCATAGTAGGAAATTAAAATTTGTAGAATATTAGAAAAATAAGCAGGGGACTCACGGATTTACTTGTAACCCCCCAGGATTAGTACGTCCAAGGCCTATGCACGAGAAGGTGCCCCGTCCACTAATAGTCTCCTTTTTGGACCTTTGTCCGGAGACGAAGAAACCGGTCTTACAGTTCAAAATATATATAAATGAAAAGTATAAAGTGTAAGACTAAAATGAAATAACAAACTCTTGAGACGGCTAATCTAGAAGTCCTGAGCGCAGTGCACCCTTTCTAGAGCTTCTTCGATTTAACGAGCTAGGATTCGTTTCATTCACCAGCACCGCAGGATGAAGAGTATGGAAAATTAATGTTTTTCCTTGTGGTGTACATTGAAGCCCCTATATAGACTCTTCCGGGTGCCTGGAATCTTATCCGAGTGCCCCGATCTAATCTGATCTGATCTGATCTAATTTCTTTGATCTTTATCGATGTTGATTCTTCTTGATTTGGGCACCTGGACCATACAAGGGCACCTGGACCGTCCGAGCGGTTGGAGTAACATCTGTTGGTGCAGGGAGCACTAGATGATTGAACCTTAGTTTTGATAATGGCAAGAGGTTCAAGTTAAGTGTATAGTATTTACTAATGAGTTGATCCAAGTGTATAGGTAACATAGACAAGTCCTAGTGGGAAGTAGGCAGTGGAAGTCCTAGTGAAAATTTGACAGTGGAAGTCCTAGCTGGAGGCTAGATAGACCTAACTTAAAGGGTTAAGTGGAAAGTCCTAGTCTGGAGGACTAGGTAGGAAGACTTGGTGAATCAAGTGTACTAGGTGGAAGTCTAGGTGGATCAGGTAGACCAGATATCTAGTAGTGGAAGTTTAGACAGGTTAGGTGGACCAGATGTCTAGCAGTGGAAGTCTAAGTAGGTCAGATGGACCAGATGTCTAGCAAAAAATCCTAGAGGTCGAGGATTGAGGCTAAGCAGAAGTCCAACAAGTCTGAAGAACTTGGTTAGCAAACAGGTAAATTCTTCTGAATGGAGTGGGTGAGGGCGCGTTCCTGGTAAGGGAACAATAGACGTTGGTCTAATCTAGGATTTCATTAGAAATTCGAAGTTAAGACCAAAATAGTTTATTAAACTCT
>NC_133866.1:1348681-1350756 GCF_044706935.1 Curcuma longa
GCAGTCGACTGATGGGCAGTCGACTGGAGCAGTCGACTGCTAGATGACCGTTGGAGCGACAGTTGACTAATTAAATGTAGATTAAAGAGCCGTTGAAGCCCATCAGTAGACTGGCCCTTGGAGCAGTCGACTAATGTACGGAAATACATAAAAAGAGTAGATAACGCCGAAGAAACCAATAATTCTTTTTCTCATTTTCTCTGGCAATTCTTTGGATCTGTAAAGCTCTCCTCTTCCTCTATACTTCACTATAAATTCTTGTGAAAGGAAGAGATTAGTTTGTGAGGGTTTTCTCTACCTTTGAAGCGTGCTTCGAAAAGGAGGATTTTCATAGTGCAAAGGTGCTCGGTGTGTGTGGATTCTTAGATTAGTCACCTCGTAGAGGTGGATACCAAATAAATCAATGGGTTAGCGATTATTCCCTTTTTCTTGTTGTTATTTTTGCTTCCGCTAACGTTTTCGCAGGAAAGTTCAAGAAATCGCTATTCACCCCCCTCTAGCGGACGCACCGATCCCAACAACTCAAAGGTAACTAAAAGAGACTTATTATTAAATTATTTATTTAATTGTCAAATGTAGCATGGGGAGTCTATAAGCCAACTACATGCAAGGATCAAGGACATCTTGAATAGACTCCACTCAATCGGGCAACTAGTCAAACATAGAGACGTAATCAGGTATGCTTTAAAAGTATTCTCTTAAAATACTTTTAAAGCATCTATGGTAAATGCATAC
The DNA here is from genome assembly GCF_044706935.1 of Curcuma longa. Lineage (NCBI taxonomy): Eukaryota > Viridiplantae > Streptophyta > Magnoliopsida > Zingiberales > Zingiberaceae > Curcuma > Curcuma longa. The sequence continues at coordinate 1,349,417 of NC_133866.1, forward strand.
AAAATCTAGGGATTTATCTATCGTCAAATTAGATGAGCTCTTTTGTGAATTAGAATTACATGAGCAAGCAAACTTAAACCCAAAAGAGAAAGGTATAACCTTGATTGCAGGTCAAACCAAGAATAAGGAGGTCAAATCCAAATCATGGCTGTTGGTGTAGGGACTAGCAGATAATCAAACCTGTGCTTGGATTATGGAAAAGGGTTCAAGTTAAGATTATGTTGTGTATTGATGAGCTAATCTAAGTATATAGGTAGCACAGGAAAGTCTTAATTAGAGGCTAGGCAAGGCAAATCCTAGTTGGAGGCTATGTAAGAAATCCTGGTAAATGGAACTGGACAAGGAAGTCTTAGCAGATCAAGGACACTAGGCGAGAAGTTTAGTTAGGTCAGTGGACCGAAGGTTTAGCAGGTTGATGGGTCAGTGAGGACCGGACATCGAAAAGAAATCTTGGGGGTTAGAGGATCGGATGCTGAATAGGAATTCTAAACAGGTATGGAGGACCGAATGTTTGGCAAAAGGTAAACTCTCCTAAGAGGAGTAGTAGGTGAGGATGTGTTCCCATAAAGGGAATAGTATGTTAGATTTGAAAGGTATCCTAAGGCAATCGTCTTACGATTATACTATTTATTGGATAAATAGCAATTCACTATTTGAGTGCACATTTTCTATGTATTTGACTGAATCTTAAACTCATTTATTGATTGTCCGTAATACGATTTATAACATCAAAAAATTTATGATTGGATCACAACTAGTGAGCATATCTATGCAATTATGAATTATTGAAATTATCCCTAGTCGAGAAATTGATGAACATGAACGTCATTGATTCTTTCGAGACTAGCACGTTTTGAACTCCTTGGTTAGCCAAGCAGCTGATCTCTCTAGATATTGGATATTGAGAGTTAATGTGGATGCTGGTTAAAGTTAACTAGTTCATTGGAGTGACCTACTATGAGACTTTATATGGTTCTATATGTATGTCAATGCAGATCTCAGTACAGCTTAAGTGCGAGTTTCCTTAAACGTGCGGTATTCAAGTCACCTTGGTCATAAAGGCTTATACTTTGAACATCTTAAGCAAACATTGTTAGGATCGGTTGAATAGCTAGAGGGGGGGGGGGGTGAATAGCGTTTCTTGATTTTCTTTCTTGAACTTTCTCTGCACAGAGATTAGCGGAAGCAAAAATATAAAAGAGAAAGAAAGAGATCAACGCTAACCCGGTTTATTTTACTTGGTATCCACCTCCGCAGAGGTGACTAATCCAAGGATCCACACGCACGCACACACCCGATGCACTATCAATCTTCTCCTTCTCGAAAACCTCGAAGGCGGA
>NC_133866.1:1350856-1431669 GCF_044706935.1 Curcuma longa
GTGATCGATTACAGAGCATTCTGTAAGACCAAGGGTTAGTGTTTAATCGATCTGATGATCGATTACAGAGCATTCTGTGAGAATTCACAAAACCCATAGAACACACTATAATCGATTGGGCAATCGATTATGGTGAACTGTAATCGATCAGGTGATCGATTACAAGTTTAATGAGAAACTGGGTTAGCGATTGGTAATCGATCACCTGATCAATTACCATACCCTAATCGATTAGGTGATCGATTAAGGGCTTGGGTAATCGACTGCCTGATCGATTACACAGCTTATAGAGGAGATAGTTACGATGTTTAATCGATTGTCTGATCGATTAAGGTATTTCTGATCGTGTTCAATTTCTGCTCTGATCATTCCTGATTTCTGATTATTCTGATGAGCTTTGCAGGTGGAGTTTGAATTGGTTTGAATTGGGATAAAGAACCGGAATTGTCAAGTGATGGCTTTCTATCCTCACAGTATTGTCGAGCTTGGTTTTCAGGTAAAAGACAACGGTGCTCTGAGCTGCACAGGAGAATGATCAGGTTGATCAGTGAGGGGCTGAGAGGAGCGTGGAGCTGGTAAGCTCAGATGGCTCAGGCTGGTCAAGCATGGTGCAGTGGACTCAGAGTCCGTTTGAACAAGCAGGCTAAAAGGAAAAGATGAAGGAGAAGGGAGAACATCTGGAAACGAATAGCTCTCTGTGTGCTTGTGCTGTACATAGATAACACAGCAAATAAATCATCATAAAGCATAAACATCTACTATCTTATTTTTATGAAAATCATAAAAATATATGACAATAAAGAATTGATACAATTAAGATATGAGACCATCATTCTCATATATTTTATATATCTGTGTGTACAACACAGTTTCAGAAAAAACTACTCTAAGTAAGAATATGCAATATCCATTTTACCATGATAAGAGCAAAGTATATCTAATCATCAAGTAAAGTCTTACATTAAATAATAATAATTTAACAAACATCCAAAATCAGCCAAATGTATATTACATAATATCCAAATATATATTATCCAACAAGTAACAAACTAATCATGCAGTAGATTCTCTCCATCAATCATTTGGAATAATAAATTTTTATGATATTCAAAAGGGCATCCAAGTAAAGCTCTCAACATCTTAGGGCATTGAACAAGATACAAATAACATATAGAAATTCTATGTTGCTCAACACCTAATTAAGTCAACAAACTCTACACTTCATTCTTAGGAATAGGAAGTTCATTTGACTTAACCATTTCATGTGTTGAACTCATAATGGCTTAAGCTATATGGTCAATTACATTGCTTATACCGTCATCATCAATTTTACCTTTCTTTGCACTCTTGTTCTTTAATGATGCTCCAACAAAAGAGTTAGCTTGAGATATAGTTGGTTTAGAACTAAGAGTTGGAATTTGAACATCCTCATTAACTGCATTTGAATTATCCAAATGAATTTTTGTTGAGATAATATAAATTCAACTTCATCAATGGTTTCGAAATGATTTTCACCAATATTATTCTCCACTTCCATGCTAGCTCATCTCTTTCGCATTTCTGATGTAGTGTTGGCATGTTATCCCGTAGCCCTATCTTTCATATATAATTGAATTAACTTTTCATAATTTCGAATAGGCTTGCTCTTCCATTCGACAACTACTAGTTTGACCTACAAATTACAATATAATTATATCAAGCATTCATTCATAGATAGTATCACAAAAGAAAATTAAATATATTTTTCAAATTCATACACACCTCAATTAGTTGTTGCCAAACTTCAGGTTCAATACTGAAGAATTCTATGATGGGATCCTATGCAAAACCACTCATACCATTTTTGAATATATCATAACATGAAAATCAGTCTCTTTTAATATGTTTCATGCGATTTTGAATCCTGTCCTTATCGATAAGTTTGTCAAGAAATTTTTTTTTCAATTCATTCACAATATTTTTAAATGCTTGTGTAGTAAAGGTTCCACCAACCCTGTTGCCTATATTATGTTGGTTCAAATATGCATCAATAAGAGTATCATCCATTACTTTATTCCAAACACACTGATTATTCATCTTGTTTGCACTTGCATTTTCACTTTGTTAGTCCTTCTTTTTTGCACCCTTAAAAATAAAAATATAGTAACAATCAAATATAAAATTACATAAATAGTCATATGACATAACATTCAAATAACATAATAAATTAAAATATCAACATTCACAATCATCCAATTACAAGAAAATTTATCCAAAACCACAAGATAAACAAATAAACATAAATATCACATATTATAATCTAACCACATAGCCGCAGCTATGGAATCCCTAATCAATTCTCCCCTTTTTGCATCTTCATTGTCATCTCTATTACTATGATTTTCTTCTTGATGATCACTATTATTATTAAGTTCAGCATCAACCTCAACAAGCAATCCCTCATCTGGATCAACATTAATCAGGTAATTGTGCAAAATATAACAACAGAGAATAATTTCTTTTTGAGTTTCAACTCCATAATTTGGCTCTGTTGAACTTCCTATAATAATAAATCTCTTCTTAAGGACTCTAAAAGCTCTTTCAATTGCAGTGCGCAAGGAAGAATGTCAAAGATTAAATAACTCTCGAGCATTTCATGGTAGATTGTGGTTATATTCTTTCAAATGATAACGTTCTCCTCGATATGGTGTAATAAGACTACTTTTCAACATGAATCTAGCATCAACAAGATAGTATTTTCCTAAAAAAATATGTTATTAAATTGTAAAAGCAAGGAAAGCCTAATCACAATATATGTCATTTAATTTACCTTCTGAAATTTTAAGACACTCTTGTCTGGTTTATGCATTTTTTATTATTTTTGAGTCGGATGTTGTCCCTTCCCACTTGGCTAAGACATAAGTGAATTTCAGATCAAATGTGCATGCTGCTAAAATATTTTATGTTGGAAAATCCTTTCTATCATGAAACTTTGGAGTATCAAAGGGAGAAACTTTAATACGAATATGTGTTCCATCTATTGCTCCAACATAATCCTGATATATCATGTTTAAATTATTAATAATTATGAATATATAACATAAATCTATACTAGTCAAAAGATAAGAATAATACTTTTATCTTAAAAAATGGATAGAATCGATTGCTAGTGAAGATTTCTGAATGAACTTGTGACCCATCCGGTTGTTTGAGAAATTTATCCTCCAACTCCATTATACCTTTTAAAACATTATGGAAATGATGACTCACTGTTTCTCCCAATCAATAGAAAAAGAAGTCAAGTTCACGATTTGTAACATTGTGACCTAGCAAATAGAGTGATTTTGCTACTTGTTCTTCTATAGTAATCCTTGTGGTAGGTCATAAACCACCTTCTTTGAGTAAAAGATTACACAATCCCACAAATGCAGAAGAACTCATTTTAATTATACTATAACATTGATCATTAGTTAGCATTTTTGTCATTAATTCATTTCATACATGTTCCCCTTCTAATAGTACAAGATGAGGAATTTGATTATTTTGTTTGTGCCTATTTCGCACATACCAAGCCACAACCAAACAAACAACTTGTGCCGATGCGAGTTGATGCATACGATATAACTTAATGAAATCATTACGTTTACCATTTTGATCACCCATCTATAAATGAAAAAAATAAATTAATATCACACAAGATGTTCACATTGTTAAATAGAAAGTAAAAAAAAAAATCTCTTCTTCCTTAAATTAAGATTAAGCAATATGTTTACACTAGTAAGCCTAGAGTGCAACAACTATATTTATTTGAAAAAAAAATTCAAATACACAATAAGAAATTCTAACTTTAAAAATTGAACATAAATAAATATGATTTTATTAGATACTTGTCTTTGTCCCATGCAAAAAAGAGCTCAAATGAAAATGGTGAAAGATTTTTTCAAATATATAAGTGTGGTAGCACCTACCAATGAATCTTCATCTGAAATAATAATGGAAGTCTATCATATGCCATGATGATGCATAATGGAATAACTAATATATCAAAACTGCAAGAAGGTCTAGTAGGGGGTTATATCAAATGGGACGTGACATTGAAAACAATAAAGGAAAATTATTGAAAAATGCAATGATAATTCATGAAGGAATAGACATCATTCTGCATGCAAATAACCATTTCTTTTGTATCTAGGATCTGGGTTTTGTTTTGATACTTAACTATAATTTGTATTAACACAATAGAAATGTCATTCATCTAATAAAAAATTATAATCAAGACTATTGTTCGACAGTGATTGTTTAAAATGTTATTAGAATCAACAAACATCAAGTTAGATGCAATATGATCAACATATATGAGTCTTTGAATCTATTCGTATTATCTACAAGTTATATGAAGAGCAATCAAAAGGAAGGGCGAAGAAAGATCATATATTCGTATTATTAGCACTTTCCAATGGTGAATGGTAAATACAACGACTATGGTATGCGCTCTTGTCCATTCAGATATGAGACTGTTGCTGAGGGCAAAAGGAGGAGGAGGAGATTATGATTACCTAGTTATTTCTGTCCTCTTGAGTTTTATTTTCGGAGAAATTTACGATGAAAGTCAATGTTGATATCGTGGAGTGCGAGTGATTGACCTTGTGATGGCTCGTATTATGTGATGAGGAGAGATAGTGCAAAAACAAAATATTTAATAGATGAGTTATTTTAATAATTAATATTTTAACATAAGAATAAAATTAGAATAATTTTTTAAAAAAGTTTTCCTTCTCCTTTCTTACACCCCAAATCGGGGTGTAAGAAATTATGTCGATTCATGAGCATGCAAGGGTAAAGGTTACCCTTCTCTCTCTTTCCCCTTCTTAACTCACTTCATCCCAAATAAGGGTCAAAATTCTCTTTCCCCTTCTTTACCCTTCCCTCCCTTTCCCTCACCTTGTTTCAAACGAAGCGTATAACTTGAGCATCAGAGTGGCTTGTCGAGATCCACCTCCGGTGCTATTCTAACTCTCTTTTTGAGTATCTTTCAAGTTCCTTTGTCTTTCTTTATAACTATTTTTAAGGAGTGTACACGTCAGTAATTCATGAACCTGATGACTTGATCATTCATGTATATTGACTGAAACAATTAAAATATATGATGGTTATTAAATCTACTCCATAGTAAATATAAATATAAATGTTTTAAATAAACAAAATATGTTAATGTTAATAGTGACTGTAATTATTCTTTATTTATTATTAAAATATAAATATTAATTAATAAAAATCAAATATCTAATTCATTAATTATAATGCATTTTAAATATTTTTAATTTAATTTTATTTATTATAGATGAGTCAATATTTAATAATATTTAATATTTTTTTAATATTGACTATTTTTAAAATTTTCTGTCAATCTAAAATTTATTTTAAAATTATTATTTTTTGATATTTATGTGGTCGGGTGTAACTTGGTGCGATCACGGGTCGTGCCGGTCAACTGAGGTTATTAAGATTAATGAATAAGTGAGCGTCTATATGTAAATAAATTGCTCTTCTTTTCTTTACTGCCTGCCTATTTTCCACCCTTTTTCACCATTCCTGATCGCGGTTGTTCACATTAGGCACAGCAGCTCTCCCCTTACGGGCGAGATCTCACATCGATTTCTTCGATCCTTGTGGTCTCATGGTAGATCTGACCCTCCTTGCTCTCTCGATTCTCAAATAAACTCCGTGAGGGGTCTTGTAGATCTGCTGGAGGAGGAAGAGGAGGCGGAGGTGAAGGTGCGGAGAAGAAGGCTGGAGAGAGATACTTAGTGTCTCTGAATACAGGAATGGAGTGGGACACGGTGCATCATCTGGACCTGCGCCACGTTGGTCACGGCCTCAAGCCGCTTCAGCCCCACGCCGCAGTCTTCCATCCGACCCAAGCCCTCATCGCCGTCGCTGTTGGTACCTACATCATTGGTACTAACTGATCGTTTATTGCTTTTGATGTTGAAAACTTATCATTTTTTCCCTTTTTGGTGAGTTCGCTTTAGGTGTGTTCGATGCAAGGCGTTAGGATTTATGGAGTGCATATACGTGGCAAATTTAATTTTCAGTATCATTGCAATTTGGATGGTAACACGTAGGATAGAGTATGCCGGATCTGCCTCTCAATTTAGAATTAGCTAAGCTTGTGTATGGACAAGGCAAGGACGGCCAAATTGTCAAATGGTTAATTTGTGATTTCTGGTCAATGTCTAGAACTTCTGATGAATTTGATTTGAAAACTTCGTTTTCAAGATAGAGAGCATACAATTTAAATCTCAAAGATGTAACTTTGAGTAGATGTGATGTTTCTAGCTGGCTCACTTCAAATAGTTGAAGAATCATTGATTTTTATGTACTTTGTTCTATGTATATCTCTCTAGACAAGTGTGCTATAGCTATTTCTTCTGCTTTGACCCTCATGTACTGATTCACTTTTCTTTTCTTTAGAATTTGATGCTCTTACAGGAAGCAAGATTTCTTCAATTGATATTGGTTCTCCTGTTGTTCGCATGTCATATAGTCCTACCAGTGGACATGCTCTAATTTCCATCCTTGAGGTTAGTCTATTTAGTGTCACAGTCAATTTCTTCCTGAACTTTCTATGTGTTGGCAAGTATGAATTTCTTTTTCTACAAATATAAACATAGTCATGAGGAACTGTTGCATTTTTGATTGGAACTTCAATTGACTTTCACGTGGTTGAGCTGGATTTGCTTGTTCTAGTCAATGTTGATCACCTCCTAGTTCTCTTTAATATTAACTTGTAATTTTACGACGATTGGATAAGGGATCAGATCCTTTTTACCAAAATTATTCATACCATCATGTAACCCCACACAAGGATCATTTTTTGCACAGGTTCATATTCTGTCAATATTATTTCATGGCTCTTAGTTAGGACATGAAACCAAAGTATTTCAATACTTTAACAATTGGTCAAATGCTTCCAGGATAAATTGGGGGGCACCTATTGAGAGAGGCATGGCATAAGAGCAGATGGTTGGGATGGGGATATACTGTTGATGCATGTAATAAAAATGAAGAAAATACTATTTTTTTTAAAAAATTTGAAATAATGGCAGAAGGAGCAAGATATCCTAGATTTAGTCACCATTAACATCCTCAACCAATTTTTGTAAAATTGCTTGCAGGCTACTTGTGATATCTTGGACCACACAAAAAGATGCTTTCTTTGCTAGACAGTCCTAACATTTCAGTAAACACGAAGGCCACAAAGTTCACCAGGATTTTATGGCAATGTTTACTTGGGAGGATGAAGAGGAAAGAGACAGGAACCCCTGCTGGGAAGGGAGAGAAGATAATGTGCCATCATGTTGTTTACCTGTCAAAAAACGAATGATAGAAGGAAAAGAGAAAAGTAGCTTGAGGTGATGGTTTTCTTTAACAAACAGATTTGGGATCCGGGAGGATCAATTTTTGGAGGAAAGAGAGGGAAGTGGATCCTCCCATCTAACTGTTCTCTCAGCTCTTCCTTTAAAATAAACAAAGGAAAGGTGCTTTTTTCACTTCCCTTCCCTTCCCTCCTTCCCCTCCACCTTTTCCTCTTCTGCCCAAGTAAACATTAACTCAATAAGTACATGCAATATAGAATTGTGAACATCATAGCTTATTTTCTCAAATGGTTGATAAAACAAGAAATTGACAATTTAGAAATATACTGGCAATTAAATCCAACTTACCTAGATCTTGCAAAGAACAAAACTAAACTCTAATAGCATCATTTGCCAAATTTTCAAAAGCTGATTCTGTGCTAATTGGTGATGGTTAAGATGCATATTCTGTTATAAATAATATGCTTTAATATTTATGTTAGTCATATTTTTGTTTTTTATACTGTCTTCTGTCAAACCGACCACCTAGTGGAATAAGGCTTGGTATTGTTGTTGTATACAATCTTTTGTCAATGGTGGGGTACGGAATAATTTCTATTGCCTAAGTCTATTTCCTTGGTTGGAATCACCTAAGGAAGGAAACACTGGTGGGAATTCTCCAATTGCTCTTTCACTTTGTTTCCTTAGGGAGAAATGGAGTGGTGGAAATAACTAGGGAATTATATCTCCAGCACAAGTCAATTTGGTTTCCACTCAAATCGAGCAAAACTCTACTTTTAAAGGCACAGATACCCATTAAAACCAGTTAGTAAAAACCATTTTTTTTCAAGTCTATTTATTATATATGTTTTTTTAATGTTTTTAACAAATCAATATTAAAAGTTTCCTTTTCTTTTTCCTTCCTTCCAAGGAAATTATGAGAATTTAAGTGCTTTTAGTTTCCTCCCCTCCAGGGAAACGCACACTAGGGAAACATTTCTCTAGTCTTTATAATTTTTGTTTCCTACAACAGTTCTCTAGTTAGCCATTCCCTCCCTCATATGAAACATGACCTAAATCAAGGTTTTAGGTGTTGTTCAGCTTGGCCAATGCATGGGCAGTAAATAGTGGTTGTTAAAATATTGATATCCAAAAAGGCATTTATCAGAATCAAATGACTTATCTTTTTCCCATATTTGTGGATGCATTAAGGGAGATTTTGATGAGAAAACAGAGAGAAAAAAGTATCCAAATAATACACACTCAATAAATTAATGCACATGTATTCTTCTTTTGCACAATATAACTTGTTTTATTCCACTTTGCTGTACTTTGGGAATCATGAGCGATGCACGCTAACATTTCCTTTTGGGTCTTTGCACATGTATTTCAAAATGGTCTGAAGCGGTAGAAAATAACTTTGTTTGTATTAGGTGTATTATGAAGTTTGTTAGCACCTTTTTTCTCTCTAAAAGTTTACTTTTCTTTGGATCGCACAAACTCCTCTATTTGTACATGTTGCTGTTGCTGATTGCCAATTTTTCATCATTTAATTTCCAAAAATTAGAAAGTTAAATTATCATTGTTACTATGAGGAAATCCTGTTTAAATCTAGGTATATAGTTTATCAAATAATGAAAAGGACACCAATGCTATATGATATTTGATTTTTTATTAAATTATTTTTCATTAGTTTATTATTGATGATGCTTAATTTTTGTTTTTTTTTGTACGATTTGTGTGGAAATTCAATTATATGGATTTTAGTTTTCAATAAATTTTTCTTAGAAATAATGAGTTTTTTAGTTGACACTCCTCTCACTCATGATTTGAAATCTCATACTGTGCTAGGCCAAATTGTTCCGGTAAATCACTGAAACTCGATACCACTTGGCAACAAAGTTTAAAATCTCAAATCGTGCTGTAGTTTCGGTCTTTGACTAGAAATATGCTGTTCTAATATCATGTCGATGCTTCGATGTACGGTACTGATTACAGATTGAATGTTAAAGGAAGAAGGAAATGAAACAAAGGAAGGAGACATTGTTTGTACTCAGTGGTATTGAGTTTTGATAATTTATTAGAATGATATGTTTCGACCGTTTCGTCCGACATGATACAAGATTTAAAATCATGCTCAACATTAACAATGTCTCCTTCTTATGCTTCATTTCATTCTTTATTTAACTCCAATCCATTACTAGAACCATGCATAAAAACATCACCATGATACCGAAATAGTATCGTTCTAGTTAAAAATCGAAATTTTGACATGGCTTGAGATTTTGAACCTTGCTTTCATGGGGGTGTCTACTGCTTCATGTATATACATTGATTGTTGTTGAAAATGAAGTCGTGTTTTAGCTCAATTTGGTTGCCTAATCCAAGTACTCGTTGCTCTTTGATAAACTTACTTTTGTTAGTTTCTTAGTCACACACACACACACACACACATATATGCATGTATGTATGTATATTCTCCACCTTTATAACTGGTTGAACATGTTCTTAGTTTATGTTTTTTTTAGCTAGATGCTATAAATGATCTGATCATTCTGTTATATATCTTTTACCTTTTGTGAATGCAGGATTGTACAATCCGGTCATGTGATTTTGACACTGAGCAGACTCTTGTGTTACACTCACCTGAGAAGAGATCAGAGCGTATCTCAGTGGATGCAGAAGTTAACTTTGCATTGACACCTCTACAGCCTGTTGTATTTTTTGGTTTTCACAAACGGATGAGTGTGACAGGTTTTATTTATTTTTCCATTGTCATTTTGTTGCTGCTTTTATCTTTTGTTACGTATACTAAATGACATGTAATGTTCTTGGCAATGTGAAGTGGTTGGCACAGTTGAGGGAGGTAGACCTCCAACAAAAATAAAAACAGATCTTAAAAAGCCTATTGTCAACCTTGCTTGTCATCCACGACTTCCTGCTTTGGTAATATGCTTAAGTTCAATTAAGCATTCTTTTGAGTTTATACACTATTTCATTCTGTGTGCCTTTTGTGCTGTTGTCTAATTTTTCTTTCTTATCCTTCTGTAGTATGTGGCTTATGCTGATGGCTTGATTCGGGCTTATAACATTCAGACATATGCTGTCCACTATACCCTGCAACGTATCATTATATAATTGCTTATATCCTTTTCATCATTGCTTATTAAATTGTATTTGAATTATCTTTTACTTGTCTTCCTAACATGTGCTGACATTTACTGTTTTTGGCTCAGTTGATAATACAATTAAGCTCATGGGTGCAAGTGCTTTTGCTTTTCATCCAACCTTGGAATGGATATTTGTTGGTGATAGAAGGGGCACACTTTTGGCTTGGGATGTCTCAACTGATAGGCCTAATATGATTGGAATGTGAGTCCTCTCAATACAATTACTTATTTTCTTTCACTTGAGGTACAAAATGTGGAAGCTGATAAGAATATGTACCTCATGAGAACATAAGTCAACAGAGTGCGAGTTTAAATATAAGATAGGAACTATGCAGGATTGGTTGAATATATTGTTTCAGTATTTAGTTATTTGAAAGCATTTCAAATATGATTCCATAGTTAATCTAAATCTTAGATACCTGAATATATCACTGTGTTATTTCTTTTTTTTTTTTTGATGATGCATCGATGGCATTCCATTGGTAGGTTGATTTGATCATCTTTTCTTTTTTATGGTTGGTTGATTATGATAGATATTGCCCTTGTTAATTTCCTGCATGTAAACTCATCTCTATGATTGCCTTAATGCCATTCTGAAAATGGTGAAACTGTAATAAATTGAATAATGATGTTAGGTATGTGTAAGTGCAATCAACATGCTATATAGGTGTCATGGGCATCACATGTAATTATGTATTATATGGGGGTGTTTGTGCGATATATCATTAATACATCTATATGTAGAGGTGGTGGTGGTGGTGGGGTGGGGGGCTAATTAGGTATGTATTGTTATATTTGAGAGGTGTCTTAAGATAATCGCCTTAGATATTGTATTATTTATTGGATAAATAAAATTATTATTTGAGTTTACATTTTCTATGCATTTGATTTGATCTTAAACTCAATTATTGATGTCCATCATATAATGCATAACATGAGAGAAATTATAATTGGATCACAATTAGTGGGTATCTCTACATATGTAATTATGTACGTATTGAAATATTTCATAGTCGATGAATTGATGAGATTGGACATTATCAATTCTGTGAAACTAGTATATGTTAGACTTTTTGATTTTACCAAGCAGCCGATCCTTATTGGCTGAAACATTGGGATGTTGAGAGTTAACATATGGATGTTGGTTAAGGGTAATTAGTTCATTAGAAGTGACCTGTCATAATGTTTTATATAGTTCTATGAATGTCTACGAAGATCTCATTGTAACTCAAGTGCAAGTTTCCTTTGACTTGAGGTATTCAAGTTATCTTGGTCATGGAAACTCATACTTTGACATCTTAAGCAAACGTCTCTACGGAGGTATGGATTCGAGATGATTAGGTATAAATTGAAGTGTTCGAAGGTGTTTGAATAACCAATAGAGGATTTATCACTCTTTTAATTAAGAGACGTATACCCTATGACCATTTGTCAGGATTGTTACTTGTAAGCCTTTGGCTAAAACAATAACATGTCAAGATGATAGTCTTCTTGGATAGTTGTTTTGAGTAATTTGAATTTGTAGGACAAGGAACTACAACTTGGGTTAGTTGTGACGTAGTCAACCTAGTGGGGACTGACACATAGACTATGTCCTGAACTAAACGGGTATAAGATGGTGAAAGGAACAGAGGCACGATCAATTGTAGTTGCTGAAGGGCTCAGAAGTGGTTATAGAATTAACTGTGATTTTTCGATTAATTGGGGGTTATGATATACTACTAGGTGTCACTCATGATCGATCTGTAATTAATAATTAATTATGGACGACTAACATAAACTAAGAACCTAGAAGGTCACGCACTATGAGTTTCTCCAAGAGACATAAAACGAGTTTGAGAATTAAATTCTTAGATCGAGAGAGATTGAGTCTAGTTGAATTAGATGAATGACAAATATGAAAGATATTTTACTGGAAAAGAAGTGCGGATGAACCACGTCTTTTGAAGACAAAGTAGACCTATTTGGTTTAATTATAAACCAAATTGGTTTGGTTTTAATTAAAGGTGGTTTGATTTTGGACCAACTCGGTTTGTTTGTAAACCAAATTTGAGGCTAAAAAATAGGAATTTGGTTTAATAGATTCTGTTAATTTTTTAATAAAATTTATTTATTAAACATCTATAAATATAACTATTATGAAGAGTTACTAACAGAGATTAAAAAGTTAATTTTAGGTTTAAAAATTGTGGCCCCCTCTCCTCCTCTCTTCTAGCCGCCGCCCAAGCCACCTCTTCCTCTTTGTTGCCGTCGCCCACCCTCTTGTGGGTGCTTGTTGTCGTTGGCCAAGGAAGGCTTTCAAGCTCACTTCTGTCCAAGGATCTTCCCTATGATCAGTACCTCCTAAAGGTCGGCCATCCCGGAGCCAAAAGAAGCTACAATCGACAGTGGAAGCAAAGAATGCGAGGAGAAACAACAGTTGTTTCTCCACCGAAAGGTATCGCTTCTTCCTTTTGATTTGATTGTTTCGGGGCAATTGTTGCCGCTAGAACATCCACACCATATAGGTTCGATGCACCTTCTTGACAGCAAACAATACGACCTTAGAACGGTGGTGTGATCCCCTCCTTTCAATCTAATTCGTATCGCCGGGTTGCTTTGAGCTGTCGGATATGGAATCGGACCCTAGGTCCTCTCTCGGATTGCTTGTTTCTCCCCTTTGACTAGTATCGAAGCGGAGACACGACACATGACTTAAGGAAGTCGTTTCGAGGAGATCTCGACGTGGATATGAGTAGAGGCAACCTTACTCAAGGTTGCTAGTTGATGTCGTTTTCGCTCCGCGTCATTCAAAAGGTATAAAGTTGTTTATGTATTATTTACGATTATGCTTGCATGCGTGTGTTTTCAGGGGCGGAGTTAGGATATTGATCGAGTGTGGGCAACAATATAATATATTTAATAAAGTCAAATAAAATTTAAATTTTATATTCATAAAATTATGCATGCTCTAAAATTAAACATCAACATTAACTAAATAACATATATATTGAGTGTGCCCCACAAAAAACTCATATGAAGAATAATTATGTTTCATTATCTAATAGAATAGAACACATCAACATGATGCACAAAAATTGACATAAAAATTAAACTTCAAATGGCAAAATAAAAACTAACCTGCTAAGTTTGTTCAACCGGATAAGCCTCCCGAATATAAAAAAATGCTATCTATTCCACTAGCATCATAAAAAGATGCTTAGCTATGAAACCCAACTGCAATTAAATCAAAATCAAATTAGCATTTGTCATCAAAATGGGAAACAAAATATTCCCAAGAATAGAGACTAAAATAATAAGATATGTTGAATGAAATCATAACTCAAAAAAATAAATACAAAACATTATAAAATAATTACCTTATAATTGTTTTTTTCGGGTCTTCATATTTTGAAACCTTTGTATAATAGCATCATTATCAACCGTTAGAAATATTTCTTTCTCCACATAGACAATAAGACTATCATTCATCCAATCATCACTCATCCGATTGCGCAACTTGTCTTTCACAATTCGCATGGCAGAAAATACTCTCTCTACCGTCGCAGTCGCAACAGGTAAAATTAATGCCAATGTCAAAAGCTTAAAAACCAATGGATACACCATACTTTTCTTTGACATAACTAACTTCTCTGAAAGATCACCAAGGCCTTTCAATCCTTGAAATGCTTTGTTAGAACGCATATCACATATATAAGTTTCAAGTTGATCATCAAGTATAAGGAGATCAAATCTTGAGAAATCTTGTGGATAAAACTCAGCCAGTTTCAATAATTTTTGCTTGTCAAAAGCCAAAAAAGAATTTTGTGGACACAAACAAGCTATACAAAGAAGTAACTCTGTACTTGCCACTGAGAAACGATCATTTAACTCTTGAAGTTGCATATCAATAACACCATAGAATAAATCGACTCGATAATGATGTAAATTTGTCACTTCTGGTGGATTACGATGGGGACGACCACGTGGTGCCCAACGTGTGAACATATCATCCATTTTGAGACAATCAATGTAATGATTTTGACAAAAATGGTGAACTTTCTCTAAAAATGAATCCCAACCATTATCTCTCATATTTTGAAGTCGTTGTTTGCATACTTGAACCAAATCCATTGCATTTACAATATCCTGATCTTTCTTTTGTAATGATGCTGACAATTCATTCGAAATCCCTAAGACCTGTTTCATCAAGTGTAAATTGAATACAAAATCGAATGAAAGTATTGACTCCAATAAATTATATGCCTCGGTTTTTTGATCAGGGGAACTGGAATCATCATCTGAAATCATTTCAAGCACATCACTAACAGCAGAGAACATAGAAATCAAACTGATCAAAGAATTGTAATGTGACCCCCAACGTGTATCCCCAGCACGTTGAAGGGTAGTTTCTTGATTAAGTCCCCGACCACTTGAAATTTCACCCCTATCCAATGCCTCAACAATAAAATCTGAATGTTTCTCCTTAAGAAGATCAGAACGTTTGCAGGATGATCCAACAACATTGACCACATCACCAACAATACGAAAAAAATTAGAAATCGGAAGATTTTTCTTGGCCACAGCAATAAGAGCTAGTTGAAGTTGATGAGCAAAGCAATGTATATAAAATGCACATGGGTTCTCATTTAAAATGAGTGCTTTTAGACCATTGAATTTACCTTGCATATTACTTGCTCCATCATAACCTTGTCCTCTCAACTTAGATATGCTCAAATTATATCTAGAGAACATCTTATCAATAGCAGCTTTAAGTGAAAGTGCTGTAGTACTAGTAACATGTTCAATTCCGATAAAACGCTCATTTACATGCCCACTACTATCCACATAGCGCAAAACAACTGACATTTGCTCCTTTGTTGACACATCACGAGATTCATCAACTAAAATAGAGAATAATGAATCACCAAGATCTCTAATAATAACATTAATTGTTTCAGTTGCACAAGCACTTACTATATCCTTCTGAATATCTGGTGATGTTAACTTGCAATTTTTAGGAGCATTTTTCAATATCACATCATTAATTTCTTTGTTATGAGCACCTAAAAACTCCAATTGAATAAGAAAGTTACCCAGATTAAGAGAACCTTCAGTCTCGTCATGACCCCGAAATGAATTCCCTTGTCGCAATAAAACTCTAATACAATCAATTGAAGCATTAAGACGAATACGATAATCATTCCGCATTTGCTTTGATTGTTTGTGCAAAATTGATTGAATATGTGCATCTTGATTCATCAAAGCTTCACAATCCATTCGAGCTTTATGATGTTCACTATCATGTTGGCCAACATGGATGTTTAATCTATCTTTACTCTTCCAATTTGTGAATCCTTCACTAACAAAAGTCTCCCCTCCTGCTTGTTTTCCTTTAGTTGTTTTGAAGAGATAGCAATATAAACAATATGCGGCATCTTTTTCTATACTATATTCCAACCAATCACCAAATTCCTTAAACCAAGAAGGATTGAACCGTCTAAATTGACTTACTCCAAATTTTCGTTTTGGGAATTCATAACATGAAGGTTGACATGGACCTTTTTGCAAATATATCCTTCGAACTTGATCCCTAATGTTAGCATTATAAGAACAAATTGGAATCCTTAATCCAGGATCTGTCGGTAATTGTGAAAAATCAAATTCAACTGTGACATCTCCAATATTTTGTTCTTCTAATTCTAGAGCTTTCCTTTTGAAAAATCTATGCATTGTTGACATAATATTTTCCTAAGATCAATAAATAAATAAATAAATAATAATTCATACTTAAATAAATAATAAATTAACAATTAGAAAAAGGGGGTAAGAGTCTACCTCAATTGGCCAGCTTGCTTCCCAAGATATGGCTGCTCAATCAACGATATTGGTTGCTCCAAGATTCAATCTAGCAAACATAAACCCATAATTAGAAGAAGAAAAAAATAGTTAGAAAAATTAAACAATCATGAGACGTACACCCTATAGTGACTGTAACAAGGGTCTGGACACAGGCAGGAATAAGAACAAAAATCAGAATGCTTCTCACAACTGCTAAGGGGGTTCGCTATGCTGAAAAGGAGCCCGAACAGATGCAGCCACCAACTGTAGGAATAATTATGGATTTTAATTAGCACAGTCAAAAATTATCATAAACAAATTCAAACACACGAAGTTGTAGAAGGCTATAGAGGAAACTTTGAAGCTAGCCCTTCTCCTGATCAACTTCACCTCTATATTTCTTGTGGAACTGGAAGCACATTGATGTAGGGCTGCTCTTTAGCGTAACTATATTAATGGAATGGTTCCTCATCAAAATATCAATTCATTACCCAAATTAAACAAATCTACAGAACATTGCATTGAATGCTATGTTTGAAGCCTATCATTTACCTAACATGAGTATCCTTATTAGCTCTAGTTTAATAGATAAAAACTATGCCTATTGTTTTTTATGTCTTATTACGTTTTTGTCACCTATGCACAAATTTTATGTTCATAAGAGTTTGTCATTCTGAATGTTAATTGACTAAAACATAATATAACACAATTGTCTGAAGTTCGAGGATTTAAATGTTGTTATTGCTCAAGATAAAGGTTCTGATGTGTAAGCACAGATCTTCCAATTAAGTTCTTGAATTTTCAGACTTTGTTTCATCATTCAGGAAGCATTGATAAATGATAACAACGTTGATAGCTCAAGGAAGAGACTTAACTATAATAGTAAAGTAAGCATAAGCTAATGTACAAGGAGAATGACTATAGCAGCATTAATTAAAAAGATATTGAAGAGTTATTATAATTTTGATTGAAAAGAATATTGGTTAAACGGCCGAACTGGCTGCTGCTCGGTCGCTGCCGGAAAGAGGGGCGGAAGGAAGGGGGTTTCCGGAGACAGAGGGACAGAAGGCGACACCGCGACAACACTGGTTGCGAGCGGCGGCGACGCTGGCTCTAGGCGTGGGATGGTGCGGTGCGTGGCGCGGTGGCGGGAGCAGGCGGAGCCGCGCGGGCGACCCAAGAGAGAAGAGCGAGGGAGGAGAAGGGACGGCTCTGCTCGTGCTGAGATGGAAACGAGAGAAGAGCGATGGAGGCGAAGGTGTACCGGATGCAGCAGCGGGAGGAGGGACTGCGGCTGGAGAAGCTACGAGGAGGGGCGCAGGAGATCAGGGAGGAGGGACTGCGACTGGAGAAGCTTCGAGGGCGCCGGTTGTCGTTCGATGAGAAGGGGCGAAACAGCAATTAGGGTAAAAAAAAAACTTAAAAACATATAATATTAATATTAATATTTTTTTGGTTCGGGCCCAGTGTGGGCAGTTGCCCACACTGGGCCCATGTAAGCTCCGCCTCTGTGTGTTTCCTTGGATGAATTTTTGTGTAATAAGTGATAAAATTGTTTATTACGCTTCTGTTGCCATAATTTGTGAAATTAAAATTTTAAATTACGCATGTAGAAACCCAACATGTATATAGGATTGTTTTGTATCCTATGCTTCATTATCACCCAAATATAACCCCAAATATCATGCTTTTTTTGTCCTATTTTGCAACTTGTTCCTAGAAATGACTTAGAGGGTTTTTAGATTCTAGATTGAGACACGCTATGTGGGATGAGATGGATGCCCTTCGCTCCAATCGTATTTAGGAGCTTATTTCTCTTCATTGGAAATTTATTGCATGGTGCAAATGGTTCTTTAGAGTTAAGTGTTCTCCTACTGGCACCGTTAACCGCCTCAAAGTTTCTTTGGTGGCAAAAGGGTAGACTCAGATTATTCAAATTTATGTACCTCAATACATTTTCTTCAGTTGCAAAAATTACTTTGGTCCAGTTATTCCTTTCATCGTCGGCTATTTAGCATGGGTTACTATGCCAATTTTACATCAAAAATGCATTTCTTTATGACGATCAATTAGAGGAAGTTAGACAGAGAAAGCTGCTGGGGTTTGTTGCTCAAGAGGAGACTAGACTGTTATACAAGCTGAAAATCATTGTATAGCTTAAAAGAACCTTTGAATGCTTATTTTGAGAAGCTTAGCTCAACCTTTCTCCACCTTCTTCAGTATAGCAAAATCAAGAGTGTGTCAAATTAGTCAGTATTTTCCTGTCTCCATTAGGAAACAAATCCTTATTGGGTGATGACTCCATTGAAATCACACAGTTGATTGGTTATCTTTACAACATTTCTAGACTATGAACTTGGGTGATTTTAGGTATTTACTTGGTATAAAGCTGGCTTGTTTGGGGAAGGTGTCTATCTCTCTTAGTGGAAGTATGTTTTGGATATACTCGAGGAGGTTGGTATCTTAGGGGCTAGACCGGTGGATACTTTGATGGACCCTAGTACTAAGTTAGTACCAGACAATAGAACCTCTATTCGACCTTGAAAATACAAAATGCGAGTGTGGAATTACACTATTTCACAGTACATTTATAATGAGTGTGATCAGCTAATTATTGGCATAGTTATCAAAGCTGAACCATGAAACACAGAAGATCACTGCTTCATTGGATGAATCAATGGGCTAATTAGTTGATTGCCTATCGAATCTAGAATTGACCTGGTCAAACTAGCTAAAAATCAGAAATCAGGTATATAAAATTAAGTAATATAAATGTACATCTGATTTTTATCAGTAAAAAATTAATATTAACAAAAAATAAGAATGAATAAATTTCAAATTATACCATCATAACATCTTAAATATCAAAACATTGCAACTTCTAGCATAGCTTATTAATGCGATAGTAAGCACTAATCTCACAATTAGCTAGATGCTAACTTTTGTAATACATATAATCCTATGAATGAGAAAAAAAAGGACAGAGACCTTAATTTAGTTGTACGAACAACTAAACAGTGGGTAGAGCAACACAAACAGATTTTGTTACATTTTATCATCACCTAAGATAAATTCAGTTCTTGCTATCACTAAGCTTTCTAGGAATGTCAAAATTTAATCTAGGGTTAAAGTTGTGCAACGTATAAAATTTGCCTACTCAATTTAAGTTGTGACTTGTAATATTCTTTCCTGAGAAATAAAGAACAAAGCGTAAAAATGAAAGAAGAATAGTTTTGTCAGGGGTAGCTCTTTCTGATAGCAAAAGCTCATCAGAGATCAATATGAGCGGTGAAACCTTGCCTCTGAGTCGGGGCATTGAAAACATGTTAGCTGACAATTGAAGATCTTCCTTATGCCAACAGTAGGCTGCATTATCCCTGAGTTTGACCTCATGTAAAAGCTCGATGCCTCGCCTCTCAAGTTGAGTAGAACTGTTTGATGATGTTCTCCTGTCTGACATGATGGTGTTAGCAAAAACTAAGATTGGAGAAAAAAAAGGGTGAGAATCAAGACTAAGCTTGGTGCGCGCGGTGAGAGAAGAATTGCTTAAGGGTTAGGGTAAGTGGTTAATCTGTTTAAAATTTTGAAGTGTTGAAAAAAGTTGGCCTTTTTTTAAAAAATGGACTGGTTTTATTGGTTTGATAAAAACTAGTCAGTCAAATCAAATTTTCACTGACACACTTCCGATCAAGTCACAAAATCGAATCAAACCGAGACCCAGGTTTGATTTTTTCTGATCAATCTGGTTGGAGTTTCATAACTATGGTTTTTGGAGAGCCCATCCTATGATCATTAGTTAGCAGCCCTAAGAATTTTATGATACCTCAAGAATGTTCTAGGGAAAGGGATTTTGTTATACTATTGGTTATGCTGATGTAGACTAGGCATCCTGATAGATAGACAATTTACATCAGATTATTGCATTCTCTTAGAACACAATCTTTTTTCTTAAAAAAGTAACAAAACAAATTATAGTAGCAAGGTCAAATGCAAAGGGAGAATATGTGACCTTAGCAATGTGCAAACTCATCTGAATTTCATGATAGGATAAATTATATACAGATTCTCGTTACAGTGTCATGTAATTTCATCATAGAAAAGATACAATCTAATAAGAATGTCACCTCCTTTGTCAGTTTTAACGAATAGTTAGTACATTTGCTGACTAAATTGTTGCTATTCGAACTATTGGGGTTATGAGCAAGACATAATTATGTATTATTGGGGTCTTTGTGTAATATCGTTAATACAACATCTGTATGTATAGAGGTAGTGGGGGGCTACTTAGGTTGGGGGGGGGGGGGGCTACCAAGGGTTATGAGGATTAATTCCCTGTAAACTATCAATAGGAACAAACTTTTATTATTTAATATCTTACACTGGAATAAAGATACAGAAGACAATATCTTGACCATATATGCATAGCTTCTTTCCATGAGGCAAGTGATTTTAGGACAAGGTTTAAACATGATAAACTTTGATAAATAAGTAAATTCATGTTTTATCGGAAAATGACACCATAATTCTAATATAAGAGCTAACTAAAAGCATGAGACAACTTGACATTGGAAACTCATGTGTTGTTTTCATTTTTGATCCTTGGTTCTAATATTTATCAAGTATTAAAATGTAAAAAGTTGTTTAAGGTCCATCATATACAAAAATTGACCTTTACCATGTAGATATACTTTTGGACTATTAAGCTAGTATTAATTAGTACTTTGAAGAAACTTCTCATTTCGACCTCACATTGACACCAAAATCTATCAGCGTGAGGTTAATTACTAGAACCACACATTCTTATGGAGGAGATGAGTTGAGACAAAAGGAATTAAGTTTGATTCATTCTATCAATCATTAGAGAAGAAGGAATCAAGTTATAAATTAAAGTGTTAAGGACTAGGCAGTGTCAGTGAGCATCCATCGATACAACGACATGACGATGTGTATGAGCCTTACCACTTAAAATGGACGATATTTATCGTTTCGGCATGGGACCGACACCTGACCACGAGGCCATTACGGCCTCGTGAGGTTCTAGATGGTGTCGTGACCCTATGGCAGCCCTTGGCGAGGTCGCGGAGGGTGCGACGACCCTTTATGGGGGCGCAGAGAGTGCCGTGATCCCGTGGCGGCCTCAGCGGGGTTGCAACAACTACTGTTTATTATTATTATTATTTATTTTTTAAATATGCATTTTTTATTATAAATAAATGGTTAATTAGATATAATAATTATAATTAATAATAATAATAAAATATTAAAGTTATTTTAAAAATTTAAAATAATTAAAAAAATAAAATATTTTATAAAATAATTTAATTTTTAATATATATTAAAAATTATATATAAATTTAAAATAATCTAAATTTTTTCAAAATATAATTCTTAAACATTTCAAATAAATTTTAAAAAAAATTAAAAATTTACATATATGTTCAAAAAATGATTTAAGATATTCAAATAATTTTATAATTATATGGTCACCGAAAATCAATTTGGGTTTATGCCTGGTAGGTCGACAATAGAAGCTAACCTTTCAAATGATTTTATAATTTTAGAAAAAGTTATTGAATTTTAGGGAAATTACTTATTTAATTAAAAAGTAAATTTTATGAACTTACTGGACACATTCAAGATACCGTACCATGGTGCATGTTGTTTGCAGATGATATTGTATTGATAAATGAGACACGTGAGGGAGTAAATGCTAAATTAGAATCTTGGCGAGAAACACTAGAAGAGAAAGGTTTTAGGCTTAGTAGAGTAAAGACAGAATATATGGAATTTAAGTTTAGCAATATTAAACGTAATGAGACAAGTATTAAAATAGGAGATGATGAGTTGTCTGGAACTGAGAGTTTTAAATATTTAGGATCATTTTTGCAAGCCGATGGAGGGATTGAGAGAGATGTCTTACATAGAATACAAATAAGATGATTGAAGTGGAGGAGAACATCAGGTGTTTTATGTGATCGTAAAGTGCCTCTAAAACTTAAAGGAAAGTTCTATAAAACGGCAGTTAGACCTGCCATGTTATATGGCGCTGAATGTTGGGCTATGACTCGAGCACATGAGCAAAAGATGAGAGTTGCGGAGATGAGGATGTTAAGATGGATGTGTGGACATACGAAGATGGACAGAATAAGAAATGAGAGCATTAGAGAGAAAGTTGGAGTTGCATCTATTGAGGAAAAACTCCGTGAGACACGTTTAAGGTGGTACGGACATGTACTTAGACGACCGATAAATGCTTCAGTTAGGCGGTGTGAAACTATGACAAATACGCATATCAAACGAGGGCGAGGTAGACCAAAAAAGACTTGGTTAGCAACAATAAAACAAGATAAAATTTATTTAAATATAAATGATGATATAATAGGAGATAGAGCTCAATGGCGTAAAAGGATCCATATAGTCGACCCCACTTAGTAGGATAAGACTTGGTTGTTGTTGTTGTTGTTGTATAAAAATTTAATAGGCATTATCTTATGAGAAAATATTGAAATATGAACTCAACTTCTCAAAATATAACATAATGAACATATTTAATAATCAAATATTAATAAATTTAATATATATTTATATTTAAAATTTAAAAAAGTACCGAAATTATATTAGCATGATACGGTATTGAAACTGTATTATTCCGGTTCGTGATCGAAACTTCGGCACAGGTCAAAATTGTAAATCATGTATATATATATATAAAAGTTATTATATATATATATATATTATTTTTATTAAGTTAATAACAGTTATATGTACAAATATAATAGTAATATCTAGTTATAAAATAACTAATATAATTGATATTTATATATTATTTGTATTAATTAAATAATTAATTGTTAATTGGTTAACTTTGGTTTTTAATTGAATAATTTTGTAGTTAATTAAAATTGTATTGTTGTAGATATGGCCATATTTATATTAATGCATTTATTTGTTAGGAATGATTTTCTTTTGTTATTTCAATTTTTGATTGATGCATAGGACAAAGGAAATCAAACCAAAACATCAATCTTATTATCAAGATTGGAGACATATTTATTAACTAGAGAATTCATTTCATTTATAGTGATTACGTTGTTACATGATTAGATGTGGTTAAGTAATTATCTTGTAGATAGTCAAATGTTTCAAAGTGTCCCTCAAGAAATTCATCATGCAATGAAATCCATGTTGCAATGGAGGAACTTAATCTAAAAAATGTACATGAAGATTTTGATAGATGAGCGCTAGTAGAATCCATCTACAACGAATTAAAAGGTTATCATGTTGATATTCCAAATGATTATGAATTTTTAGCTACTCTTCGTGCCTTTGAGTTGAATATAAGTATGAGCAACATATGAGATATATTGGAAGTGACTTAATTGGTGTTAGTGGAAGTGGAGTGTAAATGTTTGTGTTACCTTATCACGAGGTGACATTGGTTTTTTCTTTCCTTCTATGGGATGAAGGCGTGTAATTGATCTTGCTGAAATTAATTTGATGAAATTTCCAAGCTAAGCTATCAAGTAGAATAGGATTGATAATGCCTACATAAGGGAGAAAAATAAATCATTGACCAAAGTACATTTCAATTAAATTCCTGTATACATACTACCATAGCACAATGTTGAAAAATCTAGTTGTTGTTTGTAACCTTTGACCATGTATGAAATTGTTGTTCTATATCTAGATGAATAAGTGGGGGAGATCAAGACATAGATCCTACTTGATTGGCGATAGTTAGACAAGATTTTGCTGATGAACATTATCAATTTTTTACTATACTGCATTAAAAGATGATATTTTGATGCAATTGTAAAATATCATGATATATCTTACTATTGTAATCAAAAGATAGATGTAGAGCTCACAAATCATGGTGACAATTTCAAGTGGGTTGGAGTGCTATTAAAGTACATCCAACATTATTTGGATATTATGCACAACACATTGAATCAATTTCATGATGATGGATATTGATAAATTCAATATAGTGATATAGAAAAGAAGGTGGATAAAATTGACCAACTAATAAAATTTTTATAATAATCATTTGCATCATGGATTAATGAAAAAATTTATTGATGGGAAAATTCTACGACTAATAGCAAGTAAGTTTGCAACTCATTTCTTTTTGTTAAAGTCATCCCAGAAAAATTCAGACTCAAAACCATGTAAATCACTTATGAGGATTTGGAAGCCTTTGCACATTTTAACACTACTACTGAAGGTAGGGAGACATAAATTATTATATCTGCTATATTTTGAGACTATATTACATAGATTCTTATGACAATAAAACCTTTGTGCATTGTTTTGTGCAAGTTTTACCATTTAATTCTTGAAACAAAGAAGAAATCAAGAGCCGTCTACAGTTGCTAACTAAGTATCAATATTATTTTGATAACGATTATAAGATGGGACAATTAAAGGGGAAAAGATATTTATGTGATAGATATGTAATTTTTAATAATAATTAAATTTTAATATTAATTATTGATAATAATATATGATCGATTGTTTTAGTTTATTATCTCAATCTGATATATCAATGTCGATATTGTCTAGTTGTAAATGATGATCTTCTAAAGTGTGGCCACAAGTAAAAAAAGAATTAGTCGATGGGGCTATTGACCAAAGATGATTATTTCGTGAGGCATGACTTGTTTGGAAATCCTTTTAAAACTTGGTAAATATAAACTAATTTATAAATTAGTCATTATCAACACATGGAATACTATTTTAATTTTATTCACTTATTCATGCAATTGAGTTGTAGTTATAATATGGAGATGGAGGATCAACTCTAAATCTGAAAAAGAAATTGCAGTACAGACTCTTTTGCAGATGATGTCTTTAAGCTGCTGCAAACAAAATTGGGCAACTTTCTTCTTTATTCATGTGTCTTTAATTAAGGGCCATAATTGAAGAAAAGGAAGAAAGAGTCTACTAATGCAGACTCATTGGATTTTTCTAGATTGAGAATATTTCATGCTGAACTGGTGAAATAATATTTGATATAGGAGGAACTCTACCATAATCATCTTAATTCCTTAGTCAACAGATCGAAAAAGTAAATCCTTATTCAACAGATTGAAAAAGTACAACATAAAGGAGATGCCAGTGGGT
This sequence comes from Curcuma longa, assembly GCF_044706935.1. Lineage (NCBI taxonomy): Eukaryota > Viridiplantae > Streptophyta > Magnoliopsida > Zingiberales > Zingiberaceae > Curcuma > Curcuma longa. The sequence goes on from NC_133866.1 coordinate 1,376,310, forward strand.
AAGATAATGAATCTTTTTGATTGAGAATTTCTAACTAAGACGTTCTCAAACATCTTAATCCCCAAAACAACTACATACAATGATAAAGATATAAAGTGAACACTCATTCATTTAAGAATTATTAGACAGTTATATCAATAAGCCAAAGTTATCATCCCCTTACTGTACAATAAGAAATTTCATCTATATTCTTAAACCAAATTTAGCTGGCACTTTTAAGTATTCTCAAAATTATAAAAATTACATTAAATTCCATATAATATGAAGTTACATATATGCTCATGATGAAAACTCTAAACTTGTGATAATTTGGATTCACTATATATCTGAAGATGTTAGAGTCAGAGACCATTTTTATGACCATTTTAGATGCAGGTTCTCAGTCTCGAAATAGGAGCTATAGAATAGTCCAAGTAGTTGAGTGATTACCTATGTGATAAATCTTTAAGTGAACACTTGAACTTTCTTTGTTTTCATATATGCAATAATAATAAAAGTATATGTTTCCAGTTTATAGCTTATTAATTGTTGTTGCATCAAATTCAACAAGCATCAAACAACTCACAAAGTTGTGCTGAAGCATTACCTCATAAGGCAACACCCGAAACATAAATTCAACACTCAGCATCTATTTTAATTAAATATAAACAGACATTGTTTTTTTAGTTAGTCTACACGTCTAAAAGTAAGAAGTTATCGAAATTGTATTGGCATGACACAATACAGTATCAAAATTATGTTGTTCCCTTTGAAGATTGAAACTCTAACATAACTCCAAATTTTAAACTTCTGTCTGAAGAGATTTAAGGAACAATCTGAGTGTTCCAGTCCTGACATTGAAAAGAATTTTTCTTAAATTGACCAGTAATATTGTCCAAATACGCTGGAACCGATCATGCAGTTTACCTATGGATTTTTGGTTGTTATCATGACATTTAGTGATTGATGCATCTAAAATATTCTATCAATCTGCTATGCTCTTGTTGCATGGTAATGCTTTGAGTTTGCTACTAATTGCTTGATGCTGTTTGGAAATTGAAGGAACTTTGCTTTTAGGTGCGTACAACTTTTGGATGCTTCATTTGATTTGGTTCTGATTCTTGCCTTTCAATTTTTTCATGCAGTACACAGGCTGGATCTCATCCTATAACATCCATTTCATGGCTTCCTATGCTGCGGTTTCTTGTTACTGTAATGAAGGATGGCACACTGCAAGTTTGGAAGACTCGCGTGATTGTTAATCCAAATAGACAGCCTATGCAGGCAACTTTTTTTGAACATGCAGGTTGTCATCCTTCTAACTACTAGTATGTCTAATATTAGAATGTGACTGTTATTAGGTCAATCTAACTTGCAATTGGTAGTTAACCATGCACATCTGTTCTTATGATCTTGTTTTGCAGCAATTGAGAACATTGATGTTACTAAGATTTTATCTCTTCAAGAAGGAGAAGCTGTCTATCCTGTACCACGAATTAGAAGTCTGGCTGTTCACCCGAAGTTAAATTTGGTGGCCTTATTGTTTGCAGTTAAGCATGGAAAAATTGCTAATCACATGAAATGTTTATATTGGAACATAAAAAACACTAATAAGCTATCATGTCAACTTTGAATTTAAAGCAGGATATGATGAGTGAGATGAGTGCAAAAAATAGAGCTGCCTATACAAGAGAGGGAAGAAAACAACTATTTGCTGTCCTTCAAAGTGCAAGAGGTTCTAATGGTGAGTCATGCAAAGTTCTGCATTAATTAAAACAGAAAAGGTGTAATTCACAACTGCTTTACATTTGTATGCTATCCATTTTCTATGAAATGCTCATGTCATCTTCAAGACCTACAATCATTCTTTCCCTTGTGAGTTTGTTTTAGAATTTTTGGCAAATGAAGCTATAATATGGATTAATGGATATTGGTTATTCATGGGCTTTCTCTATAGTTATATTAGATGTCTTAAAGGATGCTTACTGATTCTTCTTTTGCTTATGTTCTTTTTTTTTATAATTGAGGAAGCTTTGCACATCCATGAACTATTTTGTTCTCACCTCTTTGTGTTTTTGCATTTTATTAGTTTTTTCTAGAGGCACTCAACGACCTATGACTCGTCAAATTTTTTTCTAGAGGCACTCCACGACTTATGACTTGTCAAAGTTTTTCTAGAGGCACTCCACGACTTATGACTCATCAAAGTTTTTCTAGAGGTACTTTACGACCTATGACTCGTTAGTGAGCCACCCCACGAATACTGCCACTCATGGTTTAAAATCTTGACTCATGTCGAGGTTTCGGTCTTGGACCAGAACGATACAGTTTCGGTATAGTATCATGTCGTGTCGATATGGTTTCAATATTTTTTTAAAAGAAGGCTTTAATTAAACATATCTAAAACCCAATAGCTAAGAGTTGATTAAAATTGAAGGGGAGCCTTGGCGCAATGGTAAAGTTGTTGCCGTGTGACCTAGAGGTCACGGGTTCGAGTCTTGAAAATAATCTCTTGCAAAACAGGATAAAGTTGCGTACAATAGACCCCTTTCCTGAGACCCTGCATTGGCGAGAGCTTTGTGCACCGGTTTGCTCTTTTAGCTAAGAGTCGATTAAAACTATTAACTTAAGTTATTTAATTCATCTTAACTTAAAAACCTTCGGCCCCCTCGTGTCTTGTGTTTTGCAACACTCTCGGGCTAGCGTGACGCGTCTGGAGGCGTAGTCGGGCTTGTGCGACGCGTCCGGAGGTGTCGCCCGGTTCGCATGACGCGTCTGGAGGCGTCACCATGTTCGCGCGATGATGTGTCTGGATGCTTCGTTAGGCTCGCGGGACACGTTCGGAGGCGTCGTCAGTTCACACGATGCATTCGTGGGGCCTTGGGACGCCTGCATCGGAGGCATGCTTGTGCCAGGGTGGGTGTCGGTTTACAGACAGAACAAAATGTTTCACCTATATTGGACAAAACGACTCGAGATTTTAAACCATGCCGCCACTAGAGTTTTTCCTTTTGGATCCTTTTGGTGGTGGAGAAACTTCTTATAAATATTCTTTTTACAATGATAAATATGATAAGCATAAAGAAAGAAAAGTATGATGTATAACAATGAAAATTAAGATTATAGAAACTAAAGAAAGGAGCTTTGGATGTTGAGTATAAGTGCTTTCAGTAGTCTCATGAGATCCTTTTGGTCCCATATTTATAACATTCAACTTAGCTTCACTTTAGCCTAGCTTTGCACAAAAACGATCTTCTCCAACTTTATTTAGTCGACTGATTCTAGCCTTGTGTTAGCCTTATGCACAACAACAATGGATTTTTTAGTCGACTCAATCCACTTCAACTAAACTAGTATCATGTAAGTCATTTGATGGTTGCAATCTTTCTTTTTTAATCAATGCTTTCCTATCAAAAAACTAGTGGACTGCCTAGTCGACTAACTTTATCCCAATCAATTGTCTAGTCAACTAACTTCATCCCAATAGACTACCCGTCGATTCAACACTGAATCCAACCATCAATTGAGTAGACCTTTGACTACATACTATTCTAAGGTCAGCTCTACCTAAAACTCAAGTTCAGGTTCACTTGACTCTTACAACTCACTTGGAGTTATCTCCTAAGAGGCCTCGCCTTTAGGATTTCTTTGTTTGTCAAGAAGGCTTACTTTCGTGGCTTCTTTGTCAAGAGGTCTTGCCTTTAGGTCTTACTTATTTGTTAGGTATTTGGTCAACATTGGCCTACAGGACTTCCATTCACCAAATATCCGATCACTATCACTCTGGACATGCTTTTGACCTATAGGATTTCCGTTTTCCAAGCATCTGCATCACTCTTAATCTTGATCTCCTTCTTGATTTGCTTGGGACTTTTATTCTCCAAGTATCGAGTCCTCAACCGAGTTAGACTTCTCTGGTTTAGTCTGTTCAACTTAGACCCATTTATTTTCATTTATTACACCTGCAATATTTTTATGAAGTAATTTGTACTTGCACATATCTAGACACTTGACAAGCCATACATTAATCATAATATGAATCTAACTTAAATGTTTGCCCAAATAGAAAAAATACTTGGTTGAACTTGACTGGTTGGGGGCAATTGTACCAAAATCTCCCCGATGTCTTAGTCTCCCCAAATATCATTTAATAAAAGGTCACCGCCAAATTTAACTTCACTAAGGGATATAGAAATTAACCACTCTTAGGACACATAAACTTGGATACAAAACCAAAATAGACTCACCACCAGTTAAGGATAAATCCAAGAGATATAAAGACTAGAAAGGAAAAAGATTTTCTGAGTTCACCATCAAAGTCTAAGCAATTTTCTCACTACAAAATACCAAAATAAATACTAGTGTATGAAAGAACCCTCTGTGCATATGGTAGTACGAAATTTATCAATTTACCACTGATAGTTAAGCTCATTAATGCTTCCTTGGTCAAGACAATAAAGGGAATTAACTCTTCCTTGGAATTTTCACACTAGACCACCTATTAAAGAAAAAGTCATATAACTTTTTCTTGGAAAATGCTTTTGACTTGTTTCAAAATCTGCTGAAAAGTTAAGTGGTTGAGCTTTCTTCAAATAAAGGCACGCCCCTTAACTCTTAAGCATTCAATTCAGACTACTCAATCAACTCGAGTCATTTGTAGGTTTGGTAATTGGGCTTGCAACTCATTTGGTTTATGGGCTGTACGTAATACCTAGATCAACAAGATTCACAAGAGCTCATTGTAGTACACTCCTGTGTCAATCTCCCCGGCTTTAAAATGACTTGTCCTCAAGTCCTCATTTGTTCCATGATAAAGACTTAAATCAACCACATTAAACATTAGGGAAATTCCATAATCTTCAGCTAGCTTGATCTCTTATGCATTCTTGTCAATTCTCTCAAGTACCTTAAATGGACCATCAACTTTTGGTTTCAATTTACCAAATTTGCCTTGTGGAAACCTCTCCTCCTTTAGATGAATCCAGACCAAATCACCTACGCCAGATACTTCCTGTGCTTGTTGGCAGCTTGCATGTACCTCTTGTATTGCTTCTCAATGGTTGCCTTAACACTCTCATGCAGCTTCTTTATTTATTTAGTATTAGCATGTCCACTGAATTGCTTAGTTCTAGAATGAGGAATTCAGTCAACCTCAAAGGACTCTTAAGTTAACCTCAAAAGGACTTTTACCAATGTTATGATGCATGGAACAATTGTGGGCAAACTCAATTGCGAAAGAAAGAGATCCCACTACTTGATGTTCTTACCAACATAACTTTTAAGTATGTTCCCAAGCTTCTATTTTATCTCAGTTTGTCCATCAGTTTGTGGATGATGAGAACTAGTAAAATTAGTGAGGTACCCAACTTCCTTCATCACACACCATAGTTCTTGAAATGCCATGCAATCTCACAATCTCCTTAAAGTACAAATTAATAATATGAGATGCATCATTTGTTTTGTTGTAGGGGACAAAGTGAAACATCTTTGAGAATCTATCGACAACAACCATGATAGAATCCTTGTTCCTTTGAGTTTGTGGCAGTACCATAACGAAGTGAAGATTCACATCCTCTCATGGAGCACTAGGAACCATTATTGGAGTGTACAAATCAAAATTTGATTTTGTTTTGGCCAATTGATTCACCTGACATTGCTTCACAAATCTCTCCCACATCCCTAAGCATCTTTTGCAAATGGAAATTAGATTGACTAAGAGAGAAAGTCTAGTCCCTACCAAAGTGTTCTCCTAGCACACCACCATGAGCTTCAACCTGAATCATTTGTCTCAAAGAATAAGATGGAACACACTAGACATTAGCCTGAAAAAGAAAATCTGAAAAGAATGATTTGCAATTTTACCATATTGAACCGAAATCCACATTGTTCTCATAAATATCCTTAAAGGCCTTGAATCCAACCACCTTTATATCCATGGGATTATAATAGGGCATGCTTTCTACTCAATGCATTAGCAACCACGTTTTGAGTGTCAAATTTATAATTGATAGTATAGTTATAAGATTGTAAGAACTCTACCCATGTTGCATGTCTCTTGTTTATGTTGGTGATTAATAAACTTAAATGTCTCATGATTAAAGTATAGTAAAAAAAAGGCTCGACAACAAGATACTGACTCAAATGGAATAAAGCTCTATAATTAACATTGAACATCTTATCATTGGCCAATTAAGAATAGCCTCTACCTTACTTTGATCCATTTTGACTTTTTTTTTTGAAACAACATACACTTAAAATGACATATTAGGAGTAAAGAAATAATACTTCTTCAGATTAACATAGAGTAAGGTTCAAAATTTTGAGCTGTGCTGAAGTTTCGATCTTTGACTAGAATGATATTATTTTGGTATTGTGTCGATTTTTTGATGCATGGTGTTGGTAATAGATTGAGCTTAAGGATGAAAGAGATGAAACCTATGAAGAAGACATTGCCTATGCCAAGCATGATTTTAAATCTTGTATTGTGTTGGATGAACGGTCGAAACATATCATTTCGGTAAATTACTAAAACTTGATACCACTCAACACAAACAATGTCTCCTTTTTTGTTTCATCTTCTTCTTTAACCTTCAATTTGTCACCGACACCATGCGTTGGAACGTTGACACTATGAGAATAATATCCAGTGAAAGATCGAAACTATAGCATAGCTCGACATTTTAAATATTGTTGTCAAGTGGTATCGAGTTTCAGTGATTTATTAGAACGATATGTTTGGACTATTTCACCCAGCATGGTATGAGATTTCAAATCATGACATAAAGCTTTTGCTATCGCAAATAAAAAAAGACTCCTTAAGATGATATATATGCTCCTCTTCACTTTGGTTGTATCCTATCATGTCCTCAAAATAAACCATAACAAAAAACCCAATGCATGAATTAAGTATGTGATTCATAAATCTCATGAACGGTCTAGGAGCATTAGATAATCCAAATGACAACCAACCATTCATATAGGTCATCTCTAGTTTTAAATGTTGACTTCCACCCATCTATAGGCCTATTTTGATTTAGTGGGAACTACTCCTCAAATCAATTTTTGAGAAAATAGAAGCATCGCACAATTGATAAGTAAATAATCTAACCTTGAAATTAGAAAGCAATAATCAATTGTGATCTTGTTGATGTCACGAATGCCCACACACAATCTCGAAGCATTGTCCTTCTTTTGAGATCAATAAGGCTAGAACCACATATAGACTCATGCTTTCCTAAATCAACCCCTTTTCGATAAATTCATCCACTTCGGACTCATTTTGTAGGCTGCCTTGTTAGGCAGACTAGCTCCCGAAAGAAGATCAATATGACGTTGAATGTCTCTCGAGGGTGGATGCTCGCCCCGTATAACATTGTGAAACTCCTTAAGAATTGGTTTCATATTAGCTAATGGCTCCTTGTGTTGTTCATTCTTCTCTACAACTACGAGAGCCAAAACATCATGACCCCTTTCTAATTCACTCTTGCATTCACCATAGGATATGAGGTTGAATTTTTTTAATTATTTTTTATACATAATATTATAAATAGTCATCATTCTTTATGATGTTTATGCATAAATAAACTTCATACAATACATACAATATATTAACTAAAAATAAAAAATTTTAATATAAATATTTATAAAAAATTTAAAAAATTTTTTTAAAATATATATATATTAAATTAATAAGATAATTTTATTAGACTTTAATTAAGTCTATTTAAATTATCCCATCCATAATTAAGAGTTGATTAAAATTATTAATATAAAGTTATTTGATTAAACCCTAGGTTAAAAAGAAAAACCTAACTATTTAGCTTTAGACGCATTGCGCGACGCATCTCGAGCCATCCGAGCCATTGCCTGGCTCGGGCGACGCTTCTGGGCCCGTCACTTGGCTCAAGCGCGTTGGCGAGGGGCTCGAGTGCCCGTCGTCCAAGCCCTTGTTAGGCTCGACGCATCTGAGCTCGCACGTGACGCATTCAGGCGACGCATCACGGTGCGTCGATGCCTCGCTTGTGCCGTGCCGATCTGCGGGCAAAATGATTGTATCTAGTGGCTCAAGATTTCAATCCGAAATATATAAAAGTTAACCTACAGCAACAATGGTGAGCAGTAGTAGTAGCGACGGTGGCAATTCTAGGCAGTTTCGGGCAGAAGGAGGTGAGTTGTTTTGAAATCATAAAGCAGTTGACTTTGACCGCCTAAAACACTATCTTTGACAAAGGCGGTGTGGTTGATGTCCGCTTCTCGCTTAGGCAGCCGCCTCAGCTACCATTTAGAACATTGGTCACCTTAAAAAGAGTACGTGTGTTTGTAGCCATCATATAACATCCTCCTATCATAATGTCAGGGGCTTCCCAACAATAAATGACACATCCATATAAGCAACAAACTTCATCTTTTTAATTCTTGCCAATAGAAAAGGAATCAAACATTTTTTAGTTACCTTGATCAAGGAAGGAAATCTCGAGCTTTTTCGTCCGATACTGACAAAAAATTTGATTCCTCCTGCGGACTGAAATTGGCACAGTCAAGCCTCTTGTGCCGGTGCATCGCGAGGCCTTGTCGGCCTCTCGTGACTCATCCGGAGGGATCTTTGTCATCGCGTGACGCCTTCGAAGGCATCGTCAAGCTCGTGCGTCACCTCTGACGTCGGATGTCTGCGGGAATGTGATCGCGCGGAATAGGGAACATCGATCTTAGGTTTAATTAAATTAATAATTTAAATCAACTCTCAACTACTATGATTGAGATAATTTAAATATGCTTAATTAACGTCTAATAAAATTATTCTATTATATATATATTTAAAAAAATTAGTTAATATATGTTATATTTAAAAAATATCGAAATTATATCGACACGACACGATACGATATCGAAACGGAATCGTTTCGGTTTGAAACTGAAACACGAGTCAAGATTTTAAACCTTGACCTTGATATCATTCCTCCTTGTGTGAACATTCTTCTCTACAACTACAAGAGCCAATACATCATGACCCCTTTCTAATTTACCTGTGCATTCACCATAGGATATAAGAACACAAACTTTCTTCTTTAGTGGATTGGTTTTAGAAGTTGTACTAGAGAAACAATCTTCTTTTCATTCACCTTAAAAGATTATGTGTGTTTGTAGCCATCATACACCACCCTCTATCATGATGTCAGGGGCTTCCCAACAATAAATGACATCCATATGAGTAACATCACATCAAATTTCATCTTTTTAATTCTTTCCAATAGAAAAAGGAACCAAACATCTTTTAGTTACCTTGATATCATTCCTCTTTTGTAGTCAACACAATTTGTAGAGATTAAGATGAGGGATAGTGCCCAACTTAAGCTTTTGCACCACTCCAAGGATAACATGTTCTCGAAGTTGCCACTATCAATGATAACCAAGCACACCTTGCCATGAAAGTGCATCTGGTGTGAAATATATTCTTTCTCACCCAACTCTCATCCTCAACTACATAGGTTACTTGTAAGTCATGTTGTACCACAATCAACATAAGTCACCTCTTTTTCTTCAACATCATCATATTCGGATTCATCTTCTTTGCCATCAGCATAATTTTCTACTAGTGTAACAATCCTCCTATTTGGACAATTTGAAGTAATATGCCCAAAACCATAACATTTGAAGTATTTTTGGTCACTTGGTGTGAAAGGATTAGTTTTTATTCAGTGCTAGTAGATCCTTCACCCTTGTCTTGCTCCTTCGACACCACTTTACTTTGGAGAGTAGGCTTGGCATTTCCTCTCGTATAACCATCTTTCGATTGATACGGTGAACCCTTTTCAAACTTTTGTTGCTTCTCAACCTTCAAAATCATCTTGCTCACATCATTCAATGTCCAATATGCCACTTTGGCAATCTCGTATTTCTAACCACTAAGGTATATTGCAATAGTTTGTTCCTCCTTTAACTCCTCTAGTTCCACTATCTCTCCTTTTAACATGAGATTAGTGAACTTCGCTCTATGCTACTCCACACTAAGATCTTTTTACTTGAAATCATGGATGTTGATGAGAAAGATCTCTTGCCTATAGTTGTTATGCAAGGATTTTCTCTTCAACTCCTTTTTCATTTTCTTCCATGTCACACAATCTTACTGCTCCCCTCATGATCTCTTTGCTTCTTCAAGTTTTCCTACCAAAAAGATACATTCCTTCTGAGCTTAACTGCTACAAGCTTCACTTTCTTCTGGTTTGGTGGTTCATGAAACTCAAACATTCTTTCCATTGTATTCAGTCAATCGATAAAGTCATCAACATTCATCTTACCTTCAAACTTTGCAATATCCAGCTTTCGATATCTTCCCAAGTGTATCAACGTCAGAACCACCAGACTTTTGGGCTTGTAGGTTATTTCTTCTATGAAGTGCTTCAACGAGTTCATCTTTTTCTTGCAAATTACATAGCAATATTTAAAAAAATGATAAATCCCAGTCAGTCATATGGACTCAATCATTTTGGGGGTGGCCACAAACTTCTCCGATTACATTATTTCCTTTTCGCTTGCTATGATCTCTATCCTTCAACTCCAATACCAAACTGATACCCAATAATGAGAAAATGGAAATCGAAAGTTTTGTAGTAGATTGACATAATTTCTTTTAAATAACAAATATGATAAAAGGTCACCATTAAGTTTAACTTCTCTAAAGGGATACAAAGATTCACCACCCTTATGATGTATAAATTTTGATATAGATCCGAAATAGACTTCAATAGACAATCATAAATCCAAGAGATATAGAGACTAGAAGAGAAAAGAAAAAAAATTTTACTTTTCTAAATTCATCATTAAATTCTAAGTTGTTTTCTCGTACAACATAATAACAATAAAGTCCACTAATTAGCGTCAGTTATATGGATCCTTCTGCACTATTGTGTATGTTCCCCTACTATATTATCTATATTTAAATGAATTTTATCTTTTTTTATCGTTGCTAACTAAGTCTTATTTAGTTTCTCTTTCTCGATTAATATGTTTATTTATCATGATTTCACATCGCCTAACTGAAGCATTTATTGATCGCTTAAATGTCCTAGTTAGGTGATGTGAGACCATGACAAATACACACATTAATGTGTTTTATATTTGTTTTCTCACTACAAAACACCAAAATAAATACTAGTACATGAAACAACCCTCCATGCATAGGGTAGTATGAAATTTATTGATTTACTAAGTTCTTTAATGCTTTCCTTGATCAATAAGATAAGCTCAATTAACTCTCCCTTTGAATCTGCACACTAGACCACCTATTATAGAAACAGCCATAACTTTTCCTTGGAAAATGCTTACTTGTTTAAAAATCAAAGTCAAGTGGTTGATCTTTCTTCACATAAAGGCACACACTTTTAACTCTTTAGCATTCAATTTGGCTACTCAATCAAGTTGGGCCGTCTGCAGGTTTGAAAAATGGGCTTGCAACTCATTTAGTTCATGGGTTGTAGATAATACAATAGGGTTAGCAAGATTCACTAGAGCTGATTGTAGCACATTCAACACTCCTGTGTTAATCCTACTGTTGGTGCAGTCCCATAAAATATAGTATAGTGAATCTACCAAAAGAAGATATTAGCTTAAGTTGAACATATCAAGCTATTCAATCAAGTCAGGTCATCTGCAGGTTTGAAAAATGGGCTTGCAACTCATTCAGTTCATGGGATGTAGATAGTACCATTGGGTCAACAAGATTCACAAGAGCTGATCGTAGCACATTCAGAACTCCTGTGTCACTCTATTGATGCAGTCCCACAAAGCATAGTGAATTTGCCAAAAGAAAATATTAGCTTAAGCCAAAAATATACCTTAATGCCATAAAGGTGTTAATTGCAAAATAAATGTATAGTCTATCTTATTATCTAGAAACTATAAATTCTAAAGATAATCAATCAAGCCACATTTATTGCTTACTGCTTTCTAATGATTTGTAAAAAATACCAATGCTAAATTATTAAAGAGAGATTTGAACTTAGCAGGTTCTGGTTTATTGTTCTTATGACTTCTATCTACTGAGAAATGAATTAATTTGTCCAAGTGTTTTGCAGATCTTTGTTGCTAGATTTAACCAATTTGATCTATTATAACATGTTAAACTACCATATTAATGGTTAGATCATGTCATGTGCTTGATCTAGGAATATATATATGTTAGTATGGATCAGGGTTTGAAATATCATTTTGAATTGGGATTTCAATTACAAGCAGTCAGAAGATGTACTAGACATGTTGGGTGCCAGCATGTTGGGTGTAGGCATTGATAGGTTTGACAAACCTTATAAGAAGAGAAGAGGAAAGTGAAGTTTCACCGGAAGTGTCAATTGTTGAATCTTCGATTTATAGATGACAAATACAACCTTGTGATCTCTGAGGAAGCTTCACCGACCTTGTGGGAACTTTACTGACCTCCAAGGAAGACCCGAACTATTTTGTTGTGACGTTCCAATCCTAAAAACACCTTGAGACCTTGTGGATTTGAATCACCTTGTAACCTTTTGAAACAATTCCCAACCTGTGCGGAAGCTTTACCGACCTGCAAGGAAGACTCTGGTTGCATTAGTGTGATGTTCCAATGTTGAACCATCTCATGAACTTGCTGATCCAAAACAGCATACAAGCTTATGACTTCACATTCATGACTTTCACGGAAGTTTTGCTGACCTTGCATAAGTTTCATAGACCTCAAAGGATGACTTCGACTGCATTCAAGCTGTGTTGGGGTTTTCCATGTGCTAGTCAACTGCTAGAACAAGAAGTTCCACCTATGTTGACCGGCATGGAACGAGATTTTAATCCATGGTGGATCTACTTGATCTCCATTTGAATGAAATCTTGAATGAGTATATATTCATCAAACCTTAAAATTTAATAAGAAAGGATTGAGAAATTTGTGGTGGAATGATAGGTTTCTTTTTTGTGTGTGTGTTTTCAGAGAGGTTTGGATATGGAATAACATTAAACTGAGGTACATTTTGTTAGTGGATTGTCTCTGAGTGGCAGTCAAAATTTAAGTTATTGGAAAAGGAAAGAAAAAATTGTAGTTTAGTCATGGGAATGGTACTTGTTATGGGACAAAAGGTATAGTGGCTTGCACTCATATGAGCCTAGTTGATAATGAGGAATGGGGCTTGGTCGGACTGGTAATCAGCTTCAACAGGCTGACATTCAGAACCATGATCGCTGAAAGATCATTTGTTTTTTCTTGAGTTATGAAAGGGATTGTTTGTAGCCTATATTTTATTGTGACAAGTTTGATTTAGTTGTATTCCTCTGCTGCATTCCTTTCAGATGCTAATCATTTGACATCTCATATTACAGCTGCTGTCCTGAAGGAAAAGCTTTCTGCTTTAGGTTCCTCGGGTATGCTAGCAGATCACCAGCTTCAAGCTCAGCTTCAAGAGCATCATTTCAAGGGGTTTGCTTCATCCTGGTTTTTCTGGCACTTCATATATCAATTATCAAATAAAATCACCAACTATTGTCTAACTAGTTATGATACATCAAAATTAAAATACAAAACTAAATGAAGATAGGGATGCTTAGCCAATGTAGAATTCTTTCTCTTGCTATCCCATAGTGCTGTCACAAAAGTAGCCCTTTAAATCTTCATGTTTTTCTTGGGTTGTTCTCAGTGGATGATTACTCAATGAAAGGTTTGAGAATCAAATGCGGTTTCCAATGCATATAATAAATCATAACATGACTAGGATTCCAGTCACTGTAATCAAAGCCAAGTAAAACTAAGTTTTGTAGCCTTTATGAATGATCAAATCTCATCAGTCCACTATTTGGGCTATGTCCAGTTTCAGTTGATTCTGAGTTTATTATTTTATATATAAAAGTTTTTTTTTTTAATTTTAAAATTTTTTCTTAATTTTTGTTCGAAGTAGGTTATAGGTGTTTATGAAAGTGTAGAAAAATTCCAAATCCTTAATTTCTTGTACAAATGATTTAGGAACAAAATTACTAGTTTACTTCACAATTAAAGAGTACTAAAAGATTGCCTTCGGTAAAGACAAATATGATACGGAAACATGCCAACTTAAATCCAATTCATCCAGCATGATTGCTCTCTATAACTGAGTAGTTAAGGGTATGATTCAGTTTTGTTTTCATATCAAATAATAATGGTCTTTTAAGTACCAAGATATGTACCTGTTTGGCAGCTTAACATAAAATGGATATGTTTGTTATCTTCTCTTAATACTTATTATGGCGAATCATTTAATTTGAAGATTGATTATTGTCATGAAAAATTGGGGTTCTTAGTGTTTATTTTTCTTTAGTAATCCATGTTATGAACTTTAGTAACATGCACTATTTTTTTGTTCCAGACAAAGTCAGCTAACAATTTCAGATATTGCAAGGAAGGCATTTCTTCATAGTGTAAGCACTATTTGGAACCTATGTATTTGTACAATATAAAGAGCCAATATTATATATTATGGTTTTGGTTTTCTTATGGGCATTATGAATTAAAGTCTGAGCCTTAAATCATATATAACTATCAGTTCCATATCATTTTTCTATTGTCATCAATCTATGAGAAACATAAATATTATGTCTCCATAATGCAAACTACCTTGGATGTCGACATGATTGTCATGTTGTGGTTTAGAACAGATGTGTCCCTGCAATCTTGTCTTTTAACCAGCCTTTTGTCTGTCGGTTCATTTCTTCTACATCTATTTACATTCGATTCTCCAATTCTCTGAATTATATTTTAAAAACATTTGGCAGCATTTTATGGAAGGACATGCTAAAAGTGGCCCTATATCTCGGTTGCCTATCATTACTATCTCAGATGCCAAAAATCAACTGAGAGATGTTCCTGTTTGTCAGGTGTCTATTTGTCACTGTTCCTTTTTCTTCTTTGATGTTGAACTATATTGTGTTCTTTTAATAACTGCTTCATTGTACCAGCCTTTCCATTTGGAATTGAATTTCTTCAATAAAGAGAATCGTGTCGTTCAATATCCTGCTAAAGCATTTTATCTTGATGGATTCAACCTCATGGCTTATAATATTGCTTCTGGAGGTGATAACCTATACAAGAAATTATACTCCATGGTACAACTGAGTGGCTTGTTTTCATCTTTTCTTCTGTAATTGAGAATCAGCACACTAGAATATATTGTCCATTTGACTTTTATTTATCAAATTTATTCAGATTCCTGGAAATGTCGAGTGTTCTCCCAAGACAATGATTTACAGTGCGAAGCAGCATCTATTTCTTGTTGTCTTTGAATTGAGTGGTGCTAATGGTGTTGTTTATGAGGTTGTTCTTTACTGGGAGCAGACAGATATTCAGTCAATTAATACTAAAGGAACTTCTGTAAAAGGTAGCTCTTTCCTGAGTGCATTTGAATTACTTGTTTTTTCTTTTTGCTAATTTGAATTACTTGTTTTTTCTCTTTGCTAATTTTCCTCTGATTTTGCAGGTCAAGATGCAGCTTTTTTGGGCCCTGGTGACAACCACTATGCTATTCTAGATGAAGATAGAACTAGTCTTGCTCTTTATATTTTGCAAGGAGCAACTTCTCAAGAAGCCAATGAAAAAAAAGGAGCCAATGAGAAAAATGGAGCACTGGATGAAAACTCATTTACAGAGTCTAATGTTGCCTCAAATCAAGGGCCTCTTCAATTTTCTTTTGAAACAGAGGTTGATCGCATATTCTCATCTCCATTAGGTGGATATCTAACCTATCCTTTCAAATACAGAAAAATATTGTCTACTCTAGAATTTTTCTTTAGCTCAAAATAACAACTAGTGTTTGATAATGCCAATTTCCTTTCTTTCAGAGACAACTCTGTTGTATGTTATCTCTGGTAAGCACATTGGACTAGCCAAACTGCTTCAGGGATATCGCCTATCAAATGATGATGGACAGTATATTTCAACAAAAACTGATGGAAAGAAGTTCATCAAGCTGAAACCAAATGAAACTGTTCTTCAGGTGCTATCTTTTGTTTCCTTTTTTTTTCTATGCTGGCAAAAATGACTCTGACAACTATTGTAATTTTGTCCTATGTGATATTTACTCTTTCATTTATGCCTCTTGTATTTCTGTTTGGTTATTTCCTACAGGTTTACACTCTGGAATTACACTTGGTAATTGCAGGCTTGATGTCTTGTATTGTTTTTATCATTTTTGTAGCAAGATTTTAAATATTACTTTTTCTACTCATTTTGATCCCTAATCAAGGTGCTACTATTCTAATGTTGACCTGTATCAACACATGATATGGGTCATTACTCATCACCAATGTTTTGAAAACCAGACCAGATTGTGTCCTTTTAATTAGGAGCTGGAAGCAAAATTTCTCTGGGCCAAGTCAATAAAAAATCTGCTTGAACCTGATTTTGGCATTTTCAACCAAATAAGGGAATGGGTCACCAGTTCACCAGCTTCTTTGGTTTAAAAATACACGGTCTACCCAACTCAGTCATGCAAGCTAGCTACCAATCTATAAAAATAACAAACAAACTGAATCTCAAGTAACTGGGGCCATCTATCTTTTTTTCTCATTGTGTTGTGCTATTATCTAGTAGTTTTTTTTTTTTTTTTTTTCTGATTGTCATTACCTAAGTGCTGTTGAGTGAATTGTTTCAAGTTGTGATCGAGACAACTTTTTCAGTAAGTCCTAATGGAAAAACTTATTGCAATGAAAAGAAGGCAAAGGATTAACCGTCAATGGATTAGGAATATTACCTGCATTTGAACCACCTCTTGTTCAACAAATTATTTATGATGATTTGTGAAATCTTAATAGGAGATTTTGGAGCATCGTATATGTTTGTTTGATTTTCCTTCAAGGCATCACCAAACCATGACTATTTGATAATTCCATCAATAGTGTTCACAACTGTCTATGCTTGAGATTTCAACATGTGCTTTTGTGGTTGATTGTCCAAAGGCAAAAATTGAAGAAATTTCTGATATGCAAATCTCTAGTTTTCTAAAATAACTTCATCACAGAATGCACAAACGATTCACTTGTCTCAAAGCATTTTCTAAATCATATTGTTCTTTAGAAATTTTTGCTTTCACATTGGATTACTAAACTTGTGAGACTTGAGTTCCTCGTCATGCTGGAATATCATGCATAATAAACCGATTCAAAGAGCTAGATGGTTTCCAGATCTTGACCATGTCCTTATTTGCTTATTATTCTATTGTCATTTTTTAATTAAAATAATTTTACTTTGTCCTTTTCATAATTCAACCTAGTTTATTTCAATCAGATTGTAGAAGTGTAAGTAATTGCGCAAAGCTATCATTTGAGATCTTTTTGATTATTGAATTTAATTCCCCTGTATTTCCTGCTCTCTCATGCTTTCTTAAGCTTAGGCAAAGAGATCTCCAATTGTTTGCATCAGGAAAATTACCAAATACTTTAGTTATGTGAGCCAAAGTACAGATTAAAATCTTATGCTGTGCTGGTTGACACAGGTGAGATTTTTCATTCTGCTCTCTTATCGAGATGTGGAATGGATCAATACCGACACAAGGCACTGAAGGAGAAGCTTGGGAAGGAGAGACAGTGAGATCGAGAATGAGAGAGATGATCATTGCTGCTCGATTCGCTCTGGTGTTACTAAAGAGATGAAGAGAGAGAGTGTGTGGGCATTGCATGCAAGAATCAGTGTGATGAGAGAGAGCGAGAAAGAGCCATCATGAGAAGAGTCATCGTGTTTGATCCTAAGTTAATCAAGTCAAATCTGAATTAAACTCAATTTGAACCTACTCGACCTTGACGATAAAGTCTATTGAAATTACTCAACTAGATCCCAATTAGAGATCCCTAAAGCCTAATAATCAGTCTGATTCAGCTTAAATAATGACAAACTTTGAAATTAATAGCAATGAGAATTTTAATTGAAAGAAAAATAGAATATAGTAATAATTCTTATAGTGAAGAAAGAGTTTAGTACCTTTTTTGATAGATTCTCACTTTTGATATTTTTAATTGGCTCATACTAGAACCAAAGCTTTTCCTCTATCTTTGTTAATGGTCCCAATCATAGGATACTAAATGCAATAAATCAAATGATGTTTCCAACACAAAGATTATGTATTACAAATAACCAATGAAAAATTGTATAAATTGTTCTCTGGGATATCCTTACATTTCAAAGCTATTTATGTTGAAGTTTGGATCGAAGATTTAAATATTATCTTTTGTAAGGAAATAATGCATTTATATGGTTAATTTATTTTTAATATCGCATTATTGCTTAGCAAAGATGATATAATTCTACTAATTTAGCTTTATTTTGATATAAAGATGATGCAAAATAAATAAATATTGATACTTATATCTTGTCAAATGACTACAATAATTAGACGAATATACAATAATATTTGGTAGAGTAGTTGAATTTTGAAAATAAAAAATTGATTCTTTTTAATTTTAGATGTAAAAGATTACAATAAGATATTTTGCAAAAATAATATTTTTATTAATATGATCAATAGTTGCCAAGAGTGTATTCGGTAGTCAACTAGACGTATATCACTAAGTAAATAATCTTGATGGTGGAATGAAAAAGTATAGGAGAAAGTGAAGGAAAATT
This sequence comes from Curcuma longa, assembly GCF_044706935.1. NCBI lineage: Eukaryota > Viridiplantae > Streptophyta > Magnoliopsida > Zingiberales > Zingiberaceae > Curcuma > Curcuma longa. Next base: position 1,394,890 of record NC_133866.1, read on the forward strand.
AAACAACCTATAAGATATTATATACTTCTAAGAATGAGAAAAACTTAAAAAAGTATACAGTAGTCAAGAAAGAGGCCAATGAAGCAAAAAATGAAACCTATGAACGCATATATTGAAAATTGGATACAAATGAAGAGGAAAGGGATATATATAGAATAGCTAAACCGAGAGAGAGGAGATAAGAGATTTTATCTAAATAAAATATATTAAAGATGAATGCAATATGATATTATTAAATGATGAGGAAATAAAAGAGTGATGGAAGAGGTATTTTCATCAAATTTTTAATGAAAGTTTAGGTGAATAACTTAACTTAGATAATTTAAGTAGGTTAAATGAGTATAAAAAGTTAAATTTTTATCATAGAATTCATACTTTAGAAGTAGAACAAGCTTTAAATGAGATGCATAATGGAAAAATAGTTGGATCCGATGATATTCCGATAGAGGTATGGAAGTGTCTAGGAAAATAAGATATTGAATGACTTACAAAATTATTCAACTTGATATTGCAAATGAAAAAAATGTCTGATTAGTAGAGGGTAAGTACTCTAGTTCTCTTATATAAGAATAACAGAGACGTACGAAATTGTACAAACTATAGGGATATTAAACTAATAAGGGGAAAGAGTAATAGAAAAAGGCTAAAGGAGGAGACCATGGTGATCGAAAATCAATTTAGATTTATGCTTGGAAGGTCGACAATAGAAGCTATACATCTTCTCAGACAACTAATTGAAAAGTATCACAAATAGAAGCAAGACTTATATATATGGTATTCGTCAATCTAGAAAAAATTTATAATAGAATTCCAAGGAAAATTATATAGAGAATTCTAAAAAATAGAGGTGTTAGCATAATGTATATTGAACTAATTAAAGATATGTATGAGAATATAATGCCAAGAGTGAAAATTTTAAGCGGATTAATTGAAGTATTTCCCATAAGAATAGGGTTATATCAATGATCAACTCTAAGTTCCTATCTTTTTACATTAATCATGGACGAACGAACACATCCAATATGTGGTACTGTGGTGCTTATTGATTACAGATGATATTGTTTTTGTAGATGAGACACGTGGAGTAAATGCTAAACTTGAATCTTGCAAAAAACACTAAAAGTGAAAGATTTTAGGTTTAGTAGAGTAAAGTCAGAATATATGAAATATAAATTTAGTAATATTAGACGTAATGAGATAATTGTTAAGATAAAAGATGACGAATTGATTGTAACTGAGAGCTTTAAGGATTTAGGATCATTTTTGCAAAAAGATAGAGGGATTGAGAGATGTCTTATATAGAATACAAGCAAGATTGTTGAAATGAAGGAGAGCGTCAAGTGTTCTTTGTGATCGTAAAGTACCTCTAAAACTAAAGGAAAAGTTTTACAAAATGACGGTTAAACCTGTTATGTTATATGGAGTTGAATATTGAGCTATGACTAAACACATGAGCAGAAGATGAGAGTTTTATAGATGAGGACTAAGGCGGATGTGCGGACATAGAAAGATGAATAAGATAAGAAATGAAAATATTAGAAAGAAAGTCGGAGTTGCACCTATTGATTGAAAACTTTGGGAGACGCATTTAAAATGATACAAACATGTACATAGACGACCAATAAATACTCTAGTTGGACGATATGAAACTTTGATAAATATGCACATCAAACGCGGAAGAGGAAGATAAAAAAAGACTTGGTTAATAACTATAAAATAAGATATAAATTATTTAAATATAAATGATGGTATTGCAGGGGATAAAGCCAATGAGGTAGAACGATTCATATAGCCGACTCCCACCTAATAGGATAAGACTTGGTTGTTGTTGTTGATCATTAATTTACATGAATATAAATTTGATATAGGTCTACTTTCTGAATGTAGAATGCACATCTTATACACATGAAGCTTTTTCTTCGGTTGGCTAATGAATTCCGACTTCCTACAAAGTAAACAACTAGAAATAGTTATCTGCTTTCAATCCAAAAAACAAAATTAAGTAAAAAGGAAACTAAAAAATATATCATTGTTTATTGAAAGAGAAGATTATATGATATATTGATGTTAATAGCTCTATAAACAAAATGATCAAGATTGTCTGAATAATTTATCACCTATTACTCTCAAATATTAATGGAAATGATTTTTTTTATTGGTATACTTAAAAGTAAATAAGACTGCATCCGTATCGAGATGATATGATAGAGTATCGAAATTGTATCATTCTAGTCAAAGTATCGTTCTAGTTAAAGATTGAAACTCTGTTACGACCGGCATAGTTCATGACTGTAAACCTTGGTTAGGAGTCACTAAATCTTGTTATTTCTTAGTTATAAAATTTGGCTCTCAGTTCTTTTATCAAATACAATTATAAATAATACCACCGTTTTTTCTTTGACACTGGTATTTCTAGTTTCTTTCTTACCTCATCTATTTTGCTTGTGCAGGTTCACTGGCAAGAAACTCTTCGAGGTCAAGTTGCTGGAATACTAACTAGTCATAGAGTTCTAATCTGTTCGGCTGATCTGGATATTCTATCTAGCAGTTCAGCCAAATTTGATAGAGGATTTCCATCAATATCCTTTTAATCTGAAGCCTTCATTATCTTTGAACTTGGTATTTATTATCTACATTCTTTAGGTTTTGTTAGTACCTTAACATCATTGTACTTCCGGTCCCTTCTATGGGTTGGTCCAGCGCTTCTCTTTTCAAGCACTACTGCAGTTAGTGTTCTCGGATGGGATAGCAAAGTCCGAACTATTATTTCAATTAGTATGCCTTATTCTGGTGAGTTGTTTTAATTTGTAGGTACATAACAATTTTTTTCAGTCTTGTTTAGTTATTAGGCAATTTTATCCATCTTCTCTTAGATTGCACATTAAAACAGTCAAAAGTGTAGTGTGTACAGAAGATAAGCGTGTAGAGCATAAAAAGTTCATTTTTGAACACAAAGTTTTCCCTAATTTAAAATGGATTCATTGCAAGAGATTTGTTTTTATTTAGTTCCATTGGTTGATGTTTTGCTTTTTGTTATTTTGGTGAAAACAGCTTTAGAATTACTTAACCTTAGGGTAACAGTTTGAATGGCAGAAGATTACTAATTGGTAACTTATATGACAAGTGATGCTAATACCTTTCCATAAAAGTTCAAATTTGCTTTATTGATCTAGTTTACAACAACAACAATCAAGTCTTATCCTACTAGGTAGGGTTGATTATATGGATTCTTTTACATCATTAGACTCTATCTCCGACTATATTATCATCTATACTTAAATAAATTTTATTTTATTTTATTATTGCTAACCAAGTTTTTTTAGGTTTTCTCTTCCTCATTTGATGTGCATATTTGTTATAGTTTCACATCACTAGACTTGAACATTTATTGGTCGTCTAAGTATATATTTGTGTCATCTTAAACGTGTTTCTCGGAGTTTTTCCTCAATAGATGCAACTTCGACTTTCTTTCTAATGTTCTCATTTCTTATTTTGCCTATTCTTATATGTTCACACATCTACTTTAACATCCTCATCTTTGTAATTCTCATCTTTTGCTCATATGCTTGAATCATAGTCTAACATTCAACATCATATAACATAGTAGGTTTAACCGCCGTTTTAGAGAACTTCCTTTTAAGTTTTAGAGGTACTTTACAATCACATAAAACATCCGATGCTCTTTTCTATTTCAATCATCCTGCTTGTATTTTAGGTAAGACATCTTTCAACTCCTCCATTGTCTTACAAAAATAATTCTAAATACTTAAAGCTTTCAGTTCCAGATAATTCGTCATCTCCTATCTTAACAATTGTCTCATTACGTTTAATATTACTAAAGTTAAATTTCATATATTCTACCTTTACTCCATTAAATTTAAAATCTTTCATTTCTAGTGTTTTCAATTAAGATTTAGCATTTACTCCTTTATGTGTCTCATTTACTAAAATAATATCATCTACAAATAACATGCACCACGATATTGTATCTTGAATGTGTCTAGTGAGTTCGTACATGATTAGTATAAAAAGATAAAGATTTAAAGCTGATCCTTGATGTAATCCTATCTCTATTGTAAATGCTTCAGTTAATCCGTCTGAAGTCTTCACTCTGGTCGTTACATCCTTATACATATCGTTAATTAGTTCAATATGACAAGTGATGCTACTACCTTTCCATAAAAGTTCAAATATGCTTTATTAATCTAGTTTATGCCCTCAAATTTAAAGTGAACTGATTTGACAAAGTCATAAGTCTGGTTATTATTAGAATGTAATGCTCCAAGAGGAACTTTCCTATCATAGTAATTTCTATAATTAACAAAATTTGATGACTTTTTAAAATTGTTTTTTGATAGTTTTCCCCTATATGTTGTGGAGGCAACCTGTTTGCACCCAACGACTTGCAAGTACAAATAATTATACACATGATTGAATATGGATTCAAGCTTGTTGTACCATATAAATCACACCATATAAACAAAGTTTTAAAGATTAAGCTTCACAAAAGCAATATTAAATAGATTTTGACATTTTTAAAAGTGTAAATTATTTTCACCACTTTAAATTTAAGCCAAAAATCAACTCAAGGAAAATAATAAGAAGGTTCACTTATTAGAAAGATTACAACATCCATGTATCACAAGAGATAAATTCCATCAACAAGAAATGAAAAAAAAATGCTGGAATCATCTAGGTTATCTTTGAGTGACAATACAACATCGACAACCGCGAGGGAGCTAAGGACTTGTTTCAGGTTGCAAATCTTGGGTATGAGCATAATTATGCCCACTAGGTGTGCATTGGAGACAAAATAATACATGAATGAATAGCTTGTGAAGAGCTCAATAGATAAAGGAGAATAGCTTGTGAATCACTTTTATGCTAACCACCTTCCTTTGCTAAGAGGAATTATCTCCCTTTGATGTTTCCCTCAGTGTTGATTTTCTTTGCTCTTAGCCATTGCATTGTTTGTCCTTTGCATCATTCCTTGGGTTGGATACTATGACCATTCTCAAGCGTAACAAGTTTAGCCATCCCAAGCACCTGCAAATTCATCCCTAAGAGGCTATCAGCCAAATCTAGACATTCCATTCTTTTCTTGGTCCGTGTTCGATTCAGTGATCATTTCAACCACAATCTAGACATCCCATTATTTTCGTTCAACCATGCTCGATTCAATGAACAGTGCACCATTTTGAATTTCGGATTTCTTCGACACTACTTCAATGCCTCTAATTCTGTGACTTGTCCTACCATTTTTGGGTTCTTAATCATTACCGCAAAAAACTTAAACGAAAAAGAATTATGCTTCCTCAGTCATTACTATTTGAGTATGTTTCATAGGCTAAAGTTCGTGTGAGCACTTCATTACTCTAGTGGTCGAGATTCTTGAATCTACTAGAGTTGTCTTGTGGACTTTACTCATTATCTTCAGCCCTTTTAGCTACATTTTTCCTTCTCCAAATTAACAACCATCTTAGTCATCTTGCTTTTTACCATTTGAAACAAATGCTTCCTAGTTCATCTAGTCTTCAATCCCTTGATTGTGAGCCTTGCAAGTTAGGTAAAGATACCGAGTCCTTTTCTTTAGACATGATCATAAATGTGGTTTCGCATAGGATGCTCTTAATCATTCAAATATCTAGGGCCTATGTTGTATCTGTTGTACTTTTGGTTTGAAATATTTTGTGACCTTTATCAATGATTATTTTTTTGGATGACTTAGTTGTTTTCTAATAAAAGAATATTTTTGGTGTTTTTTATTTTTATTTTTATATTGAAGGGGAGCCTTAGTGCAACGGTAAAGTTGCTGCCGTGTGACCTGGAAGTTATAGGTTCGAGTCTCGAAAATAATCTCTTGCAAAGTAGGGTAAAACTGCGTACAATATACCTTTCCCTAGGATCCCGTATTGACGGGAGCTTCGTGCACCGGACTGCTCCTTTATATTGAAGTTAAAAATAAGTTTGACATTTGTATTAAGGTTTTACGTAGTGATAATGCTTAGGAAGACTTCTGTCTCCTACTCCTTTCAATTGTTCTTATTGGGTAAGCTATTCTCATCAATCTTTAATTTTTTACACACATTAGCAAAATGATGTAATAAGATAGAAGAATCTGTTGGGACCGATGATGTTACTAGAGGGGGGGGGGGGGGGTAAATAGTGATTCATGATTCTTTCTTGGTTCTTGATCATCATGCTTGTCTACAATGTGTTAACACATAGCGGAAAATATAGAAATAAAACACAATGTAAAACACATGCACAACAAATCAATTTGCGTGGTTCGGAATCCCCCGACTCCTATTGCCTACTCCTAACGATACTTCATTAATTTTCTTCTTCTCGGACATCTTCTAAAGGTGGAGAAATCTTACACACCTATTCTTATACAAGCAACATAAACAAAATACAAAGATAATGAAAAACAAAATACAAAGAAATACGAAATATAATGTAAATAACAATTTACACAAGTGATCTTTGCTTATTATTTGATGCTTTGGATTGCTTTCTAAAGATCTGGAATGCAGTAGTAATTTCCCTTCGATGTCTTTAAGAATTGGCATTAAAATTTTCCACGAAAACCCTCCTTTTATAGCCTTCAAGTAATAATTGATTGATATTGCCCATCAATCGATTGCTACACTGAATTCAAACGTTGCATCTGCAGAACGACTCGTTCCAACTTAACTTTGACCATAACAGTTGACTGTTAGTGTTCATCAATCGATTGATCCCAATTAGTCAAGTGTAATAGTAAACATTTTGCTTACTTCAACAGTAGAGACAATCAATTAATGCCCATGAATAGTTAACAATCAATTGAGTTGAGTAGTCGAGTTTTAGACATTCTCTTTGTTGCAATAGTGATAACAGTCAACTATTCCACACTAGCAATCCATTAATTGACATCAATCGAGTTAATCAGTTGAGTTCTAAATATTCTATTTGCTGCAATAGCACCATCAATCGATTGTTCAAATTTAGTAGTTGATTGATCTATAACAAACTCCCATAAGGCTATTGCTACTAACTAGTAGTCGATTGATACCTTTATGTTAATCTTATCAAGATGGAATTCTCGTCTTGCTTAGTATTCGATTTGACCTCAACTTATTAGGGTTTTCTTTGCCCAACAATTGGTTAACTTTGACTTGTCGGGATTTCTTGTTATCTAGCATCCAATTAATCTTGACTTACTAGGATTTCACCACTACCTAACATTTGATCAACTTTGACTTGCCAATACTTCACCATTGTCAAACATCATATCCTCCTTGACCTATTTAAACTTCCTTTCTCATGTCTGACATTCGGTCCTCCATGATCTATCAGGACTTCACTTCTTGTATATAACATCTGATTTTTTATGATTTGTTAGGATTTCTCTCATTGCCAAGTATTCAGACGATCTTAATTTACTTGGACTTCACATCTCATGCTAAATATCTAGTCCTTCGTGACCCACTTGGACTTCGCCTTTGCTAATTTTCTGTTGGACTTTCAACAGTCAAGTGTCTGGTTTTTCATGACCCACTTGAGCTTCCCCTTGCATGCCAACTCTTTGTTGGATTTTCAACCGCTAAGTGTCTGATCAATCTTGATCTATTTGGATTTTTTTCTTGCTAACTCTTTATTTGACTTCCGATTATTAAGTGTTTGGTCAATCATGATTCACTTGGACTTTTTCATTGTTAAGTATCCTATCAACCTTGACTATTTGACTTTTCTCAACCTTGACTATTTGACTTTTCACTTGACCATCCACATTCAAATCAATCTTGGTCAACCTAATCCGAGGTCGATTGTACCAACAATCTCCCTTTCTAATAAATTTTCCTTTTGCTTGATGGCTCACTCTCGTCAACAAACATATTGATCAAACTTCGAAACTCAACTCGAGTCAAGTCAAATTTGGTCGTTAACTTTAATCAGAGGTCAATTGCACCAACAAAATCAACATCTCATAAAGACCAGCCAGACTCTACTTTTGCATATGTATGTTCCCCCTTCTTTTAGTGGCGATGCTCTTTTCACTACATGTTATCTTATCAATTGTAAGCTATCATCTACTCTTGGTGGTTAAATTCCCTTCATTATCTTCTTTTTACAAGATGTTATATATTTTCATACAAGACCCTTTAGATGTACTTGGTTTCTCTATCTTGTAATTCTTGGTTGCGACGAGTTATTAGCATGGTTCATCAAGTGTAGTTTCATTGGTTATTCTTGCCTCAAATAAGTTAGTATTGTTACTCTTTTGAGTTGCATTAAGCTTTTATCTCTTTTAGTATGACATTTTTTGAGCCAACTCCCTTCTTTCCCTTTACATTATCTCTATCAAAGTTAGTGCAGGAAGTTCTCCTTGTTCTTGTTCCATTGTCCTTTCCAAACTCTCCAATGGAACTTTCCACATTTTTTGCTATTGAGGATTCATTGTTTGACTAGCCTCCCTTGTAGGTGTACAATTGATGACTGTGAGATGAAATTCTCTAACATGTCCTCAAGGCTCTTTAGATCTCTAATTACTAGTTTTTGTCGTCGATCCTTCTCTGATTTGATAAAGATACTTGAAAGTGCTGTACTTCATATCCACTTATATTATATTCTACACTTCAAATCACATAACTATGCCTTTTTATTTTCTTTATCCCTAAAGTCAATTTCTAGGAATGTCCATTAGGTTCTTTTAGAGTGGCAGACAGGATGGATGCTTTTGACTTGAATGACACTTGGGAATTGCTTCCTCTTCGTCCAGGGAAGTTTATACTGCGATATAGGTGAGTTTTCATGGCCAGATGTTCACATGACACTATCAACTTGTTGAAAGCTCAATTGGTTGCAAAATGATCCATACATATTTATAGTCTAGTTTACCTCTATATCTTCTTTCCAATGGCCAAGATCACTTCATTTGTCATCTGTTCTCTCTATGGTTGTTGTCTTTCACTTGTCTCTTCATCAATTCGATATCAAAAACATCTTTTTCATAGTGATCTCTTTGAGGAGGATTATATGGAACAACCTCTAGTGTTCATTGCTCATGGGGAGACTAGCCTTATCTGTAAGCTGAATAAGTGATTGAAGAGACTGAAATAAACTTTGAGACCTTAGTTTGGAAAGCTTAGTCTAACTTTTCTTTAGCGTGACATGACCAAAGTGTCGCATATCATTTGGAATTTTATTCCATCTCTTTGTCATGGAGATTTATTCTTCTTATTATCTATATGGATAAATTTTGAGACCGGAAAGATACAGTTTTAGTAGTTTCGATACTTTTTAAATATAAAATATAGTATAAGATTAATAATTATGTTATATTATAAGATTAAGAATAATTTGATTCAAATAATAATATATTTTATAAAATTAATTATGTTATATTTATTTATTTTTAATTTTTATGGAAAAAAATTCTTAGTCTAAAAAGGACAAGAAAAGAGATTCTTGTAAATTAGGGGGAATAAAAAGGAACGTAAGTAAACAAAAAATTAATAAATGAAAGAGAAAATGAAGAACAAATAAAATAAAGAAAAAAGGAAAAGGAGAACAAACTAGAGAAAGAGGAAAAAGGAAAAAATTAGTGAAAAGGAAAAGAATTAGTAGAGAAGAAAATAAATATGAAAGGGGAAAGTAATCAATTAGTAGGAAAGGAAAAGAAAAAAAAATAAAGCAAGAAGTGAAAAGGAAAAAAGAAACAAAGCAAAAAGGAAAAAGGAAAAAGGGGAAAAAATAGTAGGAAAGGAAAGTTATTAATAACAAATAAAATAAAATAAATAGAATCGAATTAAAAAAGAAAGGAGGAACAGAAACAAAAAAAGATGGCACCACAGGCTCTTTGCGAGTTGCAACGGCCTCATGACTAGGTGAGACAACCGCGAGTCCATCGCGACCTTGCTTGGTCGTTGCGAGGCCGAGCAGGCTTATGGCTAGGCGAGGCAGCCACAAGGCCATCACAACCTCTTGGAGGTGTTGCTCGAGTTTGCTAGAGTTTTGGCGAGAAGAAACTTCGCTTCGTTGTTCTGTCGTCGTTGATAAAATAAATAGAATCGAATTAAAAAAGAAAGGAGGAAGAGAAACAAAAAAAGATGGCACCACAGGCTCTTTGCAAGTTGCAACGGCTTCATGACTAGGTGAGACAGCCGTGAGGCGACCTTGCTTGGTCGTTGCGAGGCCGATGCAGGCTTATGGCTAGGCGAGGCAGCCGCAAGGCCATCACAACCTCTTGGAGGTGTTGCTCGAGTTTGCTAGAGTTTTGGCGAGAAGAAACTTCGCTTCGTTGTTCTGTCGTCGTTGGTAAAATTTTTGTCCTATTTTGCTCATTGGTTTTGTGCGGAATCCAGTGTCGTATTAGTTGGCAGATCGAACAACAAATTTTGTCCATCCCGACCAATATAGCACGAGAATTTAAACCTTGATATGGATTCTACCTCATCATCTCTTTGTTAGGAAGACTTATTCTTCTTATTGTCTATATGGATGATATTCTCATCACCTGCTTCCTTAGATTGGACGATTGAAAGATTATTTCCATTAACAGTTTCAAAGTAAAGAACCAAAGACTTGGGTGATCTCAAGTACTTCTTTGGCATAAAAGTTGCTTGCTTAGAGGAGGCATTTACATTTTTTAGTGCAAGTACACATCCAATATGCTTATAGAGGCTAGTATATTTGGGACTAAACCATTAGCCATTAGATGCTCTTTAGTAAATCCCAATGTTAGAATAGTATCATGACAAGGGGAGGCTAGTATATTTGGGACTAAACCATTGATCTTGTTAAATGTAGAAGGCTAGGCTAGTGGTAGGAAAACTCGATTATTTATAGTTACATACTTGGCATCTCATTTATTGTTAGTATAATAGTCACCCATGTCGTGGCCATTGGGTATTAAACCATAAGAATCCTATATGATACCTCAAAAAAATACTTCAAGGAAACTTATCCTATTTTGTCATCAATCTCCTCTCCAGATCGTGGGATACTTAGATGCATATTTGGTAAGCTCCCATAATGATCTGCATCGGGCTATTGTGGTCTCTTGGGAGGAAATCTGATTTCCTAGAATAACAAGTTACCATTATAATTTGATTGAGTGATACATCTGATTTCCTAGAATAACAAGTTACCATTATAATTTGATTGAGTGCTATTGTGGTCTCTTGGGAGGAAATCTGATTTATTAGAAGAGCAAGAAAGCTACCATTATAATTTGATTGAGTGTAGAGATAGAATAGCCTGAAACCAAGTCGGAATATATCCTAGTAATACTAATTTGGGTTAAATAGTTGATCACCATGTTGGAATATGCCCCTCGTAATGTTGATAAAATTCTATTTTGGCAGTCAACTGTTATCCACATGCCTTAAAACAATAAAGAGAACAAAGTAAATGGAGATTGATTATCATTTGATCATAGAGAAAGTGCAATCCAAGATCATTAATTTATTTGTTAGCTCTAATGATCAGCAAGGTTACTTTCTTACCAAATCTTTAAAGGGACCTAGAATAGAATTGAGTATATTTGTAAAAAATGAGTTTCTATAATATATTAAATTAGTTTGAGGGGGAGTGTTATGGACTAGTGTGAGAATATGTAAAGTTGTGAATGTGTACTTGTAATATTCTTTGTTCACTAATATATATGTAGATGGGGCTATTGAGATGTGTGCAAAATAATTTCCCTTACAATGTCAAATATTGCATAAAGAAATAATATAATCAGCAACAATCAAGTCTTATCCCACTAGGTGGGGTCGACTATATGGATCCTTTTACGCCATTGGTCTTTATCCGCTTTTATATCATCATTTATATTTAAATAAATTTTATCTTATTTTATTGTTACTAATCAAGTTTTTTTTTATTTTTCGCTTCATTTGATGTGCATATTTGTTATAGTTTCATATCGTCTAACTGGAGTATTTATTGGTCGTTTAAGTATATGTTTGTACCAGCTTAAATGTGTCTTTCGGAGTTTTCTCTCAATAGGTGCAACTTCGACTTTCTTTCTAATATTTTCATTTCTTATCCTGCCCATTTTTGTACGTCTGCACATCTACCTTAACATCCTCATTTATGTAACTCTTATCTTCTGTTTATGTGCTCGAGTCATAACACAATATTCAACTCCATATAACATAGTAGACCTAATCGTTATTTTATAAAATTTTCCTTTAAATTTTAGAAATACTTTACGACTATACAGAATACCTGATGTTTTCCTCCATTTCAACCATCCCGCTTGTATTCTATGGAAGACATCTCTCAATCCCTCCATTCTTTTGCAAAAATAATTCTAAGTACTTAAAACTTTACAATTCATCATCTCCTATCTTAATAATTGTCTAATTATGTTTAATATTACTAAATTTAAATTTCATATATTATGTTTTTACTCTACTAAGCCTATAACCTTTCACTTCTACTATTTCCTACTACAATTCGAGTTTAATATTTACTCATTCATGTGTTTCATTTACCAAAACAATATCATCTGCAAACAACATGCATTGCGACACCTTATCTTGGATGTGTCTAGTGAGTTTGTCCCTGATTAATATAAAAAGATGGGGACTTAGTGTTGATACTTGATGTAATTTTATCTTTATGGAAAACGTTTCGATTAATCCGCCTGAAGTCTTCACTCTTATCTTTACATCCTCATATATATTCTTAATTAGTTCAATATACGTTATATTAATATCTCTCTTTTCTAAAATTTTTCATATAATTTCTCTTGGGACTCTATCATAAGTTTTTTCTAGGTCGATGAATACCATATGTAAATTTTGGTTCTGTTCTTAATACTTTTCAAGTAATTGCTTAACAAGAGGTATAACTTCTATTGTCAACCTTCCAGGCATAAATCCCAATTGATTTTCGATCACTGTGGTCTTCTTTATCTTTTTTCTATTACTCATTTCTAATATGACTCATTAGTTTAATATCCCTATAGTTTGCATAATTTTGTACTTCTCTTTTATTCTTATATAAGAGAACTAGAGTACTTATCCTTCACTGATCAGATATTTTTTAATTTTTAATATTAAGTTAAATAACTTTGTAAGTCATTCAATACCTTGTTTCTCTAGACATTTCTATGCCTCTATCGGAATATCATTTGGTCCAACTGCTTTTCCATTTTGCATTTCATTTAAAGTTTATTCTATTTCTAAAGTTTGAATTTTATGATAAAAATTTAAATTTTTATATTCATTTGATTACTTAAATTACCTAAGTTAAGTTTGTTACCTAAATCTTTATTAAAAAATTGATGAAATCTCTTCCGTCGCTCTTTCATTTCCTTATCATTTACTAGTAGTCTATCGCATTCATCTTTAATACATTTTATTTTAATAAGATCTCTTTTCTTCTTTCTCACTTTACCTATTCTATAAATGTCTCTTTTTCTTTCTTTTGTATCAAATTTTCGATATAAATGTTCAAAAGTTTCATTCTTAGTTTCATTCATTGTTTTCTTTTTCTTGACTACTGTATATTTTTTTATTTTCCTCATTTTTACAAGTATAGACTGTTCATTTTTTCTTCACTTTCTCTTGTACTTTCTCATTCTACCATCAAAATTCTTTACTTAGTGGTGCATGTCTCTTTAACTCACCGAGTATACTCTTGGCTACTATTTTTAACTTTGATATTATCTTATCCTATGTCGTATTTGAGTCGCCATATATTTTTCCTAATATTTGTACTTTTATCTTCTCCTTAAATATGTTTTGTTTGTCATCCTTTAACTTTCATCACTTAATTTTAGGAGTTGTGTATATTTTTCTTATATTAATACTATGCTTTAGGTGTATATCCAATACTAGTAACTTATGTTGGGTAGTTACGTTTTCTCTAGGGATGGCGTTGCAATCTTTACAAATCTTTCTATCCTTTTCCTAACCATAAGAAAGTAAATTTGTGATTTATTATTTTCACTTTTGAATGTGATCAAGTATTTTTCTCTTTTCTTAAAAAATGTATTAACTAATATAAGATCATATGTTATCGTAAAATTCAATATAGTTTTCCTTTCTTTATTTCTTATTTTAAACTCATAACTCCCATGCACCCTATCATGTTCTTTATTTGTCACTCCTACATGCTCATTTAAATCTCCTATTAAATTATTTCGGTTAGCGGAATATTTTGTAATACTTCATCTAGATCGTCCCAAAATCTAGATTTAGTGTATTCATCTAACCCTATTTGAGGTGTATATATGCTAATTACATTAATAGTTTTTTTAACATCACTATCTTGAGAGTTATAATCCTATCATGGTCTTACTACTCCTACTGCTTCTTCCTTTAGCGAACTATCGACAAGTTTTACTCATTTTTGTGTACTATAACTTAAAATCCGAATTCTCTATCATCTTTGCCTTCTCTTTATCCATTTTGTCTTTTGTACACATAGAATATTAATTCTTCTTCTAATCATCGTATCTACTAATTTCATTGCTTTACCAGTGAGTGTTCGTAGATTTCATATTTGAAATCTTAGACAATTAGATTTCTTATAATATTTATTCTACACCCGAGTTCTCATAGAGATGCATCGATCCTTGCCAAAATGTTATAGTTGGACCTTACAATGCGTTCCTTACTGGAAACATCCTAGCATTAATATAATAATTTGATGGATCCAATTATTGAACATTTTAAAAGTCTACGTTGGCTGGCAATCTAATGTGCAGTCTTCGTCCTTTTTCAACCGGGCTTGGGACTGACTTTGGTGGATTTAAAATAAATAATATAAACAACTGAATAAAAATAGATAGAGGTCCCCTGTAGAATGTGCTTATTTGTTTACTATGATGAGTTCTAGGTAAGTTAACAGTATGTTGTTGGAATTCTCTTAAATAATGCACTTGTATTATTTGAGGATGGTTACAATACCAATAACAATACAGTAAAAAGGAAACATAGATGAAGCCCCAAACCAGTGTTTTTATCTTTGAAGCAATTTTATATATCTACTCAAGTTACACATGACTTATCCACCTTGTAATTTTTTTTATTTTAATAAATCCCCTTTAAGCTGTAACAGTTGTGAGCATGAATACTGTGTGGGGTTTCTTTCATCATGAATGTGCTAACCTAAAATTGCTGTTTATTTGGGTACGATAGATACACATATCACACAAGAAAAGTAGGAAATTCTGAATATGTCAACGAGATTAAGTAAAGCAACTTGAGGATTTAGCATAGAGTAGAGCACGAGATTAATGTTTTGAAATAAACTTTCTCCTAATTTAATTTCCATAACTCCTTAATTTTAGCTTGCACAATAACATAAATTCTAGTATGGGACCACATGATAATTTAACTCTATTAACCATTAAGTTATACCATTCATAGCTTTAAAATGCCATCTATAGCACTTTATAGGAATTAGGATAGCATGCTTATAACAACTTCACAAAGATGACTCTGAGATATTTTAGCATTTAAACAAGAGAAAAGCCAAGGTATTTTACCCTATGGCATCCCCTCTCTCTTAGCTATTTGTCTATACCTTTACAAGCTTTAAAAATATCATTTTAGTCCCTTTTATAATTAAAACATCACTTTTTGTTTCTTTACCAATAAGAAATTTTTTAAGCCATTCATGCACGAGGATTGTAAGTAAAAGAGTCCAAGAGGAGAACTGCCCACCCCATTGTAGGACTATGTTGCCAACTCAAGAAGCTTCTAAGAAACATCCTAAATACCTTTAAGGAGTAAACCTAAGAAAAGCATATTATCCTAGATTTAAAATTATGATTCTAGGCAAATTAATTTTAATTGTTGAGCTGAAAAACACTTTGCACGATTTCAACAAATTAAAGGATTTGAGTCATGAACTAGCCTCCTAAGATGAGATTCAAAATTTTATACGAAAAGGCTCATCAAATAAGTGCACAATAAATATTAACAACACTGCATTGTCTTAGAACTAACCAATAAGAGGGATCAACAAAAGGTGTAATACCAGAGAAAATTAAGCTTCCTGAGTTACAAAGGGATGCTGGAATTTCCAGCATGTTACTGCCCCTACCAACAAACAACCCCCAAAACATTCAAAATCACAGTGATTATCTGTCAAATACCCAATATAGCAAGGTAAGGCTCAAAGATACTCCTTGGACCCTGAAATTCTAATGAAATAGGATAAAGAGTCAAGAACTTTATCTAACATTGTAGAAGTCTCTCAATGATTGTTGTCCTTTGTCCTTCAACTCCAAAAGTGAGAGCAACCAGTTCTTGGGGAAGAGGAGATCAAGGAGAAAAGGATGGAGAGGAGATGGTCTTGGTCAATTCCTTGGGAAGGACTTGTTCAAGGTAGAAGGTGATGGTGAGAACCTAGGGGAAGGGTTCGGCTAAGATTGGTGCACACATGAGATGAGAAAGAGCCGAAGTGATTGGCTAACAAAAATAAACCCTTGACTTGAAAATAAAATTCACTAGACTTTCAAATTTGGTTCAACCTAAACTTAACAAGTTGGGCTCCAAATTGAGCCAAACTTGAGTCAAATGAAAGCTAACTTGATACCTGAACATATGGTTCAAAATTAATCACCAAAAACCAACTAGACCAGCTTTTTAACAATGTAAGATTTTGGAAAGTGATAAAACCATTAATGAAATCAAATAAATTATAAATAATAATTATTTTTTTTTTTGGGGGGGGGGGGGGGGGGGGGGGGGGGGGGGGGAATTAGGAATATTACATAGAATCTGAAACAAACATCGATTTGCTAAATTATCATTTTATGAATAACTCCAAAAATTTCTTTTCTGGACTGTGTGCTAAAATTGTTCAATGTTTTGACATGGTTCCTTTCCTTGTTTTGTGTGTTTAAATTGATTTCAGAACTACTTCTGACAATGATCTATTTTCTTCTATGGATAACTGATGTTAATTTAAGTGGAAAATTTGACTAGGTTGTCTTTTTAATTGACTAACATTTGTTAAAACTGCAAAGACTATATGCAGCTCATTAGGTTATTGAAGGAAAAACAGTTGTATGTTGAACTGTTTGGGGTCACATATTCCGCCATTAACTTTCACATTTGGCGTTATTTTTGGAACTGTTTAAATTGATTGGCTAATTGCTTATCCCCCAAAACCCCAAAACTCGAACAGTTCGAAAACTAACCAATTTATATTGACATTCTTAACAGTAACAATCTTATCTTACAACAATTATGATTGTGGTCCATGTCCATGAGATTTTTTTTAAGCATAATTTTATGTTGGTTGTTGCCTCCTACTGTAACTCCACCTTTCTCATTGAGGCTTAGGTTTGGCAAAGATAGTGTCAAAAGTTTCTTATAAATACTACAGAAAGATGCCAGCTGCAACTCTCATGAATCTTTGATTTCATATTTTAGTGTTTTGCTAAACTGTTTTTTACTGTTGCAATCCTGTACCATGGAAGTTTTGCATTTCTAATTGT
Organism: Curcuma longa; assembly: GCF_044706935.1. NCBI lineage: Eukaryota > Viridiplantae > Streptophyta > Magnoliopsida > Zingiberales > Zingiberaceae > Curcuma > Curcuma longa. The sequence continues at coordinate 1,412,345 of NC_133866.1, forward strand.
TCCCGCTTTTTTCTCTGTTACTTACTTTTTTCATCTTGATGCAGTCTTAATTGGTGCTCTGAATGATCGCATACTGCTTGTAAATCCTACAGAGATAAATCCTAGGCAGAAAAAGGGTGTTGAAATACGTAGTTGTCTTGTAGGGCTACTTGAGCCCCTTCTAATTGGATTTGCTACCATGCAGCAACACTTTGAGCAGAAGCTTGATCTTGCTGAGGTCTTATATCAAATATCCACAAGGTGCCTCTTCTATGCTTTATATATTGTTATTCACGTAAACAAAATTATCTGTGTTATCAAATTTATTCAGATTTGTTTGTTTGAAAATGGGATATGTGCTTGGTCTACAATGCTTTAACCATTCTTAATGCGAATTATACTTGTTTGCTTTGTTGGTTGCATGATTTTGCAGGTTTGACAGTTTGCGTATTACTCCAAGGTCTCTGGATATTTTGGCTAAAGGCTCTCCTGTCTGTGGTGATCTTGCCGTTTCTTTATCCCAAGCAGGTCCCCAGTTTACACAGGTATCCTCTTTTTATTGTTTGTGATTCAACTTTTCTGTATAAGCTATTGCATCTAATACTTTCATTATACAATAGGAGCTGCGTAGTAGTTATGCAACCAAAGCTCTTCGCTTTTCTACTGCACTGTCAGTTCTGAAGGATGAATTTCTTAGATCGAGAGATTATCCTCAGTGTCCTCCCACTTCTTATCTATTCCATCGGTTTCGGCAGTTGGGATATGCCTGTATCAAGTATGTTGATCACATCTAAGCTCACTAGTTTTATTCTTCAATTATCTTACTGCAGATAAATTTTTGTGCTAATTTTAGATTTTACTACTTTTACAACTTTAATTGATGCAGGATACTTTTAATATTTGATAGGTATTTGATAATTTAATCTGTTTACGTTCTTACATTTTTTATACATCTATCTTAAAAATGTCCTAACTGAGCTCTGCTGGAGGATGTAATTTAAACTTTTTAATTGGAATAACACAGGATGAAACATAGTTAACCTAACTAGATTTCTTACCCTAAGTTAACCAAGCTAGATTTCTTCCCCATCTAGGAGTTGATTTTCTCAGGTTAATAAAGCATACTTGATAAGTGCTTCGTTTTTCAATCGCTTAGTGTCCTCTGTAACATGTGAAAGAGCTGTCCTTAATTCATTCAGCTCCTATGTTCTTATTTCGTAGCAATAGCATCATAATACCACTGAATTGGTTTTTGATGCTAGGGTCTAGTAAAATGGATTGCTAAACGGAGACACAATGCCATGGTTTAGCTTCCATCCAAGCTTGTCAGAATTAAGATCCTATCTTGGAATGAGAAGATGTCCATAGCTTTTTAGATTGTAGGATTGACGTGTAGGGTAATAAGGTCACTTTAGAACTATATTGATATTTATAATTTATCACATCTTGACTTTCAATATGTAGTATTGATATGAATATTTCAAACTCATGCTTCCTATATCATGAGGTATAAATACTGTAAAATAATACAATAGATTTTTTATTTTATTATAAGGAACAAGATCCTATTTATACATCAATATAGGGACCTATTCTAGGAGACCTATTTTATATAAAAATATATATTTTTATATAGGAATATTCCTAAATATTTAACACTCCCCCTCAAGCTGGAGAATATAAATCATATGCACCCAGCTTGTTACATATGTAGTCAATTCAAGGGTCTCTCAGTGATAGTGAATATATCTGCTAGTTGATCAAGTGAGTTAACAAAACTAGTAGATATTTCATCAGATATGACTTTCTCTTTGACAAAGTGGCAGTCGACTTCAATATGCTTTGTTCTCTTATGAAAAACTAGATTCGAGACGATATGCATGGCGGCTTGGTTGTCACATATAAGTGACATTTGTGTAACCTCTCCAAATCTTAGCTCTTGAAGCAACTGTTTGAGCCATATAAGCTCTTGACTGGCTATGACCATAGCTCGATATTCTGCCTCTGCACTGGATCTTGCCACAACATTCTGCTTTTTGCTTTTCCAAAAAACAAGATTATCTCCGACAAATATATAAAACCCAGAAGTAGATTTTCTATCAATGGGAGATCCTACCCAATCTGCATCAGAATATCCTACGACTCGAGTATGCCCTTTATCTTCATACAAAAGATCCTTTCCTGGAGCGCCTTTGATATATTGAATAATGCGAGTCACAGTATCCCAATGTTCCTTGCGTAGAGAGTTAAGAAACTAACTTACTATACTTACTGCAAATGAGATATCCAGACGAATAACAGTAAGGTAGCTTAGTCTCCCTACTAATCGCCTATATCGTTCAGGATCTGGAAGAGACTCCTCCTAATTTGGCATGAGCTTGACATTAGGATCCATGGGGATGTCAACTATTTTTGAGTTTAACATGTCTGTTTTTTCTAGAATATCCATTGCATACTTTCTTTGGGATATGATAATCCCATTTTTGGACTGTGCTACTTTTATCCCCAAAAATATTTGAGTTTGCCGAGATCTTTTATTTGGAAATGTTTGAAAAGATGCTGTTTCACCTGTGAAATTCTGAGATGATCACTACCTGTGATAATAATATCATCAACATAAACTACTAAGTAGATGCAATTAGTAGATGAGTGACGATAAAAGACAGAATGGTCAGCCTCACTCTGAGTCATGCCAAACTGTTGAATTACAGTACTAAATCTACCGAACCATGCTCTGGGAGATTGCTTGAGGCCATATAAAGATTTCCACAGGCGACATACAAGACCAGAAGACTCCTCCTAAGCAACAAAACATGAAGGTTGTTCCATGTAGACTTCCTCGAGCAGGTCACCATGTAAGAAAGCATTTTGATGTCCAACTGATAAAAAAGCCAATGTTGAAGTTGATGAGGAATCCCGAGGTGATGAAGAAAGCACAGATCGAGGTGAGGGAGGCACTGAAAGGCAAGGCAAGAGTAGAAGACGACGACATGGAGAAGTTGAGCTACTTGAAGATGGTGATCAAGGAGACACTGAGGCTGCACACACCGATCACACTGCTGCTGCCGAGGGTGGCAAAGCATAGCTGCGAGGTGATGAGATTCAAGATTCCGGAAGGGAGCAGAGTTCTGATCAACGCGTGGGCCATGGGGAGGGACCCGGAGTACTGGGAGTACGCAGATAGCTTTTGGCCGGAGAGGATCGCCGGGAGTGAGACGGACTACAAGGGGACGTACCTTGAGTACTTGTCGTTCGGCAGCGGGAGGAGGATATGTCCGGGATATCAGTTCGCCATGGCCACCATGGAGTTGGCGTTGGCGTAGATGCTCCTTTGCTTCGATTGGGAGATGCTGGTGTGCAATGTGGCGAGGAAGAGGAGTGACGACGCTGTGGGGAAAAAAAGGGGTTCCTGCTCCTCTTGCTTCTCCGATGTCGATCAGCGGAAGAGGCTGCTGTACAGAGTGCGGCGATGTTGGCTCCACCGACTACTCCAATGAACCCTGTCGCTTAGCTGCAGGTGCGATCCTTACTGGATTCGATGCCGACGAGGTTGTAGAGGTAGAGGGTGGCGCTCCTTCAGCTTCCACTTCACAGTTACCACCAAATCCGACCCCATCGTCTTCCTATAACGACTTTCTGAAATGGTATGAGAATCGAAAGGCTTCTGATTCCCTTGTTGCCGTTGCACTCACTGGTAATTCCTTTGCTGGCATATCTCGCTCTTCGAGTTCTTGGGTTCTTGATTCCGGAGCTACCGATCATATCACTGGTAATAAATCTCTTTTTTCTTCTCTCTCTACTTCTGGTTATTTACCCTTTGTCACCATGGTAAATGATTCTCAAATTCAGTCTCAGGGTGCCGTACAGAGTGTGGTGATGTTGGCTCCACCGACTACTCCAACGAACCCTATTGCTCAGCTGCAGGTGCGATCCTTACTAGATCCGATGCCGACGAGGCTGTAGAGGCAGAGGGTGGTGTTGCTGCTCACGGAGGAGACGCTGCGATTTCTCCTGTGCTCCCTGGACGAAGAAGGCACGCGACGAGGAAGGAGCCGCTGCCGCGATTTCTCCTGCACTCCCTGGACGAGGAAGGAGACGAGGAACAGGGGCGAGACAGAGGCGCTGCGCGTGGAAGAAAAGCAAGACACCGATTTGGAGAAGGGTGGCGCCGCGTTGCTCACGGGAGTCGCACGCAGACGGAGGAGAAACCTAAACCTAACCTGGCGGCTCTGATACCATGTAAAATAATATAATAGATTTCTTATTTTATTATCAGGAACAAGACCCTATTTATACATCAATATAGGGATCTATTCTATATAAAAAATATATATATTTATATAGGAATATCCCTAAATATTATAACAAATACAATTATTCAAATTACATATATATGAAAAAAATACAAGTGTTTTATCCAAAAACTTCTGTACGATGTATGCTAAGTATTAGATGGATGATATAAAATTAATTGAAAAAGATTCATCTAATTACATTATTAAAAACTTTCTCAAATAATATGACATGAAAAAGTGATTAGCTATAATAAATGCTAATTGCTAAAATGTTGAATTGAATGTAAATATATTCTAATTAATGTTTTTGGGACCATGTTCATGTTAGAGGTCACGGGTTCATAGAGACAATAAGTAGACATAGGATTGGATTGTAGAGATCATAGGATTGGAATTCTAGCCCAATTCAATCCTATTTGGGATCTAGGTCGTGTAAGTCAATTGGATTTGTAAAATCCTATGGTTTGGATATTAATTTTGACTACTATGCTTTTGTCTTTGCTCCCATTTAAGCTCTAACTTGAGGGTTGAGATTCTGGTGAGTTTTTCTGTGCGGTTAATATATATTTTCTTTGCACGCTTCAGCCACAGGCTCTTGTGCTTATTCAGTAACTGATATTTAGAGTTGATACTACCTCCTAAATACAGGCTCTATATGTGTGCACATCTGTGGTTGCATGCATAGGTACATGCTTTTCGCCAATTAAACATTAGCACATGTAAATTGTAAAATACAAATTGAAGATTGAAGTAGCGCATATCTTCTCTACTTTATCTAGGAAAATTAATGTTACATTTTCAAATTCTACAACTTACATGGTCTCTTGAAACTTTCATCTCTAAAATTTGTCCTTTCTATCATCTATTATAGTAAGTTGAAAAACCATAACCAATATGATTATGCTTATGTTTTCCATAAAAGTAAAAGAAAAAAAATACATCCTTCACCCAGAATTAGCTGAAACTCACTTGCCAGAGGGGAAACCTTAATTTTAGAAACTGATGGATCTGCATAGCTGCATCAGTTTCATTTCCCTTTCCTATCATGCAGATGCTATTTTCTCATTGTATCTCCTTAAATGGCACCCTATGATTTCTAGAATACCAAGGCTATTTAAAACTATCTACGATAGTTTAATGCAAAAGAAAAACCAACACAATGACCATTTTTTACTCAAAACGTCAAGGGGGAGACCCTTTACTATAAAATGTAAATTAAAAACATTAGTTATGGAGGACTCAAATAACTTGGCGTTTGAATAATTTTTTACTTTGCTAAATTATCTCAGTGCTAATAAGTAGGTTCCCCATAGTCCACAAATTGCTCCACTTGATTAACTTTTTCCATGGAGGTCTTTTGTGTATGTTCTTTAAGTTTTATCAGTCTTCACTCTTCAGTCAACTTTATTGAGCAAGGAATTGGTCGACAAGGTCTACTTGACCTCTTGGGTGAATTTTCTATTAGTTTGATGAATTGGAAGAGGATGAAAGGGGCTTGTTAGTGTTATATTTTTTAGTTATTATAAATTAGGTAATGCAGCTGGGGTGTGATTATGCTAGGAAGTGATTTGCTCACTGAATTGGTAACGTGGATGGAGAAGGCTTCTTTCTGTTTTCCACTGGATATATTTGCTTGTCATTTTATTTACCTTATGAGCATTACTTAGGTTTTTATTGAGCTCAATGGTAGAATAAGATCACCACCCTAGATATTTTGAATATGTGGCTTCTTGATGTTTTTTTTACACTTGATATTGCATCGGAGACATGGTTGTTTCTTGCACTCTGCTTCGTAGCACCAACTGGATAGGGCAATTCCTATCCTCTGAATGGCATCCGCTGTTGATGCCATTAGACAGAGTATCTATGAATATTTGTACTCGAAAACAGCAAACAACGATGAAGGGAGAGAAGGTGAAACTAGTGTATTAAGAGAGTTAAATGTCAGTGCATCAGGAGAGAGAGAGTTGCCTAGAAAACACAAGTTTCTTGAATTCTTTAGCACTATGAAAAGCAACCTAATTAGTTATATGATATAAAACTAAACTACTTCTATGCACATGATAAAAGGGACTCAGAAATAAGTGCCTACTTCAATATTATTTTTGATGGAGAATCAACTGGAATATTTACCTCAGTTCCACATGCATAAACCAACGTCAATAAACATCACATTCCAGTGCTGTTGTTTTGGGTGAGGTGCAAATAAATGAAATAGTAACCAAGCTAAAAATGCATTAGCTATGTTGAAGATTTGCTAACTGAAGACTTTCATGACCTATTGTTGCTTAGTTGAGAATCCCTTGTTTTGTACTGCCTTGTCAAATAATTCCCTGGAGTTAGCTGCACCAGCTGTTGTATGTTTTTATTCTGTATGACACTTTACCACATCATGCAACCAGGTATGGTCAGTTTGACAGTGCAAAAGAGACCTTTGAGGTTATTGGAGATTATGAAAGCATGCTAGATCTTTTTATATGCCACTTGAATCCTAGTGCCATGCGTCACCTTGCACAAAAACTAGAAGAAGCTGCTATTGATTCAGAGCTAAGGCGAGCTTGTGAAAGAATTTTAAGAGTCCGTTCAACTGGGTGGACACAGGGTATCTTTGCTAATTTTGCTGCTGAAAGTATGGTACCTAAAGGACCTGAGTGGGGTGGAGGAAACTGGGATATCAAAACACCAGTCAATATGAAGGACATACCACAGTGGGAACTGGCTGGTGAGGTTATGCCATACATGAGAACAAGTGAAGCTGGCATCCCTGCCATAGTTGCAGATCATATTGGTGTTTATTTGGGCGTGATCAGGGGAAGAGGCAATGTAGTTGAAGCCAATGATAAGAGTCTTGTGAAAGTTCTATCTGCAGTGAGTGGTGTAAACAACTCTACAATCTCATTTGAGTCCCAAATGAAACAGAACACAAATCTGGTTGGTGATTCTAAGAATGATCCTATGGTTGATAATCTGACCAAGCAATTGGCTGGTGCACCTGCTGCTGACGAGCAGTCAAAGGCAGAAGAAGAATTCAAGAAATCCTTGTATGGTGTTGTTGATGGTGGTAGTAGCGATGAAGATGAGGCAACAGCAAAAACTAAAAAGATTCATATAAGAATCCGTGATAAGCCTGCTGCACCTACAGTTGATGTCAACAAGCTCAAGGAAGCTACGAAACAGTTAGGTTTGGTCCCTTCTCTGAGGGCCAAGTCATCTGGACCATCGCAAGATTTTTCGTTTACTTCACCCGAGCGAGGCCCTGATAATAATTCAAATGTACCAAAAACTGCTGTTGACATGTTTGGCACTGATGCATTACCAACACAAACTGCAACACAGCCTAACTCAATGGTTATGGGTATGGGAGTGACAGCTGGACCTATTCCAGAAGACTTCTTCAAAAATACAATTTCATCACTACAAGTTGCAGCTTCGCTGACTCCACCTGGATCATACTTGCCAAGAGTTGATCAAAATCCTCAAGTCATGGATAGGAACAGAGTAGCTTTAGGCCAGAATGTAACGGCTGATATTGGGCTTCCAGATGGTGGGGTACCACCACAAGTATCACAACAGCCCCAAGTTTCTCAGCAATCTGCCACACCAATCGAACCAATTGAATTTCCTGGTGGGGGAGTTCCTCCACAGGCCCAGAATCTTCCTCCTCGGGTACCGGCCTCTGCACCAGTTGATCTTAGTTATCTTGAAGGGTCCAATTCCGGACTCAATGCAACTAAAACTCCACCTTCCCAACCTAGTGCTGTGCGCCCTGGCCAAGTAAGAATCTAAATGATACTACGCTTTGGAGAAATAGGTTTGCTTTTCCTGTTGATCCATATGTACTAATTCAAAATTACAGGTTCCTCGTGGTGCTGCCGCTTCAGTATGTTTCAAGACAGGCCTTGCTCACCTTGAGCAAAATCAACTTTCAGATGCCTTATCTTGCTTGGATGAAGCTTTCTTGGCTCTTGCCAAGGATCAGTCACGTGGATCGGATATTAAAGCACAAGCAACTATTTGTGCTCAGTATAAAATTGCAGTGGCGATACTACAGGTACTATGCAGTTTGCTAATTTTTATATTGTTAGCTTCCATCTAAGATGGCACGTGAAACACAGAATATTGTTGGCATATAATTTTGTGGATATCATTCTTTTAGTTTATTCCTCAAATTACTAAAATCCCCGATAAATGAAGAATGAAAAAACTGTTTTCATATGCAAAACACCGTTGAAATGTTGTAAATTCTCAGAAGATGGTGAAGATAAGTCTTCATGTCTGTTTTCCAATATAGGGAAGATAGGTTGCTTTAGGACAACTTTCCAACACAATATTGATTTTTGGAATTTAAAATTTCTATAAGAATGTGACCCTAGAACAATTTTGTAGCATGAAAATTAAACTCGGGCTGTTAAAAGATTCCCTATATACCAAAGATCTGAGGATTTCATGAAGCTAGGTTATCATATATCAATAACTCATTTTTGGACGTAGACATTGAGAAAACACAATCTGTCAAATAGGAAACAACAATTCATCAATTATATATATACAAGTTACTGTGGGAATCCAGATTCACTTGATTTTTTAATTTTCAGGAAATTGCTAGGCTCCAAAAAGTCCAAGGACCTGGAGCACTTAGTGCAAAAGATGAAATGGCTAGACTCTCTCGACATCTTGCCTCCCTGCCCCTCCAGGCGAAACATCGCATAAACTGCATAAGAACAGCAATTAAAAGAAATATGGAAGTTCAGAACTATGCCTACGCTAAACAAATGCTTGATCTCCTCCTCTCCAAGGCACCACCAAGCAAGCAAGAAGAACTGAGGGGTCTAATTGAAATGTGCATGCAAAGAGGCTTGTCGAACAAATCCATTGATCCTTTCGAAGACCCCTCTCAGTTTTGTGCTGCCACACTCAGCCGCCTTTCAACTATTGGGCACGACATTTGCGACCTTTGCAGCTCAAAGTTCTCTGCTCTTTCAACTCCAGGTTGTATTATCTGTGGCATGGGAAGCATAAAGAGGTCAGACTCTCTTTCTGGCCCAGTTGCCTCGCCATTTGCATGAATGCTTCCATTGCTTGAAAATAATTTGAGTAAACAAATAGTTGTTGTACATGAGTGTGTTTGTTGGTTTAACAAAGTATTACTTGGAGAGGCATCCATTTGATACACTTCCGTATTTCTGTAGATGTCTTTCTGTGTTTAGTAGAATTTTGATTCATCACATGGTTTTGATTTATACATCAATAATTGGATAAGAATATGTATTTCTTTATGTTTAAGTCGTGATTTGTACAACATATTCCATTTTCTTCCATCCCTTCTCGTTCCACGTCGTTTATGTCTGTTGATGGAATCCATTCCTGCAAGGAAACACGGAGTGGAATCTCAATAGATCTACAACGTTAAAAAAATAACAGGTGAAACATTAGTAGTGGTACCAATGCATATTTCGTTACCAACATGCTATACGGTTTCTCGTGTGATGCAGTCACACTCCTGACTATTATTAGTGTCAGCCTCACCTATGGTGGTACCTAGATCTGACCACAATCTGAAACTGTGGTTTGGAACTGTTAGTTCATTATTTGAAAATTTTTTATCTTTAAATTTTTGACCTATAGTTCAGAATTATCAATTATAATTCAGTTTGTGACGATTTAATATTCTGTTAATTTGAGGGGTGTCCTAAGGCAATCGCCTTACGGTTATACTATTTATTGGATAAATAGCAATTTACTATTTGAGTGCACATTCCATATGTGTTTGATTGGATCTTAAACTCAAATACTGAATGTCCGCAATACGATTCATAGCGTGAGAGAATTTGTGATTGGATCACAACTAGTGAGCATCTCTACACGTGTAATTATGAATGTATTGAAATTATCCCTAGTCGAGGAATTGATGAGCACGGATGTCATCAATTCTGTCGAGACTAGCACATTTTGAACTCCTTGGTTAGCCAAGCAGTTGATCTCACTGCTGTCGACATTAGATGTTGAGAGTTAAACGTGGATGCTGGTTAAAGGTAACCAGTTCATTGGAGTGACCTGCTTTGAGACTTCATATGGTTCGATATATATATGTCAATGAAGATCTCAGTGCAGCTTAAGTGCGAGTTTCCTTTGACTTGCGGTATTCAAGTCACCTTGGTCACGGAGGCTTATACTTTGACATCTTAAGCAAGCATCTCCAAGGAGGTGTGGACCCGAGATGATTGGGTATAAGACGAAGTGCCTGAAGGTGTTTGAATAGCCCATAGAGGATTCACCGCTCCTTCGAAAAGGAGACGTATACCTTGCGGCCGCTTGTTAGGATTGTTACTAAAAGTCTTTGGCCAAAGCATTACATGTTAAGAGTACGAGACTCTTGGACACATGTACAAGTAACTTGAATCCATAGGACAAGAAAGCAGCTTGGGCTAGGTGTGATGTAGTCAGCCTAGTGGGGACCGACACATTGACCATGTCCTGAACCAAGCGGGTATAAGACGGTGAAAGGAACGAGACATGATTCAGTTTAGCTGTTGAAAGGTTTAGAACTGTTCTGGAATCAATCATTGATTTTTTGATCAATTGGGGATCATGACATACTACTAGGTGTCACTCATGATCGTTTCATAATTAATGGTTAATTATGGACGACCAACATAACCAGAAACCTATTGGGTCACACGCACAACAAGTTCTCCGAAGGACTTAAAACGAGTTTGAGAATTGGATTCTCAGAACGAGAGAAATAAAGTCTGGTTGAGACCAGACAAAGGACAATATGATGGAACTCGTCTTACGATGACGAAATGAACGAAACTGATTTCATTTAAATCAGAGACCGTTTGGTTATTGAACCAAATGATTTGATTTTGAACCGAATTGAACCAACTTAGTTTGGTTCACGATGGAAGAGATTTTGGCAGAACGGATGTGATGAGAAGATTTGTCTTGTGAAGACGAATCGAACAAAACTGGTTTGGGTCAAATCGGATGTCGTTTGGTTAGTGAACCGAGCGATTGAAATTGAACCCGGTTTGCTACAATAAACCCTAAAATCCTATTTTGGTTCAGCTGGCTATGGTTCGGTTCACTTGTTTCTTTTACCGGTTCAGCACAGTGATCCTTCTTCGTCGTGACACAGCAGAGAAGGAAAATCGCCATCCTTTAAAGGATCGCGATGAGGAACCCTAAACGTACCCCCTCAGCCTGCCGCCCCTTCTCGTTCTGCTCGTAGGCCGCTGGAGAAGTGGAGGGAGGCCGAACACTGCGTGAGAGGAACCCTATACAGAGTCTTCCCTCCCCGTGTCGATCGCCCTGCTCTGCCGGAGGTGCTGCCGCCTGCGTGCCCCGTCGCCGGAACGCTGCTTGTTCTGCTCTGCCAGAGGGGAGGAACTTGAGGTCTGCTCTGCCGAAAGGGGAGAAGTTTAAGGTTTGCTCTGCCGGAGAGGAGGAGCCTGAGGTGTGCTCCTGCCCCCTGCCGCCTGTCGCCTGCCACCTGTTGCCTGCCGGAGGAGCTGCCGCCTGCCGCCTGCCGCCGGGCCTATCTACTTGACCATCAGCAATCGACGGAAAGAGGAGAGGAGGAGCTCTGGTTGACCGCCGCTTGCCTGCTCTAATGGTGGCCGACGATCTCAGCTCGCCAACCGCAGTTCACCGCTGGCTTTTAGCGCCGATCAGTGGTTGTTTCTTCCCTTATGTGATGTTGTGATGTTTGATGATTGTTGTTTTTCTGTGATTGTCGCCTGTCGAAACGAAACAGCTAAGGTGTTGTCCGTCGTTCGTCGGAGAGACCCGTATCGCCGGCTAAGGATGCGAGTGTCGCAACCCTTAGCTTTCTGATCGCGCCATTGCGCACCCTTTTTCTCTCGAGCACGACGGGCGCCGTTGTCACCCGTTGTTCTGTCTCTTTTGTCAAGTTACGGTCAATCAAGACCTCGATCGTCTGACGATCGTTCGTCAACCTTCCGGGAACTTATGAAGTTTCCGAAGAATTTTCCATCGACGTCGGAAAAGGTTCTGACTATTTGTCCTATATCGGCGGTCAATGATTGACCACCGAAAACTATATCGAGAATACGATTCTCGATGATAGTTGAAAGTCCCGGAACGATCGCGACAAATGTTGTTGCGTGGTTTCTGGAATAAGGATTCTCTCGATTCGATCGTCGTCGATCATCAGCTAGTACCGAAGATGATGACGCGACTTGTGGCTTCCGAAGTCGTCCAGACGGGAGCTTGGCGTGGATCACCAGTAGAGGCGGGACTTCGACGAGGGCCACTCGATTGATATCAACACTGCTCAAACGTCATTAAAGAGGTATGCGTAGAATAATCTTTTATTCTGTAAATTTTATTTTTGCACATAAAATAATTGTTATTCAGAAAATTTTAATTTCCTGCCATGCCTTGTACATGTTATTACTTAATATGCATGCGTGTGTTGTGATAATAATTAGTTTTAATTATCTATATATTTTCGCTGCGCACGTTTACGAAACGTGTAGACACGCGCATTGCATTGGGACGATCCCAACAAAATAATCTCATATTAAAAAATCAAGACAAATAAGAAAAAAACTTCTTGATATAAATGTGGAATACTTTCATATTGAAAAATTGAATATAAATGAGTTGGTTTATATTGAACCACATCATTAATATTATTAAAATATTATAAATATTATCAAAGGAAAGACTTTTTATTAAAAAATCTAAACTAATTTAAAAAAATAAGTTTTTTTTTAAAAAAATACCAATGAACCGATTAAGAATTGATAGTTTGAATTGGTTAAGAACTGACTGTTTGAATCACTGGTTCATTTGTTCACCTCGGGTTCGACTATATATAGTCAATTTAGAAATGGGTCGGTTATGATTACAACCTATTGACTCGATTTCGAGCCGAATTTGGTTTGGACCTGACTTGTGGTAAAGTATAATGTAATGTTGTGTGGAAGTCTTGGATCGCTTAGGGGAGAGGTTCAAATTTTAGCAAGGTACGTTTATTAATTAAGATAAATAAAAACATAACAAAAAGGGCACGATCATTTACTTGGTTCACAATTTTAGGTTATTACATCCAACCCCTATGCACATAAGTGCTTGTCCACTATCCGTATCCTCTTTGATAAAGTGCTGAAAGTGGAGAAACTTCTTACACAAATTGAATACAAAGAAAAAAAATTTTTAAATGAAATGGCACGGAACTAGATGTGTGTTGTTTTTGTTCTTCAAGTTTGAGCGTTATTTATGTAGGATCGAAGAGAGCGCTAGAGGGAGGGGGTGAATAGCGCTATCTTGTAGTGTTTTTTCGATTTTCGTAAAATCGTCGAGTACGTTCGTTCGTTCATGAATTAGAATAAATAGAGATCAAGTTGCAGCGGAAATAACAAGAACGAAAATCACGAACACAAGGAGGCACAAGTTTTTTTACTTGGTTCACAGCCATAGGCTACTACTCCAAGACCCACGATCTTTAATCGTTTACGTTTGGGCAATCCACTAATAAACTCCTTCCTTATGGAGAGGAGTTGTAATGATTATAAAATCAGAGATACGATAAAAATCTTATCGTACTTAAATTGAATGTACAAAAGTAAATCGTTACCAAATAGTCGAAGTAAGAGATGAAGACTTGCGGTGTAGAACTCTAGCATTATGATAACTTCCAAGATGATCCTTTACGCGTAGACTACCATCGGGTTACTTTGGAATGAACTCAATTATTATTTTGAGGGCTCTCCCTCGAAGGTCTTTTATAAGTCTTTTTGGGCTGAAACTCCTTTCCAGATGCCTCCACGTTGTCCGTCGATCCGCCATCAATGTTGCTAACCCGGCACTTTCAGACGCTTGTATTCCCTTTTTTGGGCACATATGTGCTGACGTAGAGGTTCTGGATGAACTTTGACCGCCACTGTGTTTTTTCAAACCCAGGTGCTTGGAACCAATCCGGGCGCCTGGAAGCTGAGGTGTCCCGACCACTGGGACAATGCCACCTTACTACTTCGCTGACGTCCAATCGCCTAGACCATTGGTTGCCTGGATTCCAGATAAGTTCGTATGGAATCAAAGTTCCTACCTCTCCAATCCTACACTACAAGTTAGTACAAAAATTAAAGTAGCAAAAAAGGAATAACAGTTTTTGAACTGTTAAGTGGTCTTAACTTTAGGTTTCTAGTGAAATCCTGGGTTAGACCGACGCCTACTGTTCTAATCCGGGAACACGCCCTTACCCACTCTACTTGGAAGAATTTACCTGATTGCCTACAAGTCCTCCAGACTTGTTAGATTCCCCACTTAGTCTTGATATTCGACTCCTAGGATTTGCTGCTAGGTCTACTGGTCCACCTGATCGCCTAGACTTCCACCACGCATCTGGTCCTCCTGACTTACCTAGATTTCTATCATGCATCTTGTTCTTCTGACCTACTTGGACTTGCACCAGGTGTACTTGATCTTGCTGAGACTTCTGCCTGATCATCCAAATCAAGACTTGCCTTTGCCTAGCCTCAATTAGGACTTACTTTGACTAGCCTCAACTAGGAGTTTCCTGTGCTCCCTACACACTAGATAAGCATATCAGTGCACCACACACATTAACTTGAACCTCATCCTATCATCAAAATCAAAGTTCGATCATCTAGTGTTCCCTGCACCAACAATTTATAGACTTCATCTCTATCACTTTCGATCTTATTGATTGTTATGTTATGTTGACATGGCACATTTTCGATTACTTGAAAGCTTTTCCATTTGCTTGGACACAACTACCTCAACTATCGACTTTATCCATGAATAAGTTGCTCCATATCCAATCTTATTGATGTGGCACACTGATAGGCTCCCGCAAGAGCACTGTTGTTGTAAAGTAATAAAAGATATCGAACCACAAAGACTGTGGAATTGATCACTAGACTAGGACAAAAAGAGTTACGAATGAATGAGTTTTGGTGTTGGAGCAAGAAAAAAGAAGAACTGAAGGATCTAACCCTCGAACAAAAGGGAATCAACTATATGACAGGTATGGAAAACGATCCTAGGATTTCGGGGTCCTTGAGAGTTATGGTTGATAGTATCATGGATGTTTTGCTATTCCTCGATGTTTATATCAATGTAGGAATTCTAACCAAGCTATCCAATTAGACCTTGTCAGACTTCCTCGGAATTAAATCATGAATCTCTAATGTTATGATCACTAGTTCGAGATGATACCTAGATAACCCGGTTCTATACCTCTTCCACTATCACCGGGCACTCCAGCAATACTACTGGTGTCTTACCCTCTGTCACCGAGTACCCAATTAAGGACCTCTTCCTAGTAATCAATAATCGTTAGTTATCTCTCATGAGAATTTGTTACAGCTTAAGAATCTCCTCGAAAAGTCCAATTAAAAAGGTTCACCTCTTGTCACAAGGCATCTCAGTCATACGATCCTGAGATTTTCTGTAAATCGTAATTCACTCCCATCCATATGAAATTAAGTCTTCAAAATATCAACAAATACACACGAGACACAATTCCATATAACAAAGTATAAGCATGCCATAGAAGATAGCAAATACAAATCTATCGAATACAATCATCCGTTACATCTCAATTTCTCCTACATCCTAGAATCAAAGAGATCTACTCCATGACGGAGGGAATACAATTCAAGAAGGAAGAATAAGAATTCATCATTGTTCTAAAATCTAAGAAAGAAAAGGAAAAATGACTTATCAATATGTGCGGGCCTTCCTTGAATTGTGATCTCCTCGTCGGCGGTGGATGGAAGCGGCGAAGTAGCCTTAGGAAGATGGATGTGATGGTGAATTCCCCCTCGGAACGTGGTTATGGCACCTCCTTGTTGTCCTCTCATGGCTCCCCTCAAAAGGGTTCCAAAGAGTTATTTAAATAGGTTCCAAGGGAGACATGCCCGTTCCTCATTGCATGACCTAAAAGTTCAGAGCGACATGGCGTGTCTCATAGCACGGCCAAGAAGTTCAGAGCGAAATTTCGCTGGCACGATCATGTTTCATGGAACGACATGGTCGTGTTTTGGGGAACGAAAAACTCAGCGCTAACTCCCCACTGGCACGGTCGTGCCTGGTAGGCACGACCTGAAGAATGTGTTGACCTGGAAGAGAGGCACAACCCCTGATAGACACAGCCTGAGGCAGCAAAGCTTCTGTTTCTGGGGCATGACCATGCCTTGTAGGCATGACTTGAGGTCGGCTTGCTTCTAAGTTGGGAATACGACCATGCTTGGTGGCACGGCCTGGAGAAGCTGGTCTTTTGAGATCATAGCACGGTTGCTCCTTTTCAGGCATGATGGCTTGTGTTGTTCCTTCTTCATTTCGCCTTGTTTCATGCCGATTTCCATCCTACAAAATGTAAAAGTATGAGAGCAGACTTTCGAACTAGAAAATATAAAATATGCCTAATGCATGAATAAAGGATGCGATAAACATAGAGTATCAATATAAAAATGCATAAAGATGTGCAATAAAAGTAGTAAAAATATATGCATACCCTACACATATCACACCCCCCAGACTTAAACTTTTGCTTGTCCTTAAGTAAAACATGCCTCTAGATTCAAGTAAAAACACATAGCAGTATCATAATTCATAGCACATCAATCCAATCCAATCAAACCGTAACAATGGTGAGCATGATACTCGAAATCATTAAGATAAGGCCTAAGAATAAGTTCTCTATGCTCAGTGCAAAAAGTGGTCTTGGTCTATTCGATATCAAAACCGTACTTAAAGTCAAGTCGTCATGCTACCATGCTCCTAAATATTCTCGACCTTAGACACTTACTTGTCACAGGCTAGGGCCATCCCTTCCATTGCACAAGGTCTCAAAGGATTACCTCAAGATCAAGAAAAATATAGTAATTATTTTCCCAGTAACCCTTACCGGTCTCAAAGGGGTAATTGACAAGCTTCCACTCATGAAACTATTTTTTATCCCCTTTATTTTCCTTTTTTTAATTTCAGTTGCTTTGAAATTAGAGAAGCATTTGAGTTTGAAGGATTGCTTTATTTTTTAGGGTTCAAGATTTTCCCAAATGTGTTAACATGACTTGAGTTGGTCCAGTAACCAAAATGCAATAGAAGGTCACTTTGAAAACACTTGTACTAGTCTGGTCTCATAAATCATGACTAATTTCAGAATTAATCCACCTCCTAGATTAGACATAAGTGAAATAGATACTTAGACTAGGTCATGTCTCAACTTTCTCAAGATATGCTAGCTCGCTTCCTGGTATGGTAGATAGGAGAAAACATAACGCCTAGAATACTAGTCACGAATATCAAAATAATCATCTAAAAAAGAAGTGCTAGCATTTTTACAAAAGGACAAACTCCTAAGATATTGTTAGTGATTTTTGACATGCTATCTACCTTGAACTACTAAAATAAATTTCAAAGTAAATTTCAAAGTAAAATTCAAAGCAAATTTTAAAAAATAAAATTTAAAATAAAATGTAGTTTATTTATGTACAATGTTTACCTCCCTCAAACTTAGCTCATTTATTCTCCTGTGAAATTGCTTCAATTTACTACCATACCTGAGGGAAAAATCAAAGGGAAAGAAAAAAGAGAAAGAGAATGGGGGGTTTGTGAGTGGATTTTGGTGAAGAGATGAAAAAAAAGTGAAGAATAAGTGAAGGAAGAAAGATGAGAGGATTTGAGAGTGATTGGAAAGGAGATTTGGAGAAGAAGTTGAATAGGAGTTTGGAGAAAATGGGGTGCACGGGCGTGTTCTGGGGCACGCACGGACGTGTGCTGCTTTATTCCAGAAGAGGCACGACCTGCAAAGGTCGGTGTTCTGTAGGTGAGACATACTTGTGCCTAGGTGGCACGGGTCGTTGTCGGTGGTGAGCTGTGGAAGAGGCACGACTGTGCCTAGTTGGCACGACCTTGAGCAGCCACGGCTCCGTGAAGGGAACACGATCATGTTTGGGAGACATGGCTACAAACGGGTGTGTGGCTGAGGAGAAGGCACGACCGTGTTTGGAGACACGACTTGCAGAAGTTGGTATTCTGTCTTAGAGACATGGCCGTGCCTGATGGCACGGTCACGTCCTAGAGATGTTCTATGGAGGAGACATGGCTGTGCCTGGTAGACACGACCTAGCCATATTTGAAGTGTGGCTCTAGATTTTCTTACAAATATTAGAAAAATATATCACTAACTTGCAAACCAATCAAAAATAAAGAAAAGAAAACACAAAAATCCTTGGGTTGCCTCTCAAGAAGCGCTTGTTTAAGGTCTTTAGCTCGACCCCTTTTTGCACAAATCTGGTGGGCATGGCTTAATTAGGAGATAATCCTCTTTTTCTTGGAAAGGCATCCCTAGGAAATATTTTTTTAATCTCTGTCCATTAACTTTGTTCATTCTAGATTCCTCATTTCATATATCTACAACTCGGTTGGGGTAAACCTTGAGAATTTTATAGGGTCCAGACCGTCTTGATTTTAATTTTCCTGAAAAAAATTTGAGTCTTGAATTGAATAGCAACAACATGTCTCTTTCCTAAAATTCTCTTTGTACTATGTGCTTGTCATGTCATTTCTTTGTTCTTTCTTTATAAGACTTTGTTTGCTCATAGGCATCCATTCAGATTTCTTCTAATTGCCCAATCTATAGTTTCCTTTTTTTCTCATGCTGCTTGTAAATCCAGGTTTAAAAGTTGTATTGCCCAGTAAGCTCTATGCTCCAACTCCATCGGTAAATGATGTAGGATCGATGTGACACGCTAGAGGGGGGGTGAATAGCGTGTCGTCGCTTTTCAAAATAATTCGTTCTATCAAACAAAAACTTGCAGCAGAATTAGAAAATAAAATACAAGGACCCGCGGATTTACTTGGTTCCTAACCCCTCATGGTTAGTACGTCCAAGGCCTATGTACGGGAGGCATCTGTCTACTAGTGGTCTCATTTTCAAAGTTGTTCGGAGGCGGAGAAATCCGTCTTACAGTACGATAAACAATATAAATAAATTAATAACAGAAAAGATAAGTAAGAAATAAAACCAAACAGGTAGCCACTGTTGGGATGTAT
>NC_133866.1:1431675-1440976 GCF_044706935.1 Curcuma longa
TGTCTTGATCGATCTTCGCTTAATTGATCATGTCAGATTGAAGCGTAAGATCGCCGACCTCTTGTATTGGTATTCAAGATCCATAAAAGATATAATTGCGCAACAGAATATTAAACAAGTTATACCTTTTCTTGAGATTGTATGGATGATGGTTTGTAGCCGAAAACCTCTTGATCTTCTACTGTATTCCTCTCCTCTTCCTAGACGTCGTGTGGGAGACAATCTCCCAAGAAAATAACCACCGCCCTCTCCCTTAAGAGCCCTAGCCGCCGGCCACACAAGGGGATCTAGGGTTGGTGTCGACCACACCAAGTAAACTAGGGTTGGCGCCGCCTCCTCCTTGCTTCCAGGCCGCCGACCACACAAAGGTAAGGTTAGGGTTCTCTCTTAGGGGCGGATGCTATACGAGGCTACAACAGAGACCTAGAGGATGAATTGTTTTAGGCCTCTTGATGGGCTTAGGCTTCCCGTGTTCGGCCCGAACACCCAACTTAAGTTCATCAATAATAACTCATTCCACTAAAGGGTTATTATTGAACTACCGCACCAATCCCATATTATAATATGAACTTCTTCTTATTATGAGCACGTCAATCTCCCTGTGTTTAAGATATCATATGTCCGTTAATTAAATGAGTTACTGACAACTCAATTAATTAACATCTAATTCCAAGAGTAGTACCACTCAACTTTATTATCATGCCGGACTAAATCCACCTGCAGGGTTTACATGATAATCCTTATGAGCTCCTCAAGGGGACATCATCAGCCTAAATAATTAGGACACAAATTCCTTCTATAATCAACAACACACCATATAAATAGCACTATCTCCCAACTCATCAGGCCTATTGATTTAACGAATAAATCTCACCCATTGACAAGTTAAAGAAATAAATACTAAGTATACATGCTTGCTATTATATTGGGATTAAGAGGACGCACATCCATAATAACAGAGGTCTTGTTCTTTTATATAGTCAATATAAATCGAAGATAGCAAATACAAATTCATCGAATACAATCATCCGTTACATCTCAATTTCTCCTACATCCTAGAATCAAAGAGATCTACTCTATGACGGAGGGAATACAATTCAAGAAGGAAGAAGAAGAATTCATCATTGTTCCCAAATCTAAGAAAGAAAAGGAAAAAAGGGCTTATCAATATGTGTAGCCTTCCTTAAATTGTGATCTCTTCATCGACAGTGGATGGAAGCGGCGGAGTGGCCTCAAGAAGATGGATGTGATGGTGAATTCCCCCCCCCCCCAGAACGTGGTTATGGCACCTCCTTGTTGTCCTCTCATGGCTCCCCCCAGAAGGGTTCCAAAAAGTTCTTTAAATAGGCTTCCAAGGGAGACATGCTCGTGCCTCGTTGCACGACCGAAAAGTTTGGAGCAACATGGCTGTGTCTCATGGCACGACCGAGAAGTTTGGAGTGAAATATCTGTTAGCACGGTTGTGTTTCATGGAACGACATGGTCGTGTTTTGCAGAATGGCTGAAAACTCGGTGCGAACTCCTCGCTGGCACAGTTGTGCTTGGTAGGCACGACCTGATGAATGTGTTGACTTGGAAGAGAGGCACAGTCGCGCTTGATAGGCACGACCTGAGGCTGCTAAGCTTCTATTTCTGGGGCACGACCATTCCTTATAGGCATGGCCTGAGGTCAGCTTGTTTTGAGTCGGGAACACGACCGTGCTTTGTGGCACGACCTGGAGAAGTTGGTCTTCCGAGATCATGGCACGGTCGTGCCTTTGAAGGCCTGACCCCCTTCTTGGCTTGTGTTTTCCCTTCTTCATTTCGCCTTGTTTCATGCCGATTTCCATCCTACAAAATGCAAAAGTACGAGAGCAGACCTCCGAACTAGAAAATAGAGAAAATGTGCCTAGTGCATGAATAAAGGATGCGATAAACATAGAGTATCAACATGAAAATGCATAAAGATGTCCAATAAAAGTAGTAAAATATATGCATACCCTACACATATCACACCCCCATGCTTAAACTTTTATTTGCCTTCAAGTAAAACATGCCTCTAGATTCAAGTAAAAACATATAACAACATCATAATTCATAGCACATCAATCCAATTCTATTAAACCTTAACAATGATGAGCATGATACTCAAAATCATTAAGATAAGGCCTAAGAAGAAGTTCTCCATGCTCAATGCAAAAAGTGGTCTTAGTCCATTTGGTATCAAAACCTTACTTAAAGTCAAGTCGTCATGCTACCGTGTTCCTAAATATTCTCGGCCTTAGACATTTACCTACCACAGGCTAGGGCCATCCCTTCCACTGCACAAGGTCTTAAAGAATTACCTCAAGATCAAGAGAAACATAGTAATTATTTTCCCAGTAACCCTTACCAATCTCAAAGGGGTAATTGATAAGTTTTCACTCATGAAACTATTTTTTTAATCCCTTTATTTTTTTTGCAGATGCTTTGAAATTAGAGAAACGTTTAAGTTTTAAGCATTGCTTTATTTTTGGGGTTCAAAATTTTTTCAAATGAGTTGACATGACTTGAGTTGGTCCAGTAACCAAAATGCAATGGAAGGTTACCTTGAAAACACTAGTACTAGTCCGGTCTCATGAATCATGACTAATTTCAGAATTAATCCACCTCCTAGATTAGACATAAGTGAGAGAGATCCTTAGACTAGGTAATGTCTCAACTTTCTCAAGATATGCTAGCTCACTTCTTGTTATGGTAGATAGGAGAAGACATAGCGCCTAGAATACTAGCCACGAGTATCAAAACAATCATCTAGAATAAAACTGCTGGCATTTTTATAGAAGGACAAACTCCTAAGATGTTGTTGGTGATTATTGACATGCTATCTACTATGAACTACTAAAACAAATTTTAAAGTAAAATTTAAAGTAAATTGCAAAAACTAAAATTTAAAATAAAATGCAGTTTATTTATGTACAATGTTTACCTCCCCCAAACTTAGCTCATTCATTCTCCTGCGGAATTGCTTCAATTTGCTGCCAAACTTAAGGGGAAAAGTAAAGAGAAAGAAGAAGGGAAAGAAAATAGGGGTTTTGCGAGTGGATTTTGGTGGAGAGATGAGGAAGAAGTGAAAGAAGAAGTAGAAGTGGACTTGATAGAGGTAAAAGGGGAGATTTGGAAGAGAAAAGATGAAGGTTTGGGGGTGTATGGCCATGGTTGGGGAATGCACGACCGTGTGACTTCTTCATTGAGGATGAGGCATGGCCGTGCCTAGAAGCACGGCTTGCACATGGTGGCGTTCTGTGGGCGAGACACGCTCGTGTCTAGATGGCACGACTCTCTAAGGGTGGCAATCTGTGGAAGAGGCATGACCATGCCTAGTTGGCACAGCCTTGAGCAGTCATGGCGGTGTGAAGCAGACATGGCCGTGTCTGGGAGACACAGCCTCAAGGTTTGTTCCACGCAGGTGGAGACACGGCTGTGCCACGAGGCACAACCTTGACCTAGTGTTATTTTATGAGAGAGGCACGACCGTGCCTGGTAGACACAGCCTAGCCTTATTTGAGGTGCGGCTCCAGATCTTCTTGCAAACAATAGAGAAGTTTATTACTAACTTGCAAAACAATCAAAAATAAAGAAAAAGAAAATATAAAAACTCTTGGGTTGCCTCCCAAGAAGCGCTTGTTTAAGGTCTTTAGCTTGACCCCTTTTTTCACAAATGTTCAGGACCTATTGGTTGAGGCCTCGTAATCGAGCCCTGGTTGGCATTTGATATTTTTGTTTCTTTTCAAAAAGCTTCCTTGTTACCCCGGCCGGTACGGGTTCTTCCATTGGCAAAGGAAGAGATTGATGCAATCACTTCGTTTTCATTCGGTTATCATCCAACTTGTAGCAACGTTCCTTACCACGGCCCACTCACAGACTCCTTCTGTTTTGGGGGCACGGTTGTGCCTAGTGGCACGGCCTGAAGTCTACCTTCTTCTGAGTTGAGCGCCTGGCCGTGCTTGGTGGCACGACCTGGAGCAGTTGCTATTCTGTATGGAAGGCACGACCGTGTTTGGGAGACACAACTGCTGTTCAGGATTTTGCAGGACACAAGGCTTGGCTCGGGTGATGAGCACGGTCGTACCTTGAGGCATGGCTAATGAGTTAGAGTTTTATGTATTTTTAATCGATTTATTTTTGGATTTTTACATGAAAATAAATTATGAAATGAATCGATTTGATCGTATTTGTCCTATATTGCATAATCTGAAGCTTGATTATAATTTTCATGATTTAATGGAAAATTTTGCATTAATTGAGTTTTAATTGATTGTAGGGTTCAAATCGGACCAAGCTCGAGCTCAATCGTGATCAAATCGAGCTAATTTGCCAAATTGATCAAGCCCACATGAAGGACATGACCTAGCTCAAGCCTGATCGAGATTCCTAAATTTTTCACAAACCCTAGGCTACCCTAAATCCCAGATCAAGCTTAATCACAGGATCAAAAATTAACGGCCCAGATTCAAAGATTAATCAGGTATGAAAACTAAGCTTTAATCAGTGAACAGTGGTTGCGCCACTGTTCATCGTCCTGAACGGCTTCCTCTGCTTGGTGACGTACGTCCACGACAAGTCCCTTCTTCCCAAACCAATTCCGTTGCAATCCTTGTTCCCTGAGGAGTCCAAAATCGGTCGATTGGGTATATTCTGGCGGTTGGAGGAGGCGCGACAGTGAGGGTTTCACCGGCGGTAGCTTCCCTTTTTTCTCGCGTTCCGGCCATCCACAACTCAATCTGAAGCCGCGAGCCTTTGAGGGGTTCTCTGAGGTTTGTGGCTAGCTCCTATACTATCAGCAAATCGATCAGAGTCAAGAGACGACCAGGAATCCAGTTTTGCAGCTTCAAATCACTCCATGTAGACCACTGTAAGCGTAGGAGAGGGTTTCTTCAGCAATTTCAGAGGTCGGGCAGCGAGTAAATACACCAGAGATCACGTTGAGGACTTCAGAGGGATTATTGGAGCCACATTGTGGATTCACCAACTTGATTGACACCAAGTTGAGGAGAAGAAACGAAAAAGGGGAGGCTGGAAGTTTAGTTGTTTCTGAACATTCTTGTTTTACTGCATTTTAGGCTATCACTGCTAATTGTTTGAGTTTGTTAATTTTTAATGCTAAGTTTAGTTGTTGTTTTTCTTTTGGATTTAATCTATTTCCATTAGCTTGCATTTCTGTGCTTGATACGGTTTCTGAACTTACTGTTCCGTGCCATTTCTGCAAGTCACTGTTCAGTGCCATGGGAATTTCATGTATCATTTTGTTCGGTTTAATTTTCTTGAGTATGGATTTTGTTGCTAACTAAGTGTAAGTGGATAGTTACATAGCACAATTGTTCTACAAGTTAGATTTGCAATCAGATACTTTAGCCCTGTTCTTGTTTGTTTTTGTTTCTCTAATTGTATTTTAGGTTGTAGCTTTTTATTTCAATGCTTTGATGATGTTGTAGAGTTTTGCATTTGGGTTTCATAATCACTAGTTTTGAGTTCTAAATCCCTACAATTGGAATTGACTCGAATTGTATTCTTAGGTTGTTCTGATACCTTGGTTCATTAGCTTCATCTTTAGGTTAGGGAATTGTATTTTTCATTTACTTGCTAATTATGAGTTACATTTCGCTCCAAAATCCCAAAACCCCATTTATATTTAAAAAACCCTAAAAAGAATGACACGTAAGCTCGAATTAAATGATTTTCTACTTGCCCTTGGAACAATACGACTCGAGGCCCCTATACTACATTTGTTTGAATTTATTGTGGGTTTTTGATAATTTAAATCAATTTACAACCTTACTCGTGACATATCCATAGCAAATCTAGGGTTGTCAATGGCCCTAACTTGAGCTTTCTTCGTTTAGCCTTATTTTACACCAATTTCTATCTTGCAAATGCAAAAATACGAGAACAGACCTCGGAACTAGAAAATAGAGAAAATATTCCTAATGCATGGATAAAGGATGCAATAAACATAGAGTATCATCATGAAATGCATAATGATGTGCAATAAATGTAATAGAAATATGTATATACTCTATACACATCATTTAGTTGTATATAGTTAGTGGAGTAGTTTGTACATTTGTGAAATTTGTTATATTTTAATGTAATTATGTGAAGCATGGTTGGAATTGTAAAATGAATTGTAGTGTGAATGATTTGTGATTAGGATGTATGAGGGAACTTAAATTGTAATTATGCAAACTAGTATTCTTTTGTGAATTGTAAGATTTAGTTGTTAATAAATGGATCTTATATATATTTAGGAGTGAATAAGGTCAGCAATAATAAAAATCCTACACCATGTGTTTAGGATAACTTTCCATCATTGATTCCATGAGAGACAACCTTGACCTCTACTATGTTACCTGTGCGATAATTAGGAATTTGGTTAATTATAAATTTTCCTTTTGAAGGGTGTGAGTGACAAATAAATAAAAAAATAATTTAATAAAAAATATGCCCCCATCAATACCATTGGCTATCACAAAGCGTAAAGGGTCTATCCTAATTTGACTAGCACAAAAGTAGGGTCGCGTTAAGGTAGATATACTTGTGTATTCTTGGAAGGAAGTATCTGGTACCTTAGGATTAACCACCTTCAAGCATGATCTAACATTGAGGTAAGAGAGGGATTCACAAATACATTGTCAACGATCATCATAGTGAAATCGAAGTCTTAAAATTAACTCAAGAACTAGTTTTCTCACCATCTTTTAATTCTATTTTCTTAGCTTGCTTGCTTTCACAATAATTCCCTCACATTTGATTCCTCTAGATAGCTTCTATTAGATGTAATCTAATAATCAACTCCATGGTCCTAGAGGATGATAAAGTTACTACTTGACGATGATCGTGTACTAGTGGTTAGCACACATCAATGATCATCTAGGTATACCTTGGTTTTATTTTTGTAACATAAGGACAATACCCTAGATACCCAAATTACTTTTTATAGATGAGAGCAAAATGAGAAAGGTCTTAAAATCAACTAGGTTATAGTGATCACAATAAATTATTTGAGAATTCTAGATTTTCTAAATTATGTGTAGAAAGATGATAGAAACATAAGTCCTCAACTCCTAGAACACCCCAACAAAATGCGATGGGGTGGAGGAAGAACTGTTAGTGTTAGGAGCACCAAATGATCGAACTTGAGTTTTGATAATGGCAAAAGGTTCAAGTTAAGTTTGAGAAGTGATCTAATGAGCTTAATTGAGTGTGCAAGTACCACAGGGCGATCCTAGTTGCGGCTAGGCAAAAGAAGTTCTAGTTTTAGCTAGGCAAAGGAAGACTTAGTTGTAGCTAGGCAAAGGAAGTCCTGATTTGGAAGATTGGGCGGAAGACCCGATTTGGAAGATTGGGCGGAAGACCCGATTTAGAGGACTGGGCAAGGAAATCCTAGTCAGGAGGACTGGACAAGAAGTCTTGGTAGATCAGAGCACCAGGCGAAAAGTCTAGATTGGTTTGGAGGACCGAACGTCTAGTAGTGTAAGACCTGAGAGCCGAGGATCAAGGCTGAGTAAAAGTCCAATAGGTCGGAAGACCTGATTTGAAAAAGATAAATTCTCCCAAGTAGAGTGGGTGAGGATGCATTCCTAGTAAAGGGAATCCACTATCTCCTCCCTTACGAAAGGAAGTTAAGCACTTTACAAAATCAAGTAGGATTTGTAATAAGTATACCATCCTAAAATTTAAGTACAAAATGTAAAGCACTAAAAGGTATACCAATAGAGTATGGATGCGCAGACTTAAATGCAGCTCCTCTTCATGACGACAACGTTCTGGGTGAACTTTCTTCGTGTAAACGATCATCATAAGTCGTAATCAGATGCCTCTAGGATTCCCCCTCAAGGTTGCTTTTATTGAGTGATCTGGGCGCATGGAAAACTTTTCGGGCGCTTCCACGTTGTCCCATTGATCCACTTTTGACACTACTGACTCGGCACTTTCGGGCTCCTGCATTCCTTTCGGACGCCTACATCCCTTCTGGGTGCCTATATCCCTTTCGGGCGACTGCATCTCTTCTGGGTGCCTACATCCCTTTTGGGTGCCTGTATGTTGACATGGAGGTTCCGGATCAACCTTGACTCCACAATGCCATATACAGATCTAGACGCCTAGAACCTTTCCGGATGCTTGGAGGCTAAGGTGTCCCGACCACTATGACTTTGCCACCTCACCTGCCTCCCTGGCCCGTTCCGCTTATGTCTGATTGCCTAGAACCAATCCGAGCACCTGGGCCATCCGGTCTCTTGGATCTAAATAAGGGCACCCAGAATATAAAATTCCAGCCTCTCATTTCTTACATTACAAGTTAGTGCAAAACACAAAAGTAACAAGAAAGGGATGCGTATTCCGCAAGTATACGGAATGTCACCAAGTAATAAAAAGATCGAATCCACAGGGACCATGGAATTAGTTACTAACCTAGCACAATAAAAGTGGAGAGTTCATATGAATTGGTCTGGTGTGGGGGAGAAAGAGTGTTCTAGAGCTCCTAATCCTTAATTCGGAGAGAGAGTTCGACTGTGACAGAATGTGAGAAGGCGATCCTAAGACTTCGGATTCCTTGAGATATTGATTGATTGACTTGGATCCTATACATTCCTTAATAAATGCACAATTGTAGGGATTCTAACCAAATTATCCAATTAGACCTCGTCAGGCTTCCTTGGAATAAATCAATGGTGTTCTAATGTTACTATTTTCGGTTTGAGATGACTCCAGAGAGCCTGGTTTATGGCTTTCCCGTTGTCACTCGGGCGCCCCAGCGTGCTACTAGATGTCCTACTCTCTGTCACCGGGTATCCGTTTAAAGACCTCTCCCCAACAATAAGTAACCGTTAGTTATCCCTCATAAAGACTCATTATAGCCTAAGCAATTCCTCGTAAGGTCCGGTTAAAGGCTTTCCTCCTGTCACGAGGCGCCCCGGGTGTACGATCCTAAGAATTACTCAAATAATAAATTATCTCTACCCTTATAGATTCATACCATTCACAAGCATATCATCAAACAAGTATAAGGCACAAATCCATAAAGCAATTGCACAATTATATCATAGAACATGGTAGATTAACAAATCCAAAGTTACAATCATCTAATAACCCCGATTTCTTCTACATCCTAGAATCTGGAGGACTACTCCATAGCGGGGAGGTTACAATACAGAGAAGAAAGTGAAAAATACATCCTATTCTAAGAATCTAAGAAGAAAATAAGAAATAGGTCTTATCGATGAGCTTCTTCTTCTCCGGACTGCAATCTCTGCAAAGATGAGGCGTGGATGTGATGGAGTAT
>NC_133866.1:1441076-1451381 GCF_044706935.1 Curcuma longa
AATTCATTTCAAATTCGCTCTCCATGAAATTTATAAACTCAGTTAGATAGTCTTTATTGGTAGAATCATAGATAATGTCATTCACATATATTTGGGCCATAAAAATGTCATCTCCACTATTTTTCAAAAATAATATAGGATCAATTTGTCCTTTATGAAATCCCTTAGATATAAGAATGTTCACAACCATTTATACCAAGCACGAGGTGCTTGTTTTAACCCATATAGGGGTCTTTTAAAGCTTAAATACGTGGTTTGAAAATTTTAATTTTTAAATCTTGGTAATTGCTCAACATAGACTTCTTCCTTGATAAAATCATTTAAGAATATTGACTTCACATCCATTTGAAATAATTTGAAACCCTTGTGAGTAGCAAATGCTAGCTTCATTCTAATGGATATAATCAAGATACAGGTGCATATGTTTCATCATAATTTAATCCTTCAACTTGATTGAATCCTCTAGCAACCAATCTTGCTTTGTTTTTCACAACCTCTCCCTTAGCATCAAGTTTATTGCGAAAGACCCATTTTGTATCAATAATGAAGTTTTCTTTATATCTAGAAACTAAGTCTCAAACTTGACTTCTTTCAAATTGAGTCAATTCATCTTGCATAGCTAAAATCCAATCCGGATCAAGCAGAGCATCGTCAATAGATTTTGGTTCAATTTTAGAGATCAAAGGACTTGACTTCCTTCATTTTGAAAATATGATCGAGTTCTTACTCCTTGTGTAATATCTCCCACTACTTGGTCTATGGGATGATTAACATTCATCCTAGTGGATCTTGGTTCTTGAGTTGTGGTAACCACATGCTCAAGAGGTGACCCTTCTATTCTTTCACCCCCACTTTCTTGATTCCCTCTCCTCTTGATCATTTTCCTCATTTAATGTTAAATTTTCTAACTCAAATGGTACATCTATATTAGTTGTCTTTGTTGAATTTGAAAGTGAATTTTCTTCAAAGACAACATTTAGAGATTCTTCAACTATTTGAGATCTCTTGTTGTATACTCTATATGCTTTGCTATGATTTGAGTATCCTACAAGAATACCCTCATCAACCTTAGCGAAAATTTTTTCTAAGTGATCTTTGGAGTTTAAAATATATACCTTGCATCCAAACACTCTAATATGTTTGATTTTTGGAGGTTTTTCAAACCACAACTCATGTGGTATTTTGTTTAAAAATCTATATACTAGGGTTTGATTTTGCACATAATAGGTCATGTTTATTGCTTCAGCCCAAAGGTAGCCTGGGTATGAGTATTCATTTAGCATACTCCGAACAACCTCTTGTAAAACTCTATTCTTTCTTTCAACAATTTCATTTTGCTGAGGTGTCCTAGGGGTAGAGAATTCATGTTTATATCCTTTTTTAATACAAAAACTTATAAATCTATCATTTTCAAATTCACCTCCATGATCACTTCTTATTCTATTTATTTTGTGATTCTTTTAATTTTCTACCCTTTTACAAAAAGCAATCAAGGTATCTAAGGTTTGATATTTATGTTTTAAGAAAAATACCCATGTATATCTAGTGTAATCATCCACTATCACAAAATAATATCTATTACCATTTAAAGATGTATATCTACTGCTATCAAACGAAGTCCATGTGAATAAGCTTTAATGCAGTTGAAGTACTCATGATACTTTTACCTTTATGGGCAACTTTTGTTTGTTTATCCATTTGACATGCATGACATAATTTATCCTTTTGAAACTTTAACTTTGGCAATCCTTGCACCAACTCTTTCCTTGATAGCCAGTTCTGAATTTGGGTTCAATAGTGATTCCAAGCAACACCGTCTCCATATTTTTGCAACATCAAGCGGAAGCCATTTGAAGAACAAACCAGAGTTGCCTTAGAGAACAAACACTGATTTAGGAAAGAAATTCTTGTGGAAAAAAAATCCAAAAATATAACAATTAGAATTAACAAGAAAAAGGGAAAGTTACCCGTTGCAGTTCAATGTCAACCTGCTAGCACCTCTAGCAAGGCAAGGAGAATCTGCCAAGAAGAAGAGTTTGAAATGAACTATAAACTTAGCTATCAACCTGACAAATGAAAGATAATATATGCAAAATATGCATGGCCTTTAATCATAGACATAAGCATTGCCTGGCAACATTTAAGATTCCCTCCACAAGCTGCATAATGCAAAGGAGTGCTTCCAGCTCCTGCTTGATTCATAAAAATTGAAAAATTATGCCAAGGTACAGGTTTGACAAATCACACGCTATCACTTGCAAAATCAGAACACACCTATCAAATTGGAGGACGACCCATAGTTAAATGTAACTACAGAGACGTTAGCACCTATCCTTTGAAAAGCGATTGGTTGCAATTTCCAAATCCCTTAAGGTAAACCAATGACCCCAGCCAGAAAAAAAGTACCTCTGCTTGCCGCTGCAAAGGGAGGGAATAGGCGCTGCGGATTGATGGCCAGGCGGGCGCCCGGGTAGCAAGCTCTGGAGGAGACCTCGGCGGCTGGGCGAGCACGGGAGGAGACCTCGGCGGCTGGGCTGGGCGAGCTCTGGAGGAGACCTCGGCGGAGGCGGGAGGCGAAGAACGGGCGGAGGCGGGAGGCGAAGAACGCGGTCGCGAGTCGCGAAGAGGAAACCTGAATCGCTCGCGAAGAGGAAACCTAAATAGGCGCTGCGGATTGATGGCCAGGCGGGCGGCTGGGCAGCGAGCTCTGGAGGAGACCTCGGCGGCTGGGCGAGCACGGGAGGAGACCTCGGCGGCTGGGCTGGGCGAGCTCTGGAGGAGACCTCGGCGGAGGCGGGAGGCGAAGAACGGGCGGAGGCGGGAGGCAAAGAACGCGGTCGCGAGTCGCGAAGAGGAAACCTGAATCGCTCGCGAAGAGGAAACCTAAATCGCGCTACGGAACAGTACAGTCGCGAGATACGAAGAGGAAACCTAAAGCGGGAGTATATATTTATAAAATATATAATTAACGTAAATATTTAATTAAAATAATTTTATAAAACGTAAATGAAAATAAAATTTTTATAAACATAAGTAAAATTTTTATTAATTCATAAATATAAATTTTTAACAGCGCACATTGTACGCTGTCAATATAAATTTTTAACAGCGCACATTGTACGCTGTTAAAAATACTTTTAACGGCGCACAATATGCGCTGTCAAAAATAATTTTAACGGCGTACAATGTGCGCTGTTAAAAGTATTTTTAACAGCATATTATTGTTGCGCGCTGCGGTTGATAAAAATATGATATTATCCGCAGCGCATTTTATTGGGCGCGCTGTCAAAGCAACTATTAACGGCGCGCCTATGATGTGCGCTGCGGATGACGCGCTGCGGAAAGTCATTTTTGTTGTAGTGACTAGTTCTATTTCACTAGCTCGATGATGTTCCGTCTAGGGTTTTGGGGCAAGTTTTATATATTCATTTTATGTAGAAGATGCTTGAGTAAGTCTACCGGTAGACGGTGGAGAAAGAAGAAGTAGGGCTCGAGTTTATGAGGGAAGGGGCGCGAATATAATAGTTCCTATTAAAATAAGGAATGCAAATGAAACCGAGGTTAAAAAGGTTATTCGGCGCGTAGTGGAAGAAATATTTGGAGGGAGAGAGGGAAAGAAAAAATGAAAATATACAACGGTTTTAAATTGTTGTTATAGCTTCCAAAACCGTTGTTGAAAGCGCAAATAGACATCGGTTTTAAAATGTTGTTATAGCTTCCAAAACCGTTGTTGAAAGCGCAAATAGACAACGGTTTTCAAACCGTTGTCGTAGTCTTCAAAAACCGTTGTTGAAAGCGCACATAGACATCGGTTTTAAAACCGTTGTTGTAGCCTCCAAAAATCGTTGTCGTAGGCTCCAACCGATGTCTCAAAGACATCGGTTTTTGTTAAAACCGTTGTTAAAAAGTAAAAGACATCGGTTTTGACATAAAACCGATGTCTTTTGAGTGTTGTTAAAGACCGATTTTCTTGTAGTGATGGTAAACATGGAGGGTAAGGGAATAAACATGGATTAGGGACATCACCTAGCATTGATATGAATCCGAAATCCTAGACTTATCCATCTCATCCATAAATCCCCAAGTCAATCTCTCTCTCTACCATACACACAATCCTCAACCATTCCGTTTCCTTTGGAGTCTAGATAACTATCTCTGTGACATCATTATAGCTAACAACAGTTCCTATGGATTCGATACTTTTTATTACTTGATGACAATCGTATACATGCGGTTCTCATCACCCACTATTACATCTAGATTTCTCTTGCTATATATTTAGTCCCACTAATCCATCTAGACTTCGTTTGTCTTGGCCAGTATCATGCACATGCACACTTGGCATACATGTTAGATTATATTATAGAATCTAACTTTAAACATTTTTTCATACATCAAAACACCAATTTGATTATTTGATGTTGTCTATACTAATAATTCACCCCTTGCCTGCTTTTTAGTTCGTCAATAGGCGCTCCTAAACTTATATTTTAGGTGATTATTAAGTTGTATTATAAATGTTATCAAATTGTATCATAGTTTCTATCAAATTATATGATAGCCATTTTTATTATGGATGCTACCAAATTATATGATATGTGCTATTAAACTGCGTCATAGGTGTTATAAGATTATAACTTAGGTGCTACAAAATTAGAAGGAAAAAAATATTCTGTAATTTAGTATCTTGCTACAATTATCTATACTAAATTTCCTCTCTAATTTCTTATATGTAAAAAAAATAGTAAAGAAGTTTTGACTCTAATTAGTTTGCTATGGCATTGTTTTCCCTATTTTGAATACATTTTATGGCAAAAATTTTGATATTCTAGTTTTGTGATTGCACAAGGAAGAAAGATGTATTTTTTAATATTGAATTCTTAAAGTAGGAGTTTTTTTCATATATTTTCTGATATCTGATCGAGTTGATGTTGTTCCATAGGTTGAGTTGGTGTTGTTCCCCTATTTTAAAATTACACAAATTTGGAAGCTTATCTACATGCTAATCCGTAGTAATTCTACACATTTATTGTTGCTGAAATTTCTACCTCATGTGATGTGATAAATTTATTGTTCCACATGCAATCACAGGCATTCCATGCACTTTTGGTTTTTGTCTCCGGGGCATAGCTGATTGGTTATGATAGAGCAAATGACAAGGGTTCGAATCTCGATGAAACCCGACAATGTACTTCTCCGTTATGGGCATCATACATAGTTATGGGACCGACCATATAGAACCGTTAAGGTGGTGAATTCCACGTTTTGTAAAAATGCACTACTGGTTTCTTACCTATCTAGTTAAGATGTATATATGCTAGTAACATCTGCGTTACACGATAAGATACACACCGTGAACTTTGCTTGTAATTATAATTCCGAATGCAGCAACCTGTGGCAAAAGGATGCTCAGAAAAGAAGAAGAAGAGAATAGAGGGATCTATTATCTTCACCAATCAATCAAAGAGAAACTCTCGAGGGTAGTGTGTGAGCAAACATTCCCTGTGCTCAGAAATGAACAGTCATGGCAGAGGAAACATCTAATTTAATAGGATGCCATTGAGGCTTTAAAAGATGAGATCCTGAAGTGGTCCAGGAAGCAATTATTTCACAGCATCATGATCGGCATTTAAGACGCACCTCACTGCTCCCCTCTATGTTCCTATAATCTTGCATGCTTTTAAGCACTTGGCTGGTCATCCCCCTTTAATTTTTCCATGAGCAATACATCTTTCAGGAATGGAGTCTGCTGTGCAACCGGAGTTTGAGTTAATTTACAGGGATCTGTGACAGAAGTAGCCGCGGAATTTCAGCATCATGTTTGTGCTCTGAGCCTGTGCCTGACCCATCGGGATCCATGTGATCTTAATAAAGGGATGGCAGATCATCAATGACCTGCAAACATCACAGGATACGTGAGAAGGCACAGCTGTCTGTGTACAGGGATATGCGATCCATTATTTATTAACTTTGGCTCATGTACACTGTGCTACTATAAATTGCAAACTGCAAGCATCTTATTAATCAGGCATGCATTTTTGGCGAGTGCAAACGAGCATTTACAATGCTTTAGATTATCTTTGGCGAGTGCAAACGAGCATTTACTAGTTCATTAATGCAAAAATCTCGAGTAAAAAAGGGTTAATTAAGGCCCGATACGTGGAGCCTCCACCTGACTTCAAATATAGAAGCATCAATTCAGTTCAATATAACAGCAGTTAATAGGCCAAAGTGTCTGTACGTTCCTGTAAGCAGATGAAGAATTTATGTGGGCAATAAATATGGCATCAACAGTGTTGATGCAGTTACATGCCTATTTCTTACTTAGCTTTTTCATGGCATCTGAACCAGAAAGTAGTAAAATATTTCTTTTGCTTTAGATTCAGAAGGGCAGATGTATGAAACCGCATCAAATCTAAGGTGATTAAAGAGAGAAATGAAGAAATCCACCATACATAGTTGTAAAGAAGCTGTATATGACTCGAGTTAGTACAAAGTAAAGCGTGGACTGATATATGAAGTGGCATCCGGAGAGAATAGAGTAGGAAGAACCCATGAAACTCAGGATAGATAGCGCCATTAGATGAGGATGGAGCAACATAACACCAGTTCTCTGTAATTAACCATCGATGGCGCTATCCCTCCTGAGCTTTATCGATGCTTCCTTACTTTTAGATGTCATATGCTTCTGTGAGCCACCCAACAAATGGTGCAGACAAGACTAGAAAGGAGAGTATGAGGTATACAAAGGTTGAAGAAAGGTTGGAAGAAATGGGAGCGTATTTATAGTTGGCTTGACGGATGGGGTAGTTGGTGTTGGTAGGAGGGTAAAGATAATTAGTCACCTTACCACTGCATGAGTATAGACACGGAACATGAAACTATTGTTGGATTAGGATAACATGGGAAGCTGAGAAATGAGGAATGGTAACTGGTTGGTGTTGAAGGTAAATTTATTTTTACTAACCCATATGGGAAGATAAGTTAAACTCAACTTTAATTCATATAAGCTCAACTTTAATTCTTTCATTAAGTCATGAAGGTTATAAGGATTATGTTAAATAAAGCAAAGTCATTAAAAGTAAAAAAAAAAACTATTGTAAATTAAATGAAAGTTACATCATATTACTTATATTTTTTATATATTGAATATAAATTTTTGAAATCTTTCTTACAAAAACATGTCTTTAACAATATTTACTTTTGATATTTTAATAATTTTTTTATATTATTTGTGTAATCAGGTGAAACTAACATTTGGCAATGTTTGTGTTAATTATATACGGTTAATTACAATTGGAAGATATAGATTAAGTAATTAATTCAAAGATTCAATTAATTAATTATTTTAATTAAACCCATTTTCATATGTTTGCAGAAGAAAAGAAAAGA
This sequence comes from Curcuma longa, assembly GCF_044706935.1. Taxonomy (NCBI): domain Eukaryota; kingdom Viridiplantae; phylum Streptophyta; class Magnoliopsida; order Zingiberales; family Zingiberaceae; genus Curcuma; species Curcuma longa. The sequence continues at coordinate 1,448,469 of NC_133866.1, forward strand.
AAAGAAGATAAATCCTTTTGTATTCTCACAACACTAGCCATCCTATCCTATTGTAAGGAATTATATGCGACAAACAATAAAATTCGTTGCGGAAATAGAATCCCAACGATTGATCCATGCGAAAGAAAACTCGTACAAAGTTTGATTTATCTATCTAATAAATCTATACCTTTGAAATGTGTCTTTTGCTTATCTCGCTCGTCCTCGGTTCGCTTGATCTTTTGCACGTTCAAGTATTCGTGCCTCTATGCGTATCCACACGAACATGATCTCAAGCTTCGGAGAAGAATCACCTTTGTGGTGTTAGCCAAACAAGGAGATTCGACCAAAATAAGGAAGAGGAAGAAAAGGGGTGTTTGGCCAAGAGGGAGAAGAGAGCTCAAACATGCCTCATTCTTCTTGAGAAATGCAAGAAAAACTTTTTTATATTCATCTCATGAATATGAAGGGTTTTTGCCTCTTTAGTTTTCCCACATTAAAGTCAATTAAAACTCAAATAAAGCACATATTTCCCATATTGTCTCTTCATCTTTTCTTCATCCAATAAAAAGAAAAATCTTTGGTCTTTCTCTATTATTAATTTATTAAATATTTTAATAAATTAATATCTCATTCAAATTTGATTGACTCTAATCTAGATGAGTCTAAATGAAAATTTGATTTTCAAAAAAGTTAGAAAAAATCATGCCAAGGATTTTTCAAATTTAGAAATGGCATTTTTACTTAAAAAATTTCAAAAAAATAATTTCATTAACAAAAAAAATTCAAAGTTAACTAATTTTTCTATGTTTGAAAAAAAATCAAGAACTTACAGATTAAGGAATTTGAAATTCAATTATTTTTTTAAAAAAATTAAAATTGATTTAAAAATTTTTAAAAAAGTTTTGTCAAAGTCAATATATATATGATGTAAAGATCAAAAAAATCAAATTTGGTCAAAATATTTCTATTAATTTTTTAAAATTAAAAATTAGATTTGATTTAAAAATTAAAAAAATTAAAAATCTGTTGAAAAGAATTTCAAATTTTTTGTATAAGTCGAAGATAGAGATTTGAGTTTATACAAAAATTTTCAACTTTAAATTCATTCGGTAAGTCTGAAAATAAATTAAATACTAACAGAGAAAAATTTTTAGAAAAATAATATTTCAAAACATACTTTAAAAATTTATATATAAATTATATTGAGTTTTATTGACTGTATTTGAATCCTAAAAAATTAGATCTATGAAAATAATATTTTTATCTATTTTTAAAATTTAAAATTTAAATTTTGAATGAAAAAATAATGAAAATTTAAAAAATATATTCAAAAAATTTTGAAAAATTTCCAGTGGATGGACAACATAATTATGCATTGAGAAAAAATAGAAATATAATTTTTTGTCAGTAAAAAATTAGTCAAACTAAATTTTCTAAGATAACAAGAAAACAATGTTAGTTAAGTAAAAAGATATAAAAAAATATTAATCAATACATGCATATGTAATAGCACAAAAGAGATCAGTTTAAAATAGATTTGGGAAGCCAAAATAAGTTCTTATCTATTGGATTGATTAAAAATCTCGGAGGAATATAGTTTTTGGATACTTTTTTAAGTTAGCCCCTATAATTTTTAATATACCAGTTCAAATTATCAGGATAGCTAATTTTCTTTTGGCGTAAGCATGAAATATCAAGTTCTAATTTTTGAACTAAGTTTTTCAAATTATAATTTTCATTCTTCAAAACATTAGAGTTATCAAAAGAAGATGCATGCTAGTCCCTTTCTTAATTGTGAATTTTCTTTTCCTATTTTATAGTTAGCCTTGAGCATTGCTTTTATTCCAGCGTATAACTGATCGTGAGGGAGAAAATATAGCTCACTTACTAGGTCGCTTTTGAAAGAGAGGCTCCCTCTTCATCGTTACTTTCTTCTGACGTTGCTCCCCTTCATTAATACTCTCTTCTTGATGACTTGCCATCAGTGCAAGTCCGACATACTCCTGAGTTTCTAATTCGTTAGACAAGGTCTCGTCTCAGGTGACTTTCATTGCCTTCTTTTTCATTGGCTAGTTCTTGAGTTTGGAACACTGGTCTTTTAGATGGCCCTCCTCATTGTAGTTATAGCATCGGACAGTACATTTTTTCGAAGATCGTCTTTTCTTCTGCATCCTTGAAAACTTGTTAGCTTTAAAAAAGCTTTTAAAGGTCCTTACCATCACTACTACAAAAAAGCTAATATATAACGCTTTTTATACGTGGTCTATCTGGCAGAAAAAACATTGTAAGAGCCCCTGTTGTAAAAAGGAGGTCGTAAAAACAACTCAGAAAAAGCGTTGTCTTTGTTAACATCGACAATACTTTTTGCAATATTTAAAAAGTGTTGTCCATGGTAGTAATGACAACGCTTAAAAGCGTTATTTTTTGTGGGTACAACAACACATTTAGCAATGTATAAAAAGCATTGTGATTTTGTTTCAAACTGCTTGAATTCTAGGACGTTTAAAAAGCATTGTCTTATTCTTAATTCACATTTAAAAAAGTATTATCTTTTGAAATGAAATATATATTTTTAGCAATAAATGAAAATGATTATATTTTCCATATACAAAACCATTGCCTATATTTACCATGAAAGTACATAATCCATTACATCCAAGTTAAGTCTACAAAAGTTGTAGTAATAATCCATTACATCCAAGTTAAATTTACAGAAGTTGTAGTAATAATCCATTACATCCAAGTTCAGTATACAAAAGTCAAAACCTGTGTGCCCCAAAAAACAACCCCATGCACGCTCAAAACCTTTGTGTCCTAAGTGTGTACCCATTCAATAGTTTTGTGATAACAATGAGATCCAAGCCTGCCAAAGACAACATATATTCTAGTTAAGTTACTACATGCACAACACAAGATAACAGTGGCTTTTAG
>NC_133866.1:1451481-1518435 GCF_044706935.1 Curcuma longa
ATTGCGGGTATTACAAGAGACTTCATCTAACATTAATATGAATCCGAAATCCTAGACTTATCCATCTCATCCCATAAACCCCCAAGTCAATCTCTCTCTCTACCATACACACAATTCTCAAGTATTCCACTTCCTTTGGAGTCTAGACAACTAGCTCTGTGACATCACTATAGCTAACAACAGTCCCTGTGGATTTGATATCTTTTTATTACTTGACGACAAATGTATACTTGCGGTTCCTATCATAAATACTTGAAAATATAATAGGTGTCGACAATTGTACTCCACCCCTAGGTTCTCAGGAAGGCATTGAGGGCATATCGAATAGAATTATGATTACTTACCGATTCACCGAATTGGGTGAGTCCAGAGATTAGCTCCTTAATTTTGGGGTGAAGTTCTACCACCATTTCTCCTTCCATCATTTGTAGATTTGTCAACTGATTCTGTAGAAGGTCCTTTCTTGCTGACTTGGTTTCTGAGGTACCCTCATGAAGTTATAAGAACTTCTCCCACAATTCTTTCGTGGAGTGGTAGGTGCCGATCCGATTCACTTCTTGAGTAGGTAAAACTGTTAGGAGGTGGAACTCGGCCTTACCGTTGGCAACGGACTCAGATTGCTCCTTCTTATTCCATAGGCTTTCTTCTTTTTCATCCCCGTTCGTATCTTTTGGAACTAAAAAATCATATTTAATAGATAATAAAATATCGAAATCAGTACGAAAAAATACTTCCATTTTTTTCCAGATGGTGAAATCCCCTTTGAATTTAGGTGGATGGATGTGCTCCGACTATCATCCTATTGCTTTATCGGGTAGTTAGTCCTTCAAAAGCCAACCTACTCTGATACCACTTGTTGAATCGGATTGGACCGGTTAGAGAGGGCGAATAGACGGTTAAGAAGAATAACACTTGTCTTTTAAAAAAATAAACTTGGTTGCAACTAAATCGTTGCTTCCAAGGCGGTTAACGCTCAATCAGAACTTCTTTAGGAAGAGGAATCTTTACAGTTATAGCACAGAGACTTAGAGAGAAAATTATAAAGTAATTGATGATATGACTTCTAAAACTCTAAGTCTTATTTATAGCCCAAGAGAATAAATCTAGATCGTTGATCGTAGATGAAATCCTAACCGTTGATCGGAGATAGGCTTTGATCGTAGCCGTTGATTAAATAAGGATAAACTTTATCTTTAATAAAAGATAAAGAGAATTATATCTTTAATAAAAATTAAGTATTTATCTTTTATATGATAAAAGATAAAATTGATCAAATCTTATCTTATCTTTTTTTTTTCAAAAGTCATGTCCAAAAGGTCCAAGTTTAAGTCTTCTACTTTGGTCAAAGTCAATGGTCAAAAGTCAATATGTTTGACTTTTGTTGACTTTTTGTAGAATCGTCGGTTGGGTGATTTTTAATCGGAGTTAGACTCATCTGAACCTGACTCAGTCCTTTTGCCCCTCGAGCATGCTTCCTCCTGGCTTCTCGTCCTTCGGACGTCACACACGTCCTTCTTGCTCTATCGGTGTACTCTTCCACAACTTCTGCGTTCCTTGGATTGCATCGAGCCCGTCAACTCACTTTCCCGCGCAATCCTTCTTGACCACTACGTCTTATACTCGACTTTCTCCATACCTAATGTTGGGTTGCAAGGGTGCAAACATAGTCCCACATCTAAAACACATGAGAAAGATCATGGGTTTAAAAGGATGGAAAGTACCTCCATTGGGGTGAGGCCTTTTGGGGAGAGCCCAAGAACAAAACCATGAGGGCTTAGGTCCAAAGTGGACAATATCATGTCATTGTGGAGATACGGACATCCTTTTGAACCCAACAATTGGTATCAGAGCGAGGCCGCTCTTCACCGGACTAATCGCCGGATGAGCCATGATCCAGATCTAACCATGTGGGGACCCTCGGGGAAAACAAAGAAAGTAGGAGAGGCTCGGACCATGAGGGACATGGCAGCCGGACCATGAGGGACATGGCAGTCGAACCATGAGGACATGGCAGCCGGACCATGAGAAATGGCAGCCGGACCATGAGAAATGATAGCGGAGCTTCCAGTGGTCCTTTGTTTGAGGGGGGGATTGTTGGGTTGCAAGGGTGCATACATAGTCCCACATCTAAAACACATGGGAAAGATCATGGGTTTAAAAGGATGGAAAGTATCTCCATTGGCAATGAGACCTTTTGGGGAGAGCTCAAGAACAAAACCATGAGGGCTTAGGCCCAAAGTGGACAATATCATGTCATTGTGGAGATACGGACATCCTTTTGAACCCAACAATTGGTATCAGAGCGAGGCTGCTCTTCACCGGACTAATCGCCGGATGAGCCATGATCCAGATCTAACCATGTGGGGACCCTCGGGGAAAACAAAGGAAGTAGGGGAGGCTCAGACCATGAGGGACATGGCAGCCGGATCATGAGGGACATGGCAGCTGGACCATGAGAAATGGCAGCCAGACCATGAGAAATGGTAGCGAAGCTTCCAGTGGTCCTTTGTTTGAGGGGGGGATTGTTGGGCAAACATAGTCCCACATCTAAAACACATGGGAAATATCATGAGTTTAAAAGGATGGAAAGTATCTCCATTGGCAATGAGGCCTTTTGGGGAGAGCTCAAGAACAAAACCATGAGGGCTTAGGCCCAAAGTGGACAATATCATGTCATTGTGGAGATGTGGACATTCTTTAGACCTAACACCTAAATTTTTGCACACTTAGCAGAGAGATCAAAACAACACAAGATCTAACTTAACCTAGTTGATCACATCAAAACTAATCGGGGCACCAACACAGATGTCTAACATGGAAGTCCAGGCAGGTCATGAAATTTTTCCATCCTACTCTCTCTAACAACAAATTAAGTTCATTATCTAAACCAAGCACTTTCAATGTGTCCTAATCTAGGTATTTAGTGCATGTGATTTCTCAACAAACTAAAGCATAAATCTTTGTCTATGTTCTGATTTGTCAAAAATGATACCATATTGTGATTCTGTACCTTTGCATGAAGTCTCCCCTCCTTTTGATGATGTTTCTTTCCTTGTTTCCTTCCTCTTTCCAATCTTCTTCAACATTTTCAACTGCAAGGAGAACTTAAGTGAGCCTTTGTGAATGAGGGAGGAAGAAAAGGGCAGGGATTAGTAAGAAGAGAGAAAGAGATGAGTGAAGGCGAAAGGGCACGGTCGTGTGAGGTTAGGGCACACCCGTGTGCCTTTTATAACTCACACGAGGCATGGCCTGCAGAAGTTGGCATTCTATTGAGTAGACATGCCCGTGCCAAAGAGGCACGGCTTGTTGAGGTTGCTTTGCTGGGGAAGTGACACGATCGTGTCTAATGGACATGACTTCAAGAAGGCGCGGTTCTGTGGAGGACACACGGTTGTGTCTAATAGACACGACCTCAAGGGTTATTCCACGTAGGCACAGGCACGGCCATGTAATAACATGCATTTGATTAGTTTATTTTGGCTCTAATACTTAATATTTTGGTCCTCTCATTGTGTAACTATTGAATATTAACACATATTATGAATAGGAACTTATTTTGAACTATATTTCTTATTCCTACAAGTTTTGGGTTGAATCTAACATTTTCCATGTGATTTTGTAGGAGACCTAAAAAGCCATGATCATGAAGTTAGACCAAGCTCAAGCCAAGTGAAAATAGCCCAATCTAAATTCGGATTCAATCTCATCTCATCCCATTTCAGATTCAGGTATGGGCTCACAAAGGATACACTATGACTACAACCCGCTAAGGAAGCTAGAGGAGGAAGCAAGTGGGGATCATTAGGGCATTCTTCCCTTTGGAGCAACCCTAGCCGCCACCTTCACTTCCATTGCTGCCATCTCCATCCATTGCCACCGGAAAGAAGGCGAGGAGATTTCCTTTCTTCATCCGGCCACCTTCCATCCACCGAGGAGTCAATGGATACCTTCTCCATCACGTCATCTCATCCACCCGCATCATCTACGGATTGCATCGAAGTGTTCGAGATTCCTTCCTTCTGTGCACCATTTGTGGAGTTCGCTTCGCTTTGCCTCCACCTTCGGCTAGAGATATAGGGAGAATCATTAGTTTTACTCTACTTCCTATTTGTGAGCTTAGATTGAATTATGCTTTACATGCTTGTTAAAATTTCTCTTACATTTTGGATGTTGATGTTTCTTAGTTTTCTCTTGTTTGTTGTCCATACACTAGTTTAATTTGTTGATTCACTTTGTTCTTAATGCTTTATTTCATTTTAGCAATTATGTTTACTCATATTAGTGTTTCCATTGTTAAACGATTTAGAACTTTAAACAACCCCCCCATCCAATACAAAAGGAAAATCTAAATCTGACTATAATAACCACTAGAATTACCATACACCATCTACAATCGTTGGTAGACGACTCGAGTTACCCTATACTACTTTAGTTAGGGGGTTTTATCTTATTTAAGTTGGTATGCTCATTTAGATGACAATTTTAGCCTCACATCAGAGGCACGACCACGCCCTGGTGTTATTCTATGGAGGAGACACGACCGTGCCAAATAGACACAACCCCACTTTATTTGATGTGCATCTTCAAAATCTCCTGCAAATAATAGAAGGATTTTTTACTAACTTACAAAAACAATCAATCATAAAGAAAAAGAAAATATAAAAAATCCTTGGGTTGTCTTCCAAGAAACGCTTGTTTAAGGTCTTTAGCTCGACCTCTTCTCGCACAAATCTGGTGGGCGCGGCTCGATTAGAAGGTAATCCTTTTTTTCTTGGAAATGCATCTCGAGGAAATATTTCTTTAGTTTCTATCCATTAACTCTGTTCATCCTAGATTCTTCATCTCATATACGTTCCGAATACGTTGAGTTCGCCCCAAGAAATTCATACTTTAGGTTAGAAGGAAGGTTAACTGTGGGTGAAATTTCTTCTTGCTTTAGTTCTTTTGTGTCAACCTTCAGGAGTTGATAACATACTCTTTCATCCACTAGGTCGTTAAACTCATGATCAAACTCATCATCAATTTCTATTAGGTCTTTCACTTATGGAATTGCTATATCATTTGGGGAAATGATGCCTTCTGAAGTAATATCACTGAGTGTTGTTGAATCCTCTTATTCTATTTCCTTTTTTATATCAAAAGATTTTATTTCAAAAACGCCTTCTAAAAATTCCTTCTTGTTATCAAAAGCCCACTCTTTGATATTTGACACAACTCGATTGATTATCTCATATGCATCTGATTCACTTTGATTCAATAGTGATCCACTGATAACTGAGTCTAGCGTGCTCTTATTTTTAAAGGAAAGTCCAACATAAAATGTATGATATATCAACCACCCTTCTATTCCATGATGTGGACACTACTGAAGCATGTTTCTATGTCTGTCCTAAGCATCACATAGAGACTCTCCTTCTATTTGCTGGAAATTCAAAATCTTATTTCTTAAAATCATGGCTTTTCTTTGTGGGAAAAACTTATTTATGAATTCTCGTTCTAATTGATCCCATGACCTGATGCTTTGAGGAGGCAGAGAGTGTATCCAATCTTTAGCTAAGTTGTACAGACTGAAAGGAAACAACAATAACCAAATAAACTCAGTTTGAATTTCTTCATATCTCACTGTATTGCAATATCTGTAGAACTCTATGAGATGAGTGTAAGGATTCTCGACTTCAATTTCCTTAAATTAAACCTTTTGAATTTTTACTATAAGACCTGAATTTATCTTGAAACTTGAAGCAAAGATCTGTGGTAGGGCAATGGGATCTATTGTCCTTCCTGAGATTGGTGAGGAGTAACTCTTCAGCGGTTTACAATCCATCCTTGCAACTTCCTAAATATAGAGTCAAGGAAAAATGTTTAGATCTCTTATCATGGAATTCCATAAGAATAGTAAAAAAATATAAAAACAATTTAAAAGAATTCACATTTGATATATAATTCTAAATGCAAAAGTCTAATGAAAAATAGTGCACAATCCCCGTAACGGCGCCAAAAACTTGATAGGCTCCCGCAGGAATACGAGCGTCATCAAGTAATAAAAAGATATCGAACCACAGAAACCATGAAATTTATAACTAGACTAGCACAAAGAGAGTTTACGAACGTATGTGTTTTGGTGTTGGAGAGAGAGAGAGTGAGAACTGAAGTACCTAAACCTCGATCGAAAAGGAATCAACTAGATGACAAGATTGGAAAATGATCATAGGATTTCGGATTCCTTGAGACTATGCTTGATGTATCATGGATGCTTTACCATTCCTCAATATTTATATCAATGCAGGGATTCTAACTAAGCTATCCAAATAGACCTCGTCAGACTTCATCGAGATTCAATCATTATCCTCTAATGCAATGACTACTAGTCAGAGATGATATCCAATAGTCCGGTTAAGGTTTACCTCCTGTCACAAGGTGCCCCGATCATACTATTTTATATCCTACCCTTTGTCATCGGGTACCCCTATTAAGGATCTCTTCCTAGCGATCAATTGACGTTAGCCATCCCTCATAAGAGTTTGTTACGATTTAAGGATCTCCTCAGAAAATCCGATTAAGGTTTACCTCCTGTCATGAGGCACTCCGGTTATACGATCCTAAGCTTTTCTATAAACCATAATTTACTCCCATCCACATGAATTTAAGCCTTTATAAACATATCACCAATCACACACAAGGCACAATCCACATAACAAATCATAACACATATCATAGAAGATGGCAAATAGCAAATCCATTAAATACAAATCATCCAATACATCTAAATTCCTCCTACATCCTAGAATCTAAGAGATCTACTCTATGATGGAGGAAATACAACTCGAAGAAGAATAAGATTTTTGTTCCTAGATCTAGAAGAGAAAAGGAGAAAGACTTATCAATGTGTGCGGATCTCCTTCGAATCGAAATCTCTTTGTCGACTGTGGATGGATACAACGGAGTAGCCCCGGAGGAAAGAATGAGACGCTGAATTCCCCTTAAAATGTGGTAGCGGCGTGCTCTATTCACCTCTGACGGCCTCCTCTTGAGGGTTTCAAAAAGATGTTTATATAGGCCCCTCGCGCGACACGGTCATGCCTCATGGCACGACCTGGAAATTTGGCTAAGTCCTTTGCGAGCACGGTCGTGCCTGGTAGGCACGCCCCCGAACTGGTTTTGCTCTAGAAGGATGGCACAACCTCTGACTGGTGTCATACTGGGAGAAGGGCACGACCGTGCCTTATAGGCACGACCCCCACTTTGGTTCCTTCTGTTTTGGGGGCACGACCCGTGGTCTGCTTGCTTCTGAATTGAGGGCACGACCATGCTTTTTGGCACGGCCTAGAATAGCTGCTCTTCTGAATGCAAGGCATGACCGTGTCTGGTGAACACGGCTACTTCTGAGAGAACTACAGGAAGTACGGCCATGGCTATGAAGGGCACGACCATGTGTTGGCTGGCTTGAGTGATTGAAGCACGACCGTGCCTTAAGGCACGGCCCTATCTTTGGCTTTCATTGTTCTTCCTTCGTTTAGCCTTATTTCATACTGATTTCCATCCTACAAATTTAAAAGTACGAGAGTAGACCTTCAAACTAGAAAATAGAGAAAATAGAGAAAATATGTCTAGTGTACGAATAAAGGGTACGACAAACACAGAGTATCATCATAAAATGCATAAAAATGTGCAATAAAAGTAGTAGAAATATATGTATACCCTACACACATCAGTAGGATTGATGAATATATAATTTTTCAATACTTAGCATAATTTAACAATTCAAGCATGCAAGAATTTGATCACAATAACACACAAGTATAAACACACAACATAAAAATAATTGATTCTTATTTATAATTCCTCCTTTCTAGAAAGCTTTTGGAGGTGGAAAAACCTTTTTTAAAACTTAAAAATTAAGCACAAAATAATAGAGAATATGACAACAAAAATATAAACAATTTTACGCTAGTTTTGTTGTTCAAACTTGAAGCCCCAAGTTGTAGCACGTCGTCGTAGAGATTTGAAGAGTACTGAAGATGCAGTGAGCACAATGAGTAGGAGTACAAACAGAGTATTAGTATGATCAAGTGTTGTACTGAAAGCTCTGCCTCGAAGCTCCTAATATAGCACTCCTTTGGTTGGTAATGTGGCGAGCTCCGATCGACTAGAACCTCCCTGGTTGCCTGGAAAGTGCTAACATGGTTGCAACTGCTATCCGGTAGTTAATGTTGTCACAACCTCTAATTAATTGGAACCCTTGCAGTCGACTAGAGCTTGGTCAAATCTCATCTTGACCATTTTGCTTGGGTCGTTGGATCTCGTCATCTACTAGTCGCCTAGAAATGTTATCGATTGTCCGCTCCTTGCTTCGGTCACTTGGTCAACCTGACTCCATCAATCAAGCATTATCCCTAGCTAGCCAACCGAACTCTCTCCTGGTTGCTTGGATCTCTCGAAATTCACTTCCCTGCAGTTGTTATATGTAATAAGTATGGTTCAAAATTTGCAGTTACTCACATTTGTATTAGCTAGATGTTTAGCTCCCAATTAATGCATCTAGTATAAGTTGTCAAGTCTTTAGCTCCCAACTGACTCCACTTGGGTTTGTTCTTAAGCCTTCAGCTCCCAACTGACTCCACTTGGGCATGTTTGCCAAGCCTTCAACTCTCAATTGACAACACTCAGACTTGTTTCACCTAGTTCCTAACCATGACTTTTCTGCTTGGTTCCCAACCAAGATTTGTATTGCTTGGTTCCCAACCAAGACTTGTACTGCTTAGCTTCACTAAGACTTAGCCAAATGTCTAATTCTCAACTAGGATTTTGCTCCTTTTCAAGTAACCTACTCCACTTGATACACACTTGTTAGTTCTTAACATACCTTAACTTTAATCATACCTCAAAACTCTAAGTTACTATGGTACTTCCATCACCAACACGAAGGAGACGACCAAAATAGACGTTTGACCATGCTCCAGGTGATTGGATGGATTCTAGGCGATCGGAGTCTGTTGAATCATTATCGATGCGGATAAAGTTTATAGCTATGTCAGCGTGTTTCAGACGACCAGAAAGGGTTCCAATTGATTGAAATAGTGCCAAGTCAATGGTCGAGTTGGGTGCTATAAAAGGAGGTTCGAAGCTCTTATTTGAGATATATACACATATTGTAATTTTGTCATTCTCTTTGTCTCAAGTGCTCATATTCTCTCTTGTGTTGATGCACTATGCTCGTGGTCTTCAAAGTCTTTTTTAGTTACTTTACATTCTTTTTATTGTGCTTAACTTTGCAATTCTTGTTAAAGGGTTTCACATCTTCAGAATCCTTTTGAAAATGAGATATTTAATAAAAATCCTAATTTTTATTTATTTAGATCTTGCACATTAATCTTGCTTAGTCTTTATGATCAGATCATACATGCTAATTATGCTAAGTGTTTTATTAGATCTTACATGCTACTTTTATTAAGTATTCTGCTAGATATTGCATGCTTAGCTTATAATTTAATTGATTTTTTATATTGATTATGTTTAATCAAGTTAGGATTTAATTTACTTATTTTTCACTGTATACTTTATGTATTGCTTTAAAAGTGTTTTAATCCATCAACTCTTAAAGTTCTTTTATATTATTCATCTCCTCTAGCGTATAAACGATACTATAAATTCAATCATAGATGGACTCAAATGTAGTTGACTGAGTTAGGAGGTTCAAGCGATTGAAATAATAATTTTGGTTGACTGAACGTCAGGTTCGATTGGCCTATGCATAGGATAATCACTATCTATTTTGTAGGTTATCAGAGTTGGATCGGTCGATCATACATATATATCAAATGACTAGAAGCCATGTGGTAGTTGATACAGCAGCACAGATCCAATGTAAGTGAGACCAGGCAACCTCTTCTACTTTGTCACCCTCTGTCTAATACTATAGCTAGAAGCAGATCTGATGTGCGTAGTGTATACATACATTTTTACTGCTTCTATTACACATCTTTATGTATTTTATGATGATATTCTGTGTTTGTCACATTCTTTATTCGTGCGTTAGACATATTTTCCCTATTTCCTAGTTTGAATATCTACTCTCGTGTTTGTGCATTCACATGATGGAATTTGGAGCAAAATAAGACGAAACAGAGAAAAAATAAAAGAAGGCAAAGCAGGGTCGGCACGACCGTGCTTCATCCATCTGAGCCAAGCCAACAGTCGTGTCCCTGAGACACAGTCGTGCCAACCCTACAGAAGACCAGCTGCTTCCGGCCATGCCTTCAATCTAGAGCTTTCCAGATCACAGGCCATGCCTACAAGGCACGGTCGTGTCCTAGTACCAAAGGCACAAGTGGCTGGAGTCGTGCCTATGAGGCACGGCCGTGCCTCTTTCCAGATTGAAGCCAGCCACGGGCCGTGCCTACAAGGCACGGGCGTGTCTATTTTCCAGAACCAGACATGTTTAAGGCCATGCTTATTAGGCACGACCGTGTGATAGAATGTTGAGGCATGCTTCTTGGGTCGTGCCATGAGGCACGACCGTGTCGCGTTTGGGCATATATAAACCCCTCTAAAAATCCTAAAAAAGGGGGGAACACTTGGAGGTGAATCAAGGACACCGTAGCCATTATTCGGAGAAGATTTCAACAATCCATCTTTAGCTGTCATTCGACCTCCCCATCTGTTTATGGTCTATGCTCTACTTCAGCGGCTTGATGTTGACATCACCGCTAACATCTTTGCTTCCATCATTCACCATACCTCGCCGGTGAACGACAAAGTGCACATGCCTTATGGCAACATTATCACCGGGTGGTTAGAGTCTTTGGGTATCAATGTGACAAGGGGCAAGGTTGAAAAGATGACCAAGAAATATTCTAGACTTGGAGTTCGAGCCTTCTCGAAATCCAAGATCACTACACGGTTCGGGGAGGTACGATGGGTAGATGGGAGAGCGCCAGGGACACTTCCACTTCCTGCTGCTGCACCGGTTGCTATGGATGTCGAGGATCCCGCTGACGAGGCAGCAGATGTTGCTGAGGACGAGGAGGATCCGGACTACGTGGCGGAGCCAGACTACCAGGTTCAGATAGAGGCACTGGAGGCGCGATTCACCGAGCTTGGAGTGCGGATTGATACAGGATTTTCGGAGCTCGGGGCACGGATGGACTCCGGCTTCACGGAGATCAGAGGCCAGATGACCGGCATGTATGACATGATGCAGGCTTGGATGAGCGGTCATCCACCTCCGCAGCCCTCCTCCAGTGCTCCTACAGACGATGCTCCGTTACCCACCTCTGACCTGCCTCCAGTAGATCCCATTACTGGCATGATAGAGTTTCACGTTAGTCCATGACTGTTGATGTGTTGTTTGTATGATTGACTTGCGACTTTGACTATTGTTACTATTTCTGTCTATGTTGTTTCACATACTTTGTCTTATATTTTTATGACATATCTTGATGCTTATTTCTTCCTTATATTGTGTCTGTTTCTCATGTTTACCACTCTTCGTTTTATATTAATGCGTTAAGGGGGAGACACGCTTGGATTAAGGGGGAGTTGGTGAGCCTTGATGACCAGTCTACACCCTTTTCGGTGTTTGACAAAGGGGGAGAGGGTGGACTTAAGTTTAGGAATTGGGGAGAGGATGATTACTGAAGATTGGGAATTATTATCCAAAATAATAAACTTAATTGTTGTAGGGGGAGGATCTTGATCTCCTTACATATACGAACTTAACTCTTATTCCCAAAGTAATGAACTTAATTGTTGTAGGGGGAGGATCTTGATCTCCTTACTTACATATATGAAAGGGAAGATTGTTGATATTCCGATCTAAACTTAAATCGTGTTGTCAAACAACAAAAAGGGGGAGATTGTTGATGCAGTTTGTCCCGATTGTTGTTTTGATGTTGACACAGATTTAAGTTCATTTTAGTTGGATAAGAATTAAGTTCAATATATTCAGATTGACCAATGACGGATGAGATTGGAGAGGGCTCGGTAGCTCGTTCTCTGGACCTAGGTCGGAGAGGGCTCGGTAGCTCTCGTTCTCTGGACCAGATGGAGTCGGAGAGGGCTCGGTAGCTCGTTCTCCGGACTAGGTCAGAGAGGGCTCGGTAGCTCGTTCTCTGGACCAGATGGAGTCGGAGAGGGCTCGGTAGCTCGTTCTCCGGACTAGGTCAGAGAGGGCTCGGTAGCTCGTTCTCTGGACCAGATGAGATCAGAGAGGGCTCGGTAGCTCGTTCTCTGGACCAGATGAGATCAGAGAGGGCTGTAGCTCGTTCTCTGGAGATGGGCTCGGAGAGCTCGTTCTCTCGTTCTCCGGATTAGGTCAGAGAGGGCTCGGTAGCTCGTTCTCTGTACCGAACTATGGTCGGAGAAGGCTTGGTAGCCTGTCTTCGGACCGGATCATTGTCAGAGGAGGCTTGGGAGCCTGTTCTCTGAATACATGATCTAATGTGGTTGGCTCGGGTTAGACACGAGTTAACCAAGTGATCAGATTGGATGGGTTTCAAATTCACTTTGGTGTAATCGATGGGTGGATCGATTAACCAAGGGCTAGGTTGGTTAGTCGATCATCGGATCGATTACAGAGCATTCTGTGAGAATTTGGAAAACCCACAGAACCCACCATAATCGATTCACTGATCGATTATGGACAAGAGTAATCGATTCTCTGATCGACTACGGGCTTTACTGAGAATAAAATTAGCGACGGTTAATCGATCACTTGATCGATTAACCATAGCTTAATCGACCGCCTGATCGATTAAGCTATGGGGTAATCGATTACGATGGCTCTTGATCGATTACACGGGTTGCAGAGAAACGAATTGCGACGTTTAATCGATGGCCTGATCGATTAAGCTATTTCTGATCGTGTTCAGACTTCTGCCCTGCTCATTTCTGATTTCTGATACTTCTGATATTTGCTTTGCTAATCCATCTCTGAGTTTGCAGATGAGGTTTGAATTCAAATGAAGATCAGGGAGAGTCAAGGCTTGGCTTTCCATTGTGGCAGTTTGTCGAACATTGGTTTTCAGGTAAAAGACAACGGGAGACCTGAGCTGCAACAGGAGGATGAGCTCAGGGTGCTGAGGGCTCAGAGGGGCTTGGTTCAGCAACTGGAGGAGGGACCTCAGTGTGCTGGAGGGCTCGGATGGCTCAGCAACTGGAGGAGGATGACTCCAGTGTTGCAGGTGAGCTCAGGTAACCGTTGAACGAGCAGAAGAGAAGAGGCTAGAAGAAGGGCATGTTGAGGAGGAGAGAAGGAAGAGACAACAACAACGAAAGAAAGGTTGTTTTGTGGTGTGCTTGTTGTGACTTCTCTGCTTGCGTTCATTGCTCGTTCTTTGAGTTCTCTGCCTGAGGTGGTGCAAGGTGCTGGTGCTCTTGCTCTCGGGAAGATCTTCTGCTTCTTGGTTTTGTGATTGAGTTGAGGCAGTGCTGTAAGTTGTTATTGTTCTATTTGCCTCAACCTCCTTCTTATAATCTCTGTGCTTAACTTCTATTCTTGAGATTGGTTGTGGAGAGGTCACTCCACCGAGAAGGAGATACTATCTAGCCGGATTCATCCGGGGTGTGATCTACCGAAGATCAAGGGATCGTCCACCTTACGGACACGCCGAGGAGTAGGGGCAAGTTATCCCCGAACCTCGTACATCCTCGTGTTAGCTTTGTCTTTATTTTCTTAGTTGTTTTTCTTCTATTTCCGCTGCGTACTAATCTTTTGTAGGAGAAAAATCGATTTTCAAGGAGTGGCTATTCACTCCCCCCCTCTCTAGCCATCTTCCGATCAAGGATATAGTCCTTTGTGCGCCAGCCCTCGCAAGGGGATAAGGAGGAGAAAGCTTGGGCGAACAATGGAGGAAGGATTCCTAAGGGGGCGCCGGCCCTAGCAAAACAAAGAGGGGAGAAAATCTTTGTTGCCACCGGCCCTAAGGAGTAGAGGCAAATAGAGTTGTGTTCTTTTTCCCTCTCCCAATCCTTCCCTTTTACAGCTTTGCCATCCAAGAAAATTTAGAAAGAATCTAACAAACTTTTCTTATTCAGATTTAGTTAGAAAAAATCTAATAAAATCTATTGATAAGATTTTGTTAGTTTCTTAATAAATTTTCTTAACTGAATTTTGTTATTATCTTAACAAAATCTCTTAATTAAATTTTATTAATTTCTTAACAAAATTTCTTAATTAAGTTTTGTTATTTTCTTAACAAAATTTCTATAAAAAAATCATATCAAAATTTTGTTTACGGAAGAAATAGAATTCTTAACAGAATTTTATAATGGAAATTCTTAACAGAAATCCTTAACAGAATTTTTCACATGAAAAATTCTTAACAAAATTTCAAAAATTCTTAACAAAATTTCTTAACCGAAATTCTTAATTTCCCGAAATTCTTACAGAATTCTCTCAGGTGGATACGAGGCTTTATCCAGAGGCTACAACAAGGACCTAGAGGAGGAATTGATTTTGGCCTCCTGATGGGCTTGGGCTTGCTGTGTTCTCCCTGAACACCCAACTCATGTTCATTAATAATAACTGATACCACTAAAGGGTTATTATTGAACTACCGCACCAATCCATATTATAATTTGGGCTTCTTCTTATCATAAGTGCATTAATCTCCCTGTGTTTAAGATATCGTATGTCCGTCAATTAATTGAATTACTAACAACTCAATTAATTAACTTTTGAATCCAAGAGTAGTACCACTTAACTTTATTATCATGCGAAACTAAGTCCACCTGCAGGGTTTAAATGATAATCCTTATGAGCTCCTCAAGGGGACATCATCAGCCTAAATTATTAGGACACATATTCCTTCTATGATCAACAACACACCATATACATAGCATTATCTTCCAACTCATCGAGCCTATTGATTTAACGAATAAATCTCACCCTTTGATGAATTAAAGAAATACATACTAAGTATATGTGCTTGTTATTATATAGGGATTAAGAGCATGCACATCCATAATAATAGAGATCTAGTTCGATTATATAGTCAGTATAAATCAAACTATCTCAAACGGTCCTGCTCAATACACACAAAGTATACTAGTGTAATTTTATAGTCAAGATAGACTAATACCAAATTACACTACAACCGTTCCAATGGTTTGTCCCCATCCATCTTGATTGTGAGTTACTATTTATAATTTATAAGGAATTGATAACATGATCTTCTGTGTAACACCACACACCATGTTATCTACAATATAAATTAAGTGGACAACTGCATTAACATATAAAATGCAGTCATTTGACCAATGTGATTCTCATTTCAAAATATTGCAAAATAGATGTTCATACAAAAGCTAGGTTTATAGTATACATCCCAACAGAGACTGCAAGACAAAGAAGATTGTACCCATTGATAAGTCTTTTGCTCTTTCTCTCTTTCAGATTTAGGAGCAAGATGTACTACTTTCTCTCTTCTTTGTACTATATTTCCTCAGTCATGGAGTAGACCTCTAGATTTTAGAATGTAGGAGGAATTGAGATGTAAATGGATGATTGTAATCTATGAATTTACTATTTGCCATGTTCAAGAATTTGATTAAGCTTTGCTATATGGATTTGTGTCTTGCATTTATTTGTGGATATGTTTGAGAAGGCTTAATTTCATATGGATGAGTGAACTATAATTTAATGGAAATCTTAGGATCATATGACCGGTGTGCCTTGTGACAGAAGGTGAATCTTTAATCGGACTTTCCGAGGAGATTCTTAGACTGTAATGAATTCTCATGAGAGATAGCTAACAATTATTGATTACTAGGAAAAGGTCCATAATTGGGTACTTGGTGATGGGAAATAGGATATCAGTAGTATTGCTGGAGTGCCCAGTGACAGCGGAAGAACTATAGAACCAGGCTATCTGGGTATCATCTCGGATTAGCAATTGTAACATTAGAGGAGTCATGATTATTCCAAAAGATCCTGACAAGGTCTGATTAGATATCTTGATTAGACTCTCTGCAGTAATATAATCATTGAGGAATGGTAAGGAATCCATGATCATCAATCATAATCTCGAGGAATCTAAAATTTTAAAATTGTTTTCTAATACGGTCACTTAGCTGATTTCTTTTTTGATCTGAAATTCTAAGATTGTTTCCTAATCCTGTCAATATCTGTAGGTCTTGAAATTTATATTCTCACTGCTAGTGCTGGCACATCTTTTAGTCATTGCAATAACTAAATTATTCGCTCTCATTTTATATGCAGTTACTTTTCATAAAAAAAATTAGGTTATTTCTTGTTCCTGCTACATCTTTCAGCTATGGCACCACAGATCATGATGCGTCAGACCATTGTGGTGGCATCTATTTACTCAGCAAGCATACCGTTGGCGTCTATTAACATCAAACAAACATAATTTTATTTCTCAGCAAGCAATGATAATTAGATACGGCTCCTGTCATTTGTGAAAGCATACCGTCGTGAATTTACTGTTAACCAACAAACCCCGGAATGTTTTTTGTCTGAATGGGACTTCATAAGCTTCCTAACATGGTGAACATCGCCCCATCTTCCACAAGCAGCATAGAGATTCGATAAGGCAATGTATGTTCCAGAGTCCATTGGATTTAGTTCCAGCAGTTTCATAGCTGCAAACTCCCCCAATTCAACGTTCCTATTGGCACAACTGGAGGCCAGCAAGGATGACCAAATGTGCTCATTCGCTTTAAAAGGCATTTTGTCTACAAGCTCAATTGCTTCTTCCAACTTTCCTGCTCGGGCAAACATATCTATCAGACAGGCATAGTGATTGATTGTTGGCTCCTTAACGGTTTTGAAATACTGGTAGCCAACCTCTAGCCAACCACAGTGATTGCATGCAGAAAGAACTGCTGTATATGTGATGTTGTTAGGCTTTGGTTCCTTGAGGTTCACTAATTCTTGGAATATGCCAATGGCTCTTTCAGGAAAACCATGCTGTGCTAGGGAACTGATCATTGCATTCCAAGTGGCTATGTCTCGTTTCGGAATCTCTTCAAAGAGCCTAATGGCTTCTTCTATGTATCCTGACTTTGCATACATGTACAGCAAGCTACTTGCAACAAACAACTCATGCTTCATGTTGACATCTGACTTGATTATCTGCGCATGAATCTGTTTTCCTTCTTCAAATGCGGCAATATGTGCACATGAGCTGAGAAGGGCTGAGAAGATGTAATGATTTGGGGCCGCGGGGGTCACTGGTTTCTCTGTTACCATTCTAGCATAAAGCTTCAATGCAAGTTCGCTCTCGCCTATCCGTGAAAGACCTGAGATAAATGAAGTCCACAAAGTGAGTTCCTGTTTAGCAAAGTGTTCAATCACGTTGATTGCATCATCCAAAACATGATGATCCAAATACATTTTGGTCAAGGAGTTGAAAAGCCGTTCACATCTGCATCCATACTTGATCATCACAGCATGCAATTGTTTTCCGGAACGCAATCCTACTACCTTCAAGGTAGATGATAGTGTCACCTCTCTCAATTCCCTCTTCGTCTTTAAGCATTCGATAAACAAGCTGACAGCGGCTGGCGCTCGCCCATTTCTAGTGTACCCTTGAATAGCCAAGTTGTAGGCCACATCATCCTTTTCCACCAACCCAGAAAACACTTGTTGAGCTTCATTGAAGCAACCATGATCCAGATATGCTTCAAAGAGAGCAATGCCCACAAACAAATCAAATTTAATCTCCATCATCTTGGTGGCAAGTCCATGTAACTGTCTCACTTCCCCAATTCCAACACCCACCCTACAAGATCGAAGAACACCGGCAAACGTATCATGATCGGGATTCAAACCTGAAGACCTCATGCAACAAAATAGCTGGAAATCTCCTTCTCCATCTGAATCCAACAATTTTGATTTCCCAACCAGGAGCGCGTTCCATGACACAACAGTAGGCTCAGAAATGCCAAAGAATGCTCTCTTCGCGCGTGCCATTTGCCCGCATTTTGTATAAAATGCAACCAAGCAAGCACCTACATATACACCAGACGCCATGCCGGATTTAACTACAAGTGAGTGGATCTGTTGACCGATGAACAAGGCTGATGCACTGGCGCAAGCACCCAAAACACAAGAGAAAACATGCTCATTCAGCATAAATCTACCACCAGTCTCCACCACTTCGTGGAACATTCTCAGCGCCTGCACATACCTTCCCTTCTCCCTGTAAGCCATCAACATAGAAGCGAAGGCAACGGCATCTTTGTCGGGAATTGCGTCGAACAACTTACGGGCGAGTTCCACACGTCCAAACTTGCGGTATAAATTGAGCAAACATGTAGTGGAGATGGTGACCTCCGACGAGGTGAGGCGATGTTGGTGCTTGAGCGTATAAGCGTGGACCTGAGGCAAGAGCGGGAAATGGTTAGCTTGGGAGAGGGCTCTGAAAAGCAAGCGCAGGGTGATGATGTCGGGTTGGTAAGGGGAGAAAAGGAGCATGTGGAGGAAGAGGCGGAGGGCGGTGTGGATGCGGCGGTTTCGGAGGCAGATGGAGATAGCGGTATTCCAGGCGACGGTGTCGCGGTCAGAGAGTGGGAGGAGGTGGAAGAGTCTGAGAGCGTGGTCGATGGGCTTGGATTTGGCTGCAGTCGAGAAGAGGATATTGGATGGACCTGGGGCGGTGAGCCAAAGCCGAACGGGGGAGGTGGAGGTGGAAGTGGAAGTGGTAGTAGGAGATAAGCGGCATCGAGGAGGAGGTGGAGGCCGATTCGGAGCAGTAGCAACTTTCATGTTCCCGATTCAACAGCGAGTGGAAGAAGCTCTTCTTGAGCACCCGAATTTAGTTGATACTCAAGGAGACTTAGCAAGAAAGTGAAAGTGTTCAGTTTGAAGTAGGTCTTCTTGAGTTGGCAAATGGGGAGAAGCAAACGATGAAACAAAGGGCAACATAGAGGATTAGGAGTGGAAGATGCTCCAAGAAAGCAGGAGGTGGCCTGAGGGAGGCCATTGACCTATGATACGGTGGTTCTTTTATCAACCTTACTTGGTAAAATAGAAGTCAATAAGACTACCTGACTAATCTTAACTGAAGATTAGGCAAGAAAAAATTTAAATTGGATATTTAACTGATGGAAAATCTATTTATGGAAGTGACTAGTCTTAACGGGGAGTTAAGCACGAGTAAGCCAGTAGGTTAGACTTATAAGGTAAGACTTAGGTAAGCCTAGTAAATCAGACAAACTACATGTAGGCTTAGGTTAATTGTTTATTTGTATGCTGATCTTGCAGGGACCAAGAGCTAGAAACAAGATGGAGGAAGCATAAGTAGAGCAAATAGAAGTAGTCAAATTAAGTCCCGAGTCAACTCAGGTTAAACCCGAGTTGACTAGATCCGGGCGCTCAGATGTTATTCCAAGCTTTTGGATAGTCCAGGCACACCTATGTGTTCTAGGCACTCGGATACAGAAGAATCGGCTCAGATAAGACTGAGGAGATCGGATCAGATCAGGTCTTATCTAGACTCTCGAATTAGAATACAAGCGCCCGGAAGGGTCTTTATAAGGAGCCTTAGCATGGAGCACCATGTAAACCCTAATCATTTACTACTCCTCATCTTGTGGTGCTGTCGAACGCGACCAACGCCTAACTTGTGCAACCGAGAAAGTTCCAGGAAAAGTGCGCTGTATTCAAGACTTTCAGATCGATTTCACGGGTGTTGTTTTTGTTGTTATTAGAGTCTTTCTTTCTTGTATTTCATTTATATATATTTTGTACTGTAAGACGGGTTTCTCCGCCTCCAAACAAGGTTCGAAAAGGAAACCACTAGTGGACGAACGCCTCCTGTACATAGGCCTTAGACATATAAACCTGAGGGGTTAGGAACCAAGTAAATCCGTGAGTCCCCTGTTAATTTACTAATTATGCTGCTAAGTTTCTTTGATAGTACGAACGAATAAAAATGAACAAACGAGAAGCACACGCTATTCACTCCCCTCTAGCACATCCCAACGATTCTACAATTAGTATCAGAGCAGGCCTGCTCTTGATCGGACTAACCACACGCCACAAGAGTAAGAAGGCAAAGATGGAGGGGGAGAAAGGTATAATTTTAAAAGTTCATTTTAAATTTCATATTATTTATTTTAAATGTAGGAAGAGAGGACACTACAAAAATCAGTATTTTACTCGTAAGACTTGGACGGCACCATCAGCGACAAAGGAACAACCGATGCCACGAGTCTGAAAGAACAAAAAGCACATCAAGTGCTTCAAGTGCCAAAAATATAGACACTACAAGAATCGATACTCAGAGAGGAAGACGGCGGAGAAGAAATCAGAATTAGGAATTGTGATTCCGATAAGTTCAGTTATTTACGAAAATACCCCTAGGATTTTGCATGCTAGATTTATTTTTATTAAAAATTTAGATAATTTTGATAATTTATAATTAAAAATTAATACAAATATTAATTTGACTAATTCCAAAAATTCAACCATAGAAAATTTAAATTTAAATAATTTTAAAAAATTAACAATAGAAATTTTAAATTTAAATAATTTAAAAAATTCAAATTTAAATAATTCAAAAAATTCAATCATAGAAAAATTTAAATTTAAAAAATTCAACACTAGAAATTCAAATTTAAATAATTTAAAAAATTTAATCAAAGAAAATTTAAATTTAATTAATTTAAAAAATTCAAAATTAGATAATTTAAAAAATTTAGTTAATTTAAACAATTTAAATTTATATAATTCAAATTTAAATAATTTGACCCATTCAAATTTGAATTATTCAAATAATTTGAACAATTCAAACATGAATAATTTAAATTTAGATAATTTAAATAATTTAACTAATTTAAATTTGATAAATTTAAATAATTCAAAATTAAAAATTTAAAAAATTTAAATAAATCTAAAATTTTATTAAAAAAAAATAATTAATTTAAAAAAATCAAACTTAGATATTATTAACAATGAAAATCCACCTAATTTGAATAAATTTGAATTAAATAATAATGTAACTAATTTAAATTCTATAATTAATAATTTAAATTTAATTAATCTAGATTTATCCAAAATAAAGAAGAAATTAGATCAATTCTTTAATTTATTTAATCAAAATAATGATAAATTAAATAATTTAAATTTAATTAATTTAATAAATCTAAAAATTAATAATAATTTAACTAAATAAGATAAAATTAATAATTATCTAGATAAATTAAATAATTTAATTTTAATAAATAATTTAAAATTAAATAATTTAGATAATCCTAAGAATAAAAAAATTTAAAATCCATCAATATAAATACTAAAATTAATAATTTAACTACTAAAAACTCAAAATTAAATCTTAAAAGTTCTTACAATAACCATTCAAATTTTAAAAATAATCATTTAAATTTAAAAATTAATATTTAAAATTAAATAATAAAATTAATTACAATCATGTACCCTTTGATTATGAAATAATGAATAATTCTAAGAAATTTTTAATTTAAATCTAAAATTTTGAAATTAAATCTCAAAATTCAAAAAGATAATACTATAAATTTTTAACAAGTCAAATTTAAATCTTAAAAACTTAAATTTAAATAATAAATTTAATTATTATTAAATTTTATTTAATTATGAAATATAACGTAAGTTAAATCTAAAATTTAATCCCCATATTTAAATTCAAAAATAAATTCAAAATTAAAAATAAAATTCAAAATTTAAAGATTAAAATTTAAAATTCAAATTCAAAATTCTTATTAAAGATTAAAATTAAAATTCAAAATAAATTAAAAATTTTTTAAATAAACATAAGACTCGAACCTAATTATAATAAAATGCTTATAATTATAAAACTAATTTAAAATATTACCTAATAAAATAAAATCCAAATAAAATTCAAAGTATGTCAAAGTGGGTTGACACATTCGCGGATCCACACGAAATATATCAAATCAAAAATTTGATATATTATTAAAAATTAAAAAATTACTTGACTTGTTTGACTCATACGTATTTACTTACTATTTAATCTAGAACAGTTAGTTAAGGATAAATGATTAGTTGACACTTGTCAACATAGTATCAGGGTAGAGCAAGTTGATAGTATGTTAGGAAAACTTAGTCTAGAAAGTCAAGTGGGTAAAGAGTACCTTGCTTGGTCTGCTTAGCTAAGTCGATCTAACTGAAACTACCTCATCACATCCTAGACTAGTTAGACCAAGGTTTCTCAAGAAGTTGATTAAGGTCATAATTTCTTAAAAAGGCTTTATCTAAGGAAGTGGTCGTTATTCCGATAACCAAGAAGGCTCCTGCCTTGCCACGACCTAGAAGTCAATTTTTGAAATATGGATTTAATCAATTGACTATTAAATATAAATCTAATACAAGGTCAAACACTCATTAGAACTCAAATTAAAATTAATATAGATAAAATTGATAAATTATCTTACAAAACCCTTGTATGTCATGTACTAAGACACTTAGAATGAGTGAGATGATAAGGACAATTAAAGTACAAAGGTTTAAAAAATATTTTTAAAAAAATTATTAAACTAATTTTTATAAACTTTTTTTTTAAAAAATTGATATTTACTTGAAATTTATGCTTGTTGTGTGTATCTATATTATAGTTTTTAAAATATTATATATTTAAAAATTGATTAACCAACACTTAGACACAAACTTCTAAGTTAACTCTATGTCTAAGAACCCTAAGACACATAGGCAAAAAATCCTTGTGGATAACAAGGATGTCCTAAGAAGAGTGTCTAGTTGAGAGGGAGGTTATTATTGAAAGATCTAATTTTTAAAAGACCTTTTAAAAAACTTATTTGAAAACTTATATTGAAAATATTTTTTTTAAAACTCAAGTGTGTTGAAAAATATTTTGAAAATTAAACTTTTGACTTGGAACAACCCCTAAGACTAGAGTTGAGTATTCGGTTAAAATCGAACTGAACTAAATTAACCAAAATCGAACAGAACTAATTTTTTTTGAATGAACTGAACCGATCAAATTTTCAAATAAAAACCAAACAAATCTAATTGATAAAATATCAATTAATTTAATTTTCGACTGAATTAACCAAAATAACTAAAATTTTTAAATATTATAAAAAATTTATCAATTAATTAGAGATTTATAAGTTTACTTACTTAGAAATTTATAAATTATTTTTTATTTTAATTAATTTAGTTTATTCAGTTTTTTCAATTTAATCAAATAAGAAATTTTAAAATCGAAACTGAAATAAATTAACTAAATTAATTGATTTTGAAAAAATAATCAAAATTCTAAAATAACCAAACTGAATTTTTAAATTCGATCGGTTTGATCGATTTATTCTGTTTAACCGAATTTTTGCTCTCCTCTACCTAAGACACATAGGGAGATTACCTTGTGGTCAACAAGGAGCCCTAAGAGAGTATCAGATTTAGGAGGTGTCCAAACTTAAAAGTTTAATTAAAAATTATATTTTAAATTTTTTTTAAAAAAAATCATAAGTTAGTTATTCTATTGATTTAGATTAACCTCTAAAACACTTTGGTAGTTTACCTCGTAGTCAACAAGGAGTCCTAAGGAAATATTAGATTTAGGAGGAGGTCCAAATCGAACGAGCAAAACTATTTTAAAAATTATTTTTTTATAAATATTTAAAAAAGAAAAATATTTCAAAATCATAGTTCAAATTATTTTAAATATTATCCATTATTCTTTTGATTTGGATCAAACCCTAAGATATGTAGGAAGATTGCTTTGTGGTTAACAAAGAGCCTTAACGACGTGTCAGATTAAGGGGGAGATTTTGATGTAAAAGGATAATAACTAATTTTTCAAAAACTATCTATTTTGAAATACCTTAAATATCATTTCAAAATCTATTTTGAAAACACTTTCGAAAAACTATTTTAAACTATTTTGAAAAATCCTTTCAAAATTATTTTGAAAAAACTTTAAAAAATTGATTTAAAAAATTCATTGCAAACTTATCTTGAAAATCATTTCAAAACTTATGTTTGAAAAACTTATTTGAAAAACATGCTTTCAAAACTTGGTTTGAAAATCATTTTCAAAAATTATGTTATAAAATTATTTGTGATAACGACTATAGTCTTTCAAGAATTGTCTAGATTATATTGTGACCATAGGTGTTACCATGATTATTGGTGCAAAATTAAAATAAACAATCTTTTTGATGTATGAAAAGGGGGAGAAAAAACTTAAGTTAAAAATATAGAATTCTCCCAGATTGTTAAACTCTTGATCTGAATTAACTTAAGAAATTGTCAAACATTAAAAAGGAGAAGATTGTTGATGTAAAGAGCACTAGGTCTGACCCTAGAGTTTTGTTGTTTAATAATACACCTAGGTCTGGTCTGTTTGATCAAGGGTTGATCCAAACAGGACTTAATATTTGGATGTGAGTGAAGTCTAGTCAAGTCAGTTTGACCAAAAGACTAGTGAGAAGTCTTAGTTGAGGCTAGGAGAAGTCCTGATCTGAAGGATTAGGCAAGGGAAAGTCCGAACTGAAGGTTAGGCAAGGGAAAGTCCAAACTGGATGTTTGGTAGGTGAGAAGTCTACCTATAGAAGTGACTGGTTTTAACTGGAGGTTAGGCAAGGGAAAGTCCAAACTGGATGTTTGGCAGGTGGGAAATCTACCTATGGAAGTGACTAGTCCTAATTGGAGGTTAGGCAAGAGAAAGTACAAACTGGATATTTGACAAGTGGGAAGTCAACCTATGGAAGTGATTAGTCTTAACAAGGAGTTAAGCACAGGTAAGCCAGTAGGTTAGACTTACAGGGTAAGACTTAAGTAAGCCTAGTAGGTCAGACAGACTACAGGTAGGCTTAGGTTGTTTATTTATTTGTATGCTAATCTTGTAGGGACTAGGAGCTGGAAGTAAGATGGAGGAAGCATAAGTGGAGTAAACAAAAGCAGCCGAACCAAGTCCGGAGTCAACTCAACTCAAACCCGATTTGATTGGATCCGGGTGCCTAGATGTTATTCTAGGCGCCTAGACAGTCTAGGCGCCCCTATGTGTTCCAGGCGTCCAAATCCAGAAGAATCGGCTTAGATAAGCTGATGAGATTAAATCGGATAAGGTCTTATCTAGGTGCTTGGATAAGAATATAGACGTCCGGAAGGGTCTTTATAAGGAGCCTCAGCGTAGAGCACTATGTCAACCCTAATCATTTACTACTCCTCATCTTGTGGTGTTGCCGAACGTGACCAACGCCTCACTTGTGCAACCGATAAAGTTCCAGGAGTAGTGCGCTGCGCTTAGGATTTCTAGATTGACTTCACGGGTGTTGTTTTTATTGTTATCACACTATTTTTTCTTGTATTTCATTTATATATATTTTGAACTATAAGATATGTTTCTCCACCTCCAAATAAGGTTCGAAAAGGAGACCACTAGTGGACGAGTACCTCCTGTATATAAGCTTTGGACATACTAACCCTGAGGGTTAGGAACCAAATAAATCTACAAGTTCACTGTTAATTTACTAGTTCTGTTGCTAAGTTTTTTTGATAGTACAAACGGATAAAAATAAACGAACGAGAAGCACACACTATTCATCCTCCTCTAGTGCGTCCCAACGATCCTACAATGCACACTTGACATAACTTTGTTAGATCACCAAAAAGGCTAACAGTAAACTTATTATATATCAAAACAAAACTTAGGTTCGATATGGTGCTTCTGACACTAATAATAATAACTTTGTGCCAAAATTACTCGAGGTTGATTTTTTTTTCAAAACTCACAAAAGGATGAAAAGCATATATAACTAAGATTGGAGGGAATGATTACACTCAGATGACTCCTAAGAATAAAATGATCGTGATTTGAATTGATTTTGATGTATCTAAGGTCATTTACGAGTTTTAGCTAAAACTCATTAATGGTTATACAAGGTCTAAAATCATAAAGTTCAAGCATGTAACACTCAAAAGACTCTTGGGAATTCATTGGTCTTGATTTAGAGAGTTTTAAGGAATATATTAGTGCTACTTTTGATGGAACATGATGAGCCTAAATTCACCAGTGACTTTGTGTCAAAACTATTCTAAATCTTAAAAATTTTAAAAGCTCACGGGTGGTAGGATTTAAGGTTGGAAGAAATTATTACACTCAATAGAAACCCTAAAAGGATGAAGAGATGAAAGGAATGCAAAGGAGACCATCTATGATAAATCTAAAACTTCTAAGTGCATCAATAAGTTCAAACTAAGAGTCATTGATGGACAAAAAAGCAGCCATAGGGACTTAGGTTTCACGGAGGATTAAAGGAATGGAATAGTGATGGGAAAGACTCAAATAGAGACTCCCAAATTCATTACTAACTTTTTTTTTTTGCCAAAAATTCATTAATAGTTAAATGAAATACTTAAGGCATGATTAAGAAGGGGAGTGAATAGATGACAACATTTATAACATCTTACCATTGTGGATGATGGTGAACTTGAAACCTTTAATTTGTGCTATTGTGTAACAGTGGAGTAGTAACACACAGGAGAATGAAATCACAACAAAAAAACAACTATCGAAGCAATGAGATTTAGAGAATAAAACTAATAGAAAGAGACAACACTAGCATGACTAAGAGATAAAGTCAATAGTCTATCGTGGTCAACTATAATTTTTCGATTTTATTTCTTATAGATGGTCGTAGGATCGACCGTGTAGAATCGTTAGGATGACGGATTTCACCTTTTATTGAAGTGCTGAAGGAGATGAAGTCCATACTAAAAACTAGAACGAAGTCGATACGGCTTGGGTTTTTAAGGATGTAAATCATGACTTTAGAGAATGATAAATGATAGAGTGAGTGGAAAAATGCCTAATTTAGTAAAAATGCCGCTCCTTATTTTTTTCTCTCCACTTTTTACTCTCATTTGTATTTTTATTTTTTTATCGGATGTTTTTGAATAGATATTTGATAAAAAAATAGATAATCATCAAATCGATCGTGTGAAATTGTTGAATTGATAAATTCCATAAAATATTTCTATTTTTTCCTTCTCCCCACGCCCTTTCCATCACTTTCCTCCCTTCCTCTCCCTTCGCGCGTCTCCTCCTCCTCCTTTCTCCCCATATCTCTCCCTTCCCATATCTCCTTTTCCTTTCCTCTCCACCTCACCTGACCTCTCTGCAGGTAAACAAACGCCAAATCACATATATTCCTCGTAACTCTCCCAATGGTGAAGAAAATATGAATTCATTCTTAAACAGAAATGTTGGTCTCCCTGTCATCGATTCCGTCGAACGACCCAATTTTACGCTTCCTTCCGCCGCCTCTCCTTTCTTTCCTGCATCAACCGCGAGCCGCAGTTCGTCGCCCTGGACAATCTCGGCGGAAGCAGAGGTGTTCTTAACTCCCTCGTCTTCAATCCCACTGGTCCCTCACCACCTTCCGCTTACTCTCCACTACTGCAGACTGGTACTGATTCCTGTGCTTTGGACGATGGATTGGCTCTCCATAATCACCCGATGCCCGCCCGCCACTCTGCTGACTTGCACCTGGGGAGTAAATTTATCATATTCCATGCCCAAGTTGGTAACTTGACCATGGCACGAAGATTGTTCGATAAAATGCCCTATCGGAATGTGGTGATTTGGACCGCTTTGATTTCTGGGTATTCTCGATGTGGTCGAGCAGTAGAAGCGTTGGAATTGTTTTCTCTTATGCGATCGTCTGGATTTAGTGGCAACCAGTTTACCTATGGTAGCGTTCTGCGAGCGTGCACCTCTTTGGGTTGCATAAGCAGTGGTCAGCAGATTCATGGGTGTATTACCAAGAGCAGATTTGAGGGTAATTTGATTGTTCAGACCGCTCTCATTAATATGCATCTCAAGTGCGGATCAGTGGCTGATGCAGGGCATCTGTTTGCTAGGATGGAGAGAAAGGACGTTGTCGCTTGGAATTCAATAATAGGTGGTTGTGCCGTGCGAGGCCTAAGGGATGATGCTTTTAGAGTTTTTGGTTCAATGATTAGAGAGGGTAAGTTTGAATCTTTCTCAGCCTGTTTTCAGCACTTCTTTCAAAGCAGCATATTGCAATCATGACATGTTCTATCGTAAATAATACTAACATTAAGAGTTCTTCAAAGCTTGATAGTCCTCTGACAATTTGCTATCTTCCTACTTATATGTGAATAGCATTGTTCCTTATTCCAACTTCATTGTCTCATTGTCTTGATTAATTGACAGATTATAATCCAAACTTATAAGTAAATCTTAGTGTTACAACATCATACACCACAGTTATGTCACTTGTATCATCTTCTACTGCGAATGATTAAAGCTAGTGATATCAAATTGACATGGTAACAAGGTTGTAAAAGTTCAATAAAATAGTAGTGCAAAAGACAATACCATGCAATTCTAAACCAGTTATTTTCCTAGACTAATACTTGTTCAAGTTGATAGCAATGTAGGTAACTTCTCTCTTACTATTTATTGTACTCAAAGGGTTTGTTGATCCTCCAACTTCTCATCATGAAATAGTTTGTTTATTGCTTGTGTTCAAAATCATGCTAATGATCATTAGTTATGTGTGGCATCATACTGAGTTTGAGCGTCTTGTTTCTTGTATGAGATCTACTTTTGGAATTATTCTGACTAATGTCATAAATCCATAATATAGGAAAATGACTTACGATCTTTTAGAAAATTAACTTCCATTCTTTCTAAAGAAAATCATTTTCCTCAAAAAATGCTTATATTTGCTATTA
Source organism: Curcuma longa (assembly GCF_044706935.1). Lineage (NCBI taxonomy): Eukaryota > Viridiplantae > Streptophyta > Magnoliopsida > Zingiberales > Zingiberaceae > Curcuma > Curcuma longa. The sequence goes on from NC_133866.1 coordinate 1,480,169, forward strand.
ACCAAATGAAAATTTTTTGTTGATCATGATTTTCTATTGCACCAAATATTAGTGCAGTAGCATTTGCAAAGCTCCCTTTAGTCTCACTTTGATTATTAACAAGTGTGATGTTAGGCAATCCTTTAGTCTCAGTTTGATTATTAACAAGTGTGATGTTAGGCAATCCTTTAGTCTCAGTTTGATTATTAACAAGTGTGATGTTATGCAATGACATAGATTGGTGACTATTTAGGTTCAATCAAAGCTCAAGTATCTAAGCTTGAATATTCTACTAGCTAGTAGATTAAAATTATGAATTCTTACTCTCACTTGGCCGACAAAAAAAATCTAGTGACATTAATATGACCATACTGGTTGAACAGAGGCTACATTACTCATTGTTAGGACCTTAGGAAAGGCTAGAGGGGGAGGTTAAATAGCAATTTAGTTGTAATTACTAATTTTTACTCTTGCTAATGCTTAGTAAGGTCATACAAAGAATCTTATATAGAAGAAATAAAAAGATAAAAAATTTATTGCATATCAATAGCTAATAAGAAGATGTAACGTGGTTCAGAACCCTTGTTCTTACTTCACAGTCTATGGCTTGTTGGTGAGTCATTCTCGAAAGTCCTCTATCTTTCTCCTTTCTTAGATACCTTCGAACAGTGAAAAAACCTCTTATAACAAAAATATTTACAATGAAAGCTTAGATGATTAGACCACAAGGAAATAAAATTTTTGCCATCCTTTGAATGACCTCTTGGTCATTCTTTTATATCCTTCAATCTCTTTAGCCTTCATTTACTGTTGTTATGTCATCTATTAGTTGACTAATTTTCCAATTACTTCCTACTATAGTTTGCTAACAGTTATCTAAGTCAACTGGCTTCCATCACTGATCAATTGCTCTCTTATATAACCTAGGCCATTCAACCATTCCTATTAGAACTGAGCTCTACCTAGATCTAACTCCCCCTATAGCTACTAGGAATTTTTCAAATTACCATAAGATTAGAATAAGATTCCCAACTTAAACCTTTGTTCTTCTCCCCTTTTGATATATACATTAAAAAATGCACCAAACAATGGCAAACATATTATTAACTTGTATTCTAAATCCCCAAATTGATCCCACGGAATATGCAAGTTGTAAGATCAACATATGCTAAATGTTTCATTTCTGAACATTTTGCATCACAGTTGGCTTCCTACAAGACACCAGTCGACTAAAACCATAGGAAACTGGTTAGTAATGTTGTCAACGCTGTTCATAAACTACACAAATATGCCAATTTCTAAATGCATAGGAAATTCCACAAACATACAAAAATTCTAGAATCATTTTAAAATTTTGCAGAAATATTTGTTTCAACTCTACTAGCTGAAAAAAATAGCGTTTCACAAAAAATTATAACATTTGCCATATTAGATACATTTTTGGAAACTACCAAAAAGTTTAATTTTCCTTTATCTTAAAATTCTAGTTTTGACCTTATTCAATTGTTGATGCCAAATATATATTGAAATGGCCCCACACATTAGCTTATTGGACATCAAATACAATTCAAACATATTCCATGCAATTGGAACATAAACCCCAATATTCCTTTGGATGACTCCCTTAAGGTGTCAATCATTTATGATTGAGTTTGCCACACATTCCCAAATCCATTGACATGCATTTATGATTGAGTTTGCCACACATTCCCAAATCCATTGACATGCTCTAGAAAGGATTAAACATCTACGGTTCACATAATAGTCATTAGAGGTAACTTCATTACTCACCCTTCTAAGTTCAAATGCCTTGGTGACATTTCCAAACTTAGATGGTTCATTTGTATCATAATCAAATGTTACCCTAGCATATGATGGTACATTAGCCTTTGATGATGAGTTGTAACTCAAATCGGCATTTGCTTTTCAAGCACCATGTTTAAATTTTAGACCCATTCGTAAAGCTTTCTAGGGTATTTCCGACTGATCAAATCTTGACCTCAAGGCTTAGTTCTCTAATTCTAGACTCAATCTAGAATTATAATGCTTACCTAGTAATTTTCTAGATATAGGCATGGATCTACCCTTTTTGAGGATCTCCCTGTTGATTTAAGCTTCCAACTTATCTCCACTCTCTCTTGGAATTTTTTCCTCTTCACTTCCTCCTTGTTTGGGCATTTTGTGGTAGTGACCTCTCTCATGGCATGTGAAACAAATAATACAATCTTTCTTCTTTTCTTCTTTCTTCCTACAATTTAGATTAGCAAAATTATGATATTCACCAAGTGTAGGATTTACCTTCTTTACCTCCTTTACATGTGATTTTTTTTTTGTAATTTCCTCTCATTACATCCAAAACAATGATATGCTCTCTTGACTTGATTTGGATGGAAGATGGAAGGTCTCTTTCTTCTTAGACTTGGACTCATTTTCATCTCTTGAGGAGGATGCTTCTCCAAACATTCAATAATAGGGCCTTATGTGCTCATTGATTTTGTCAATGATTGGAGCTTGAATCTCTTCCTCTACTTCATCTTTGGAATTTTAGATTTTTCTTGTATTTCTTCCACTTCCTCTTTAATTTTCTCATTTTCTTGAGTTTCTTTTTCTTGTACTGATGACTTACCAAAGTTCCTTAATATTCTTGTATTCTCCTATCTTGCGTTAAACATAATTAGGTAAAATTGAAGTGAAATAATAGATTCTATAACTTCCTTGTTACCTTTAAAATTTTCGACTTGTTCCATTCTTGTCTTTTGGAATATGCAGCCTATATTGTATGACAAGGGTGATTTCAAATTGATCTTGAACCATATCTCCATTCTCCTTTTCAACTAATTGTAATCTTCATGATATGTTGGGATTTGATAGACCATTTTAGTCGTCTTTGTTTTCACTAACAATGCTGATTGTTAATAGCATTCTTTTTCTCCTTACCTTGTTGCTCTTGTGGTGATTAGTTCTTGAAAAGAGTCCTTACTCTTATACCACTTGTTAGCAAGTGTTAGAGGGAGGAGGGGGTCAAATAGCGATTAACCTACAATTACAAATTTCTATTCTTGCTAATGCCTTAGTAAGGTGATACAAATAATGTTATGTAGTGGTAATAGAAACATAAAGAATTCAATGCATATCGATCACTAGCAAGAAGCTGTAATGTGGTTCGAAATCCTTGTTTATACTCTGTCTCATGACTCATTAGTGAGTCACTCCTAAAAGCCCACTATCTTCTTCCTTCTCGGATACCTTCTGGAGTTGGAGAAATCTTTTACAACAAGAACCTTTACTATGAAATGTTAGAGGATTAGGCTACAAGGAAAGCTCAATGGATTTATAATAAGAATTTTGTTAGCCTTCCTTAGTCTTCCTTTTATATACTTCAATTTCTTCAACCTTCATTTAATGTACTGTTGTTCTATAGTGGATTAGTCAACTAAGTTTCCAATGGCTTTTATTTGTAGTCCGCCTACAATTACCTAAGTCAACTTGCTTCCACTATCAGTCGGTTGATCTCCTATAGGCCCTAGGTCCGTCGATCGTTGCAACTCTAACATGTCATATTAACAACTACTGTTGTCTTTCTCCTTAAGTTATTAGTCGACTATAATCCACTATTTCAATCAATCTACTTCAATTGACTCTAAGTCGATTCTGCTTCAATTGACTTGGCACCTTGAACAAAAATATTTTATTCACTTTTATCACCAAGCCTAAATCGATTCCTTAGTCAATTCAGCTCCCACTAGGTTAATCATCTCTTGGATGCATCAAACTCTTAGCTCGCTCCATGTGACATCCTTTACAATTTACCTATGTAATTCACCTTCTTCCGACTATTGTCAACATTATGACTCGACGCTCTTAGTCGTGCAATCCATTGGATCATCCACCCTTCTCAAATTTCTAGCGAACATCGAGCCATTCAGCCAACCAACATGGTCATGTCAAGTTAAGCTTCATGAGCTACTGCAACACCACCTCTAAAATTTATTGTCCTACGATTTATCAAATGCCTCATGCAACCTTTTTCTAACTCTATTGGACCTCCAAGTCAATGAGCATTTTGCCTTGGCAACACCAAGTCATCATTCATACTCATCCTTGTCGAGTTACGAGCTTTACGAGCTCCATTTGTGTCCTGCTAAGTTCTTGCATAACTTAACACGCATATCAAATGCACATGCATAGCATAACTTAAACCCTTTGCCGAAGTATCAAAACTCAAGGTCGAAATTGACCACTTGAGCATGATTGCACCAACATTGATGGTATGTAGATTTGAATTAATATAACTTTTTAACTACTTATGAATATTTTGAGTGAGATTTATTTTTTCTAAAGAAAGGATCCAATAAACTTGGATTTCTTATTACTGCATACCTGTGATATGTATGGTCCCTTGCTTATTTCTACTATTCATATTAATTATATCCTTGTTAAATGGGTTGGATTTCTGGTTACATTAGTTCAAGCTTCATTATTTGAATGTAGAGGCAGTAATTACTTTGATAGTGCACAAGGACTAAGGATCTTCTAAAATGTTCATGAGCTTATAGTTATTAAAATACTCTTTTTTTCGCTGGCGTGGATATACCATTTACTATGGTAATTTCCCAAATTAAATATGAAGTACCAACATAAAGTAGTTTTGTCATCAGCAAGAACCATGTTCCATCTCTTTGAATGACATTTTGAACCTTCTACTCAGTCCCAATTCACAATGAAACAGGTGTGCGGCCTGATCAATTCACTTTTGCAAATATTCTGAGGGCATGCAGTGTGGCTAGAGTTCGGCTGCATGTTGACCAGATCCATGCTTCAATTATCAAATTGGGACTTGAGAGCCACTCTATGCTCTCTGGACCGTTGATTGATGCATATGCAAAATGCAAATGCTTGGATGAGGCAACAAAGCTATATAACTCCATGGTCGATAGGGATCTGATTTCTTCTACTGCATTAATTACTGGGTATGCAAGCGACAAAAGCTTTTGTCGGAAATCGATGGATATCTTCCATCAAATAAATCACATGGGAAATAGGATAGACAAGGTTATGATATGTGCTATGTTTAATGTATGTGCAAATGTGCCTGACTTAAATTTTGGAAGACAAATCCATGCGTATATGTGCAAGAACCACTTTGATTATGATACAGCATTGGGAAATGCTCTGATTGACATGTATGCCAAGTCAGGTGAACTTCATGATGCCTCTAGTGCTTTTGATGAGATGAGAGAAAAAGATGTCATTTCATGGACTTCATTGATAACCGGGTATGGAAAGAATGGCTGTGGAGAAAGTGCAGTGAAACTATTCTCAAAGATGGAAGAGAATGAGGTGAAGCCAAATGGTGTCACATTCCTTGCTCTTATATTTTCATGCAGTCACTCAGGCTTAGTTATCAAGGGTTTGGAGTATCTGAACCTGATGGTAAAAAAGTATCATATCAAGCCAAGAGAAGAACATTATTCTTGCATTGTGGATCTCCTTGCCCGTGGGGGTCTACTAAAGGAAGCTTATGATCTAGTTTGTAAGATGAATATCAAGCCCAATGCATCACTTTGGGGTGCCGTGCTTGGTGCTTGTAGCTTGTATGGTCATACATCCCTCGCTGAGGTAGCTGGTGGATATCTTCTTACATTGTTTCCTGAAAGATCTGTCAATTATGTAGTTCTTGCAAATATATATACTGCAGCAGGCTTATGGGATTCTGCATGGAGGACAAGGAAAATGATGGAAGACAGATCAGAAAAAAAGGATTCTGGTTATACTTATATTTAGTTCACAGCAGGCCAAACATGTTTCCTGCAAAAACAAGATGTTTAGGATTTACCCTAAAGCAGCGAAATCATATTACCTACTCTGTTTCATGAACGGCACAGCAGACTGTTTTCTGAATGCTTATTAATTTGATCAAGGTATGTTTGTTCTTCATTTTCTCCACGAGAAAGTTGTTCTATCACATTAAGCCAATCTAAGTTCAGATGTATTACTTTAATAGTTGGGTTGATGTACGTTCAAATTGAATATTCCTTGAGAAAAACTTTATTGTTTTTTTTTCTCCCTTTGCAGAATAAACTGTAGTTGCCAGAGCTTTGAGGATGAGGAGATACAGAATAGGCTTTGCTGTCAGATGTCTTAGAAGATCATAAAGCAACAGCAAACTGCAGCATAGAAGAGGTGGCTGAACATCAATAGGAAATGAAAATGCTAATTCTATACAGCATTGTATTTTGAGCATGCTATGTGTGTATATGTAATTGTGGACAATATTGATACCTGGAAAAGGAAAAATTAAACATTAGATTTCATTTATTGGGAAATTGAATTATTTTATGGTGACCAATAAGATTTGAGTAGAAACATGAATGATTTATTTCCCAAGTTGATTATGCAAAATTAAATCTTTGATTGAATTAGAAATTAATATCTAATTGTTATTTGAGCCAATTTCAAGTTCAATAAAGATTCTTGATCCTCTCTTTGACCAACTCTTTTAGTCCATAATTTTGAACTATGATTTTATTTTAGGTTGTTTGAGATTATTTTAGATATTTTTTTAAAAAATTTTTTATTGATGAAAACATCATATTCAATAGGAACCTATAGGGACCCATGTGTTAGGTTACGTAGATAAGATGATTAGTGTTAGAGGGGGTTGAATAGTAATTATATGCTTACAAATAAATTTATTCTACTCTTGCTATAGATCAGGTAAGGTTACATAAGATTAGCACAACAAAAAATAAACTTAGATAAATAGGCACATACCACAATGGCTAACACAAAGATGTTTATGTTGTTTGATAGCCTCAGACATTCACAATTTAATACAAGAGACTTAAAACAGGACAATGAGGTTTATGATAATCCTCAGGCAAAAAAAAAACAAGATGTCAGCGTCTAAAAGTAAATGTGTGATCATTAATTTGTATCCTTTTGAACCCTTTGTTAGCCTATTCCTTGAATTGCTTCATTGACTTACTCTTGTTATGTTGACACCTATTAGTCAACTAGTTTGCATCATTAGTTGACCAATCAACTTAAATTGTAATATGATCCATTTGTTACTGTTTTGATGAAGTCATCTTCCCTATACCATCAGTCGACTCATCTAGATTAACTTAGAACAATTTTCTTAGATCATGATCAATTTTGTTGGCAATTATTTTATTCGGATTTTATTAGTCGACTGCTCATAGGTATCAATCAATCAATCTATGATTAATCAATTATTCAGTTATCTAGACTCCAAAATATACAATTTTATTCGTTACTTGAGTCAACAGGCCAGTCAACTCAATCAAGGACTCTTTAGTCATGTGTTGATAAGAAGGTATCCCTACTTAACTATGTAATCATGTAATTCTACCCAAAGCAAAATATAAGTCAGCCATATAATTGATCTTGCATGTATTTCCTTATGGTTGACATCCCTACTACATTCTAAAGGGTAAAAAAAAACAATTTCAGGTATTTCTTAGGAATAAAATTTCTACATATCCATTATGTTTTAATTTGCCCTCTATCAATTTGACAATGATATTATCTCTTATTTTTGGATTCCTTGTATCCTAATCCCATATTACTAGAATTTAGTCTTTTGCTCCTAATGATCATATTAAAATTGTGTGAGCTAATTATAAATTTTTCTAAGGCCAACCTATGAATTACTACTTGTTCCTTTAGTTCATTGTTTTCAATCTCTAACTTTTGCAAGTCATCAGTAGGGGATGAATTTTCTAGTTATTTATAGCATGGCTACTAATTCTTTTAAATGTAATTTTTTTTCCTTCTAATTTTACATAAAGATCTAGTTAAATAGAAAATATCATTAAATAATTTTTCAAAAGATAAGTTCTTTACCTCACTTACCATATCATTTAATCCATATGGAGTAGCTCCCCCCTTCACTTGGGATCTCATTACTCTCGTTTTCAGATGAGGTATACACTTAAACGTCTAATTCCATGAAAGCAATACTAGCTTTGTAATGCTATGTGGCTTTCAAATTGCTTTTTCTAACTTTTGCTCAAGCTTTCTTTTTTTTTTTCCTTTTCTTCTCCTTTTTCTTTAAGAGTGGGCATTGGCCTTTCATGTGCCCTTCTCATTAAAAATAAAACATTTCACCTTTCTTTTGTTTCTTTTCTTCCTCGGCATTCTCCTGACCTTGTTTAAATGTCTAAAGACCTTACCCATTTTTCTTACTAATTAAGCTTCTTCATTGTTGTTTATGTAAGACGAACTTAGATGATGCTTGATGTCTCTTTGTCTTTCCCATGTCATTTTGGGTTGCTGCAAGAGTTATATCATTTCCACTGTAGCTTTATTCTTTTTTCTACTATTTTTGTAAATTTTACTCATGTAGAACGAATCAACTATTGAGTACTGTTGGTACTGGGTGTACTACATCGAATCTAAATTTTAATGTACAATTAAGTTTAAAGTTAATTTTATGTTGATTTGATAGATGTTGTCAAATATGCTGGTACAGATTACTTGATAAGAGGTAAAAGTTCTTGTTGAAAAACAAGCAATGATTAAGTCTTAGTGGTACTAGGCAACTGAAGTCTTGGTTGAGAACCTGACAGAGGCAAAGTCCTAGTAGGGTTAGACAGTAGAAGACCTAATTAGAAAATAGACAAGGAAATCTTAGTTGGGAACTAGATGAATCAAGTCCAAGGAAAGTCAGTTGGGAACTAAGCTCTTGACAACAAGTCCAAGAAAATCAAATGGGAGTTGAGTCTTGGCAGCTAAGTCTAAATGGGTTAGCTAAGAGCTGAACATTTAGCTAAGGTATCTACGAGTAATGTTTATATATTAATCATACTCATTACGTGCAATAATTGTAGGGAAGCATTTTTTGAGGGTTCTAGGAGATCGGAAAGGAATCCGGGTGACTGATTGGAGATAAACCTCGACTGATAGAGTTGGAAGATTTCAAGTGATCGGAACAGGAGCGGGGCGTCCTCGGCATCTGGGCAATCAAAGATAGCTTCCATGTGACAGGAGATAACTAGATCTAGCGATCTGAAAGAGCCGGTCAAGATCAGATTTGACCAAGCTCCAAGCGACCGGAGGGCTTCCAGTCGACCAACAACCACGAATGACGTTATCTATCAGATAAAAGTTGCAGCCACGTCAGCATCTTCTAGGTGACCGGAAAGGTTCCAATTGACCGAAGTAGTGTGATATAATTATTTTTGTTGTGATATGGTTATAATTCAAATGACCAAACCCCTCTATACTAGTATAGCATAGGGAATGACCCAGATCATTTCTCACAAAGAATGTAATAGGGATGATAAATCTTAAGATCAAGTTATTTGTAAATGGAATGTTTTGAGGTTTGGATTTTGGCTTTTTGATATTGAAATGAGGATTTGATGAGTTGAATTCTAAGACTAATAAATAAAAAGCAATGTGAGTCATTAAAACTCTAACCTAAATAAACTATGATTGCGAGAGAATTAAAGGAAACATAAAGTAAAACATTCTAATATAACCTAACTTACTTGCATCCAAACAAATGACAATAACTTAAAGCATTCAATGAAATAATCATGTAGGAATTAAATGAATTAAAATGCATTAACAAAAATAGAAATAATGTAAAGCATAAGGGGAATTTAACCAAACACATTGCAAGCATAAATGAAGCTAAGCTAAACTAATAGGCACTAAAGTGGAGAAACTCTCCCTTTGATCTGGATGGATGATGCGGAATGAGCCTAGGCAAGTGGAAATGGAAGCGTCTCTCCTAACCAAGACAAGGGCTTGTGGTGAATTCTAATAATGAACATGGGAGTGCCTCTCCCAACTAGGAAAAGGGCTTTGATGCATGGTCAGAGATGGACTTTTGAAGGATAAGAAGGTGGAATACCATCACACCCTCTTCCCCTCTTCAAGCTATGCATTCCCTCACAAGGAAACCTTTCCAACTAGGTGAGATGTATGATAGCACTCTCCCAAGTAGGATGAGATCTTGTGGATGAAGGTGGCTATCAGAGATGGAGATTAAAGTGCCTCTCTCAACTAGGATGAGGGCATGGATGGAGGTGGAAAAAGAGGAGGAAGACGATCAATCCCCTTAACCTAGATCTAAGTGATAGCTTTTATACGCCCCAACGAACTGATGTCCAAATGAACTAGCCACCACGTGCTACGACCGTGCTAGGGGCCACGACCAAGCCGTGTTGGCTACTGAGTGAATGCTTAGGTCGGTTGAAATGAGGGACACGGCAAGTCGTGTTCCCTGTTATGGTGTACTATGATGACCGCAACCATGTCAGTTGATCGCCTCCTTTGCTTCACTATGAGACAACATTCATATTTTGAGAAATAATGTCTTAAATGTAGGAAAATTATGATGAAGCTCAAAATTAACCCTTATTCATAAACCATGATGGGAATGACAATTTAAGCATATGAGATGATTAAAAACATTGAATATGAGAGTAAAATAATATGTCAAAATGGTTGTTATCACACCCATACATTTTATTCTTTGTATGTCTCAGGCAAATAAACAAAACTACAAAATAATAAAAAACTCAATCTCCTTATTAATCTTCAATCAACACTTTGAATATCATAAAAATTAATTACTTAGGATCATCAAATTTACAAGGATCAAAACATTCCTGAACCCAATTCTTATATAAGTCAACAAATATGGTGATTTCAATCAACTTGAATAAACTAAGCATGATAGAGCCTCACAAGGTAAATTGGTTTGCTCTTGCTCAAGTAAGCATTTTTGAGGTGAAGTTTTCGCTCAATGCTACTCACAACATTGCATTACCATATGCGTGTTTATTTTCTACTTTCCACTACTATAAACATACACATACATAAATCCAAATGACTTATTAAAGTTGTAATGCGGGCAAAAAGAAATCAAAAGAAACAAGAAGCATAGGTAAAACAAGAAGAGAAGACAAAAAGAACATGAGAGTAATGGATGATGAACATGATGAATACAGTCATGTAACATGCACAAAAGCTAAGAGTAACTTCTCAACCTCCTTTGTACATTCCATCATCCAATCAAGAATAACTTCTTCTTCTTATTCTTCTTTTTTTCTTTTTTTATGGAATATGAAGCACAACTTGGCTATGGTGCTAAGCATGACCTAACCATGTTTTAATTTTTTAATGGGCCTTACAAAATCTAGTACGACCGTGTTCTTCAACACAGCTTGCTCGTGTTTGACTCTATGAAAACCTTATTCTTATTTTGAAACTCCCAGAATGAGGTATGACCATGTCAATTAACATGGCTTGCTCATGTTTCATTTTGGGCACTTCTATTATATTATTTCTTCCACACCCAGCTCCAATCTCCCCCTCCCCCCTCACACTTAAAATTTGTATATCTTATACAATGTAACTCATCATGCCATCAATCAAAACTCTAAAAGATAGGGGAAGGGATAAACAAATAAAGGTATGGCAAGAAAAATATAACGGACAATGAAATGAATGTTCTAAAGGTATTATTCAGCTAATACTAAACAAGAAGGGAAATGACAAAGTGAATAAATGAGAGGACCTTGATCACATCCATGAAAGCATATGATAATGTAGTCTCGAGAAGAAGCAAAGAAAGTTCTAGAGTATCAATTATCATGAGTGCAACTCACAAACAAAGAGGATAAAGAATTAACATGGCTTATAATCCTCACTAGGTACATATGAACTATCAAGCTTAATATATCAAGTTAAAATTCATCACCATACTAACCAAAAACATGCAATCAAAGTATTCAATCATGTTGAACATTCTAAAAACTCGATGGTCAAACTTAAAAAGTTTTTATGTTCTCAAAGTATTATGAGAGAACATGCAAGGGATTGCAAAATAAAACCTACATTGTCTGGAAACGGCGTTAACACTGAAGTCCCCGTTTCTGAAACGTTGAGAAACGTTTTCATCCGTGGAAACTTACAAGAAACGGCCAGATTTGATGAATTTTGACTTTAAGTTCAAAAAATGCCCACAATCAGATTTTTTCATGTGCAACATGGTCTTACTTATGCCATAGTCTAGGAAATATTCACAGTATTTGATGAGGTCTTCGACGTTTCCAAAATCTGGAAACTTCAACTATTACCGTTTCCCGTTTCCGTTTCTGTTTCCGCGTTTCCCGTTTCTTGTCTCCAAGTTTCCAGACAGCATAGAATAAAACTACACAAGGTATAAAGCAAGAAAACAAAGAAATAAAAAAAAAGCAAAGCACACAAATAAAAAATAAAGAAAAAATAAGAAAAAGAAAGGAAAGAAACGAACTCCCCTTTGGTCTTGGAGGTTGAATGCGATTCAATAGTAGAAGCCAAGTTGATAGTGGGATGGTCTCAGTGGAGGAGGGCTTCCTTCATGTGGTCAATGTTATTAAGCATCGCTCCCTCCATCATCAACTCCTCATATGTTCTCCCAGATGGATGAAGATGATTCAATTTCAATATCCGCTCTGAGGGTGGAATGATTCGAGTTGAGGCAATTATTGTTGGTGTAGGGAGCAACAGATGATCGAATCTTAGTTTTGATAATGACAAGAAGTTCAAGTTAAGTGTGTGTTGATTACTAACGAGCTGATCTAAGTATATAGGGAGCATAAAAAAGTCCTAATTGAGGCTAGGCATAGGCAAGTCTTGGCTGGAGGCTAGGCAATGGAAGTCCTAGCTAGAGGCTAGGCAGTGGAAGTCCTGGTCTGGAGGACTAGATAAGAAGACTTGGTGGATCAAGTGCACCAGGTGAAAGTCTAGGCAGGTCAGGTGGATTAGATGTTTAATAGTGGAAGTCCATGTTGGTGCAATTTTGCCCTAAGTGATTTAGATTTTAATGTTTGGCTGAATCAGTTTAAGTTAGGCAATGTTTGTGATCTAACATGTGTGACTTGAGTTCACAGGAAAGTCCAGGAATGGAGTCTTGGCATTTGGTGAAGTCCCAGAGGCGCGGCCTCTTGACAATTGATGAAGTCCCGGAGGCGAGGCTTGTGGAAGGCGTTTGAAGACTTGTGTCAAGGCTAAGGGATGAAGAAGAAGCTGAAAAGAAAAGTTTTTCAGCTTAAGCAGTCGACTGGCCCTGCCAGCAGTTGACTGGGGTTGATCCGAAACACACACAGCCAAGTTCAGAACCATCAGTCGACTGATGTCCTGTATCCTAGTCGACTGGTGTCAAACAGAAAGATCAGTTGAGAGGTACAGTCAACTGGTACCAGTCGACTGGTGTTGGAGTAGTCGACTGATAGACTACCGTTGGGTGACAACTGGCAAATTAAATACGTATTAAAGAGCCGCTTGAAGCTCATCAGTCGACTGTCCCTAGGATCAGTCGACTGATGTACGAAATTTTATAAAAAGAGCGGTCAACGTCGCAGAAAAGTAGACTTGATTACTTCATCTTTCTGACAGCTCTCTGTGATTGAAAAACTCCATTCTCTTCCTCCTTAAACTTCATTAAAAACCTTGTAAGAGGAAGAGCTCTGTTGTAAAAGTTTTTCCGCCTTCGAAGCGTACTTTAAGAAGGATATTGTTTCATAGTGGAATCGTCGGCTGCGTGTGTGGATCCTTGGATTAGTCACCTCATTGAGGTGGATACCAAGTAAATCGAATGGGTTAGCGATTGTGATTTTCTTTCTTGTTTATTTTGCTTCCGCTAACATTTTCGCAGGCAAGATCAAAAAATTGCTATTCACTCCCCTCTAGCAAACGCATCGATCCCAACAGTCCAGGCAAGTCAAGTAGACCAGATGTTTGACAGTGGAAGTCTAGATAGGTCAGGTGGACTAGATGTCTAGTAGAAAATCTTGGAGCTTGAGGATCGAGGCTAAGTAGAAAGTTTAACAAGTCCAGTGGACTTGGTTGGAAAACAGGTAAATTCTCCTGAGTGGAGTGGGTAAGGGCACGTTCCTAGTGTAGGAAAAGTAGGCGTCAGTCTGACCCAGGATTTTATTAGAAATCCAAAGTCAAGAGCAAAAATAGTTGTAAAACTGTTATCTTTTCCTGTTACTTTTTGTTTTTGTGCTAACTTGTAATGTAGAAAAGGAGGGCGTGGGAACTTTAGTTTTGGGCGCCCTTATCTGGATCTAGGCGATCGGAGTCTAGGCGTCCGGATTGATTCTAGGCGATTGGACGTCAGCGAAATGGGGCCAACAAAGCAGTGAGGTGGTAGAGTCCTAGTAGTTCGGACACCTTAGCTTTCAGGCAGCCGGATCGGTTCCAGGCGCCCCGAATCTGGATAGGCGTTGCAGAAGTCAAAGTTCATCCGGAACCTCCACGTGAGCATACAGGCGCCCGAAAAGGGATAGAGGCACCTAGAAGTGCCAAGTTAGCAGCGCTGATGGTGGATTGACAGACAGCATGGAGGCGCCTGGAAAGACTTCTAGGTGCCCGGATAGCCCAATAAAAGAGCATCAAGGGAGACCCATCTGAGCATCATTCCAGAGACAACTGATGACCGTCTACACGTGAAGCATCAACCTGGAACATCGTCGTAACACCGAAGTGTTGCACAAGAAGTCTACATCTTCATTGCTTCGGTAAATTTCATGATTCTGTACTTAATTTCTAAGGGTGGTATTGTTATTATCGTTTTGATATTTTTGTAATCGCTAACTCCCTGTCGTAAGAGAGGAGTTATTTAGTTGATTGTCCAACGTAAACGGTCAACTGATTGTGGGCCTTAGAGTAGCAACCTGTGGCTATGAACAAAGGAAAACACCCATATGCTTTTTGTTGTGTCTTTATTTTCTGTTGTATTTACAAATTTGATCACAAGAATTCACGGGCAAGTTTAGAAATTCAAAAACACTACCAATAGCGCTCTCCACCCCTAGTGCTCTCAACGATCCTATAATTGGTAATAGAGGAGGGGCGCTCGAGCGTAATGCAACCATTGGTTGAGCATGTTTTTCAGATTTTTTGTATTGTTTTTTGATTTGTTCTATTTGTCACTACTAATTTAAGACCAAGTCTTGATACATTTTTATTGTTTATTTTGTGTGTAAGATTTAATGACCCATCAGGAAGAATTAAGTACCGCAAGGCCACTTCTGTTCTCTACGGAGGACTTCATCTACTGAAAAGGTAGAATGGAGTACCACCTAAAGAAAAAAGTGGAGATGTGTATCGTCATTCAAACGGGATTCACAATCCCAATCGATAATGACAGTCTTCCACAAACTTGTGACAAATGGGATGCGACCACCAAGAAGAAAATTAAAGCCGACGCAAAAGCAACCCAACCACTACAATGTGCATTGACCAAAGAAGAGCTAAACAGAGTTGGACCTTTTATCAGTGCTAAGGACCTATGGGACAAACTCATAGAACTACATGAAGGTACATCAAACACGAAGGTCAACAAACGAGATTTCCTCATCAACAAACTCTATAATATTAAGATGATGGAAGGAGAATCAGCAAGTGGATTGCACAAAAGAATCCAAGATTTGCTGAATGAGCTGCACACGATTGGACAACCCATTGAAAATCAGTATGTCATAAGATACGCACTAAAAGCGTTCCTTAGGAGCACTTTATGAGCATCTATGGTGGATGCTTACAAGGTCTCCAAGGACCTTTCAAAAATCAAACTTGATGAGCTATTTTCTGAGTTCGAATTGCATGAACAAACTAATGCCATAACAGAAGAGAAATGTATAACTCTAATTGCAGGACCAACCAAGGAGAAAAAGTCCAGAAAGCAAATAGAAGAAGAGTCCGATGAATCATCAGATTTAGAAAGCAACGATAAAGTTACAACTGAACTAGTTAATCTAGTTCGGAAGATGCTACGAAAGAAGCGTGGAATAAAAAGATCAGAAGTGAAGAAGGTGGTGTAAAAAGACAATTTCAACAAACCATCTACCAACAAAACGGAGCTCACTTGCTATAGGTGCAAAGAAAAAGGCCACTTTAGATCTGAATGTCATAACCAGAAGAGCGCAAGTTCAGGAAGAAGGCGCTCAAAGCAATGTGGGACAAATCTTCATCAGAGGAATCAGAAGAAGAACCAACCACAAGTTTACTTGCTCTTCTAGCTCGAGAGGACCACATTAGAACAGACAGCGAGTTAGATAGCGAATCAAGTTCAAGCCACGAATCCGCATCCATTTCAGAAGGACCCACAACCACTGTAAGCATAGATAGACTATATTCAATTATATACAATTTATCAAAGAAGCTAGCTAAGTCTAATGCCCAAGTTGAATCACTCCAAGAGGAGGTAGCACTCCTCAAGGAGAAAGTCAACTCCAGATCACCAACTGAAACTGTTCAAATTGGAAACTCAACTTAAGTCAAACTTGAGGAAGAGAATTCCAAATTAAAACTTCAGATTGACGATATGAAAAGATCGTTGAAAAAATTCACCTCTAGATCTAAGTATCTTGATATGATTCTTGGAACTCAAAAGGCTGGATACAACTGATCTGGATTTGGACACAAAGCTAAGCATAGAGTATACATGACATTACTGAATCGACGCAAGAAACTAAGAGTCCAAGCATGGGTTCCCAAGTCTAAACTAACCAATCTAGTTGGATTAAACCAATACTGGGTCCCCAAGGATCAAATACATTATTTGATCATATCCAATAGGGGTCATTATCTAGGGGAACCTAAAATCGTGCATGTTAAATGAAACTACTTGCATTAATTATTTTTATTTTCTTTCTTTTTGTTTATTTTTTATTTTTTGTTTTAGAACAACCTAGGTTAGGTAAGGACTTAAATTTGGTTAACACTTGTCTAACATAGTACCAGGGTGGGGCGAGATGATAGTACGTTAGGGAAACTCAGTTTAGGTAGTCAAGTAGGGTAAGGAGTATCTTACTTGGTCTGCTTAGCTAAGTCAATCTAACCGAAGCTACCTCACCACATCCTAGACTGGTTAGACCAAAGTTTATCCCTAGATTAGCTAAACATATAATTTTTTAAACTAGCTTTATCTTAGAAAGTGGTCGTTCTTCTTACAACCAAAAAGGCCCTTGTGCCTCGCCACCGTCTGAAAGCTGATTCTTGAAATACATGTTTAGTAAGTCAAAAGGTTAAACTTGAATCTAACCTAAGGTTAATCAAATACTAGATAACCATAACCTAATCCTCTAATCAAGATAAAATTAAAAAATCATCTCACACAACTCATAGGATTAACTGGTGATCATCTAGAAATTGATGAGATAAAAACTAGAATTTAATTAATTATCAATTTAATTAATCTTTAAATATGTAATTTAATTAATCATCAATTTAACCTTTAAATATGTAATTTAATTAATCATCAATTTAATTAATCTTTAAATATGTAATTTAATTAATCATCAATTTAATTAATTTTAATATGAAATTTTAATTAATAATTTAATAAATCTTTAATTAATTCTTAAAGTTTTAATCCAATTAATCCTTAAATTTTTAAACCTTAAAACTTTAAATTAAATTAAAATTTTAACTAACCTTTTGAAAATTTTTTTATTAAGTTTTTAAAAATTTTAATTAACCTTTTAAAATTTTTATTTAGTTTTCAAAAATTTTAATTAACCTTTTAAAAATTTTATTAAATTTTTAATAAACCAACTCCAAAATTTTTAATAAACCAACTCCAAAATTTTAATAAAATTAACCAACTCTAATTTTTTTTTATCAATTAACCAATTCTACTTAATCATTTATCAATTCTTAACCTTAAACCCTAAAAACACGTTAACAGCCTAACCCAAACCTATCCAGGCGCCCCGAACCATATACTTGAAACCAGCCCATGATTTTGCTCAAATGCCCTTGGTTTTAGAATCCAGGTGCCTGGAATAAATATCCAGACGCCACACATCGCGCAAAATCCAGGTGTGTTGATTCGTTTCCAAGCGGCTAGAAGTGCGTTATAAAAGTAACTCGAGGTCCACTTTTATCCTCACCAAAATCTTTCTTTCCCCTAAAACTCTCTTTTCTGTGCCGTCGGCAAGCGAACAGGTCGTTAATTCTAATTTATTCAACAAAAATACCTAGGTAAAACTCCAAAACCAACCTAAATTAATTAAGTTTAAGTTTTGTTTGTTAAAATCTTTATGTTATGTAATAGGATTAAGAAAAGGGCTCCTGAGGCTAGTCCCTCTAGGACTCCTAGTACAGACCCCAGGTTTCCCACTGAGGAACTTAGGACTAGGTTTGTATCATTATCATTTATACCTCTGCATTCTAGATACATATGTAGGACATTCTTTGCACGATCATGTATACCATCCGTGGAGGTCATAGAGTATTACGGTCTTCAACAACTAGTTTATTATACTAGCCCGGTTAACACGAGTCTGTGTGCCAAGTTGTACAATAATATAGTTCAGATCGATGATCTGACCTATTCCACCCGAGTTAGAGAGAGGGATATTACCATATCATCCACTGCCATTAGAGAGCACTTAGGACTATGTCATTTACACTGCCCATTTGCATGCTACCCCCTAGGGATGTACCTTTTGGGGATCCCTACTCCCACATCACTATAGATCTCATGCACTCATACTTCTTTGGAGAGGAGCGGGTTCCTACAGTGACCCAATTCTCTTCCATTAGACTTAGAGTACAGGACTATGTCCTGTATAGAGTTTTAGTAACATGCATTTTACCCCTGACTACCAGGGACGTCACTATGATGCGACTTTTTCATACTTTTCTTTTATATGCATTGATACATAGGTTTGACATAGACATTAACTTGCACATTTTTCATGTCATCATTTTTTCATCTGGTGTTACCACCAACAGGAGGGTACACATGCCCTACTGCCACATTTTGACATCACTCCTAGCATCACTAGGGTTTGACATCACCAAAGGTGATGTCAAACGAGCTAGCGAGTTTGACATGTTAGGACTTAGGAGTTTCTCATTAGCTGGGGTACATATAGACGAGGATAGGTTCTATCTTGGAGATGAGGGAACCAGCCTCAGCCACCACCACCAGCAGCCGTCGTGGTAGATGACGATGATCTTAACCTAGAGGATCTTCTTCAGCTCCCTCCACCTCCACCCTCCTATCACTCTAGAGCAGAGAGTGATCAGACTTGAGGAGTCAGTTCAAAGTCTGCATCAGTCCATGATTAGTCAGTTTGAGACTCAGGAGGAGAGGAGCAGAGCTAGACATACTGAGATGATGGACATGTTCAGATCCTGGAGCATGGGACATCCTCAGCCACCTCCCCAGTAGATCTAGTTTTCATGTTTGACTTGTACTGACCTTATTGGACATCTTTTTGACTAGTATTACAGTTTTCTATATTTCAATCATACTTGATACAATTAGGGCTATGCTTGGTAGAATAAGATAAAATGTTTCTTAATTTTCAAAACTCATGTTTTAAAATCTATTATTACTTAGTTTTTCAAAACTATTTTAAAAGCTTATTTTAAGTTTTTTTAAAAAACTTAGTTTCAAAATTTGAATTTCAAAAGGAAAGAAAGAATATTTTAGCCTTAGACTAGATTTCTCCCCTAGAAATCATGAACCTATAGATCTAGGTTAAGCATCTCACAAAGCACACTAGCTAACTTGATTGTGTATTGTGAAACCTAGAATGGTGTGAGATGCATAGGATTCTAGCCTAAGTTCCAGATGCTTAAGTCTGTGCATCGAACCAAAGCTTGGGCTATAAACACAAATTATGGATCAAGTTAAGTGTTCCTACTTAGCATAAGCTAACTGAAATGATACACTTAAACTTGACTAACTGGGTCAAGCTACTATCCCTTGGTAGTTAGCTGAAACCTAAGTTGGACACGTGCCCACAGAGAACATTTTTTTGTCTAAGTATTTTTTCTTATAACATGCTTGGACTCACACCTATATATTCTACTTATTTTTTATTATGTCAAAGGGGGAGAGATACATGTTTTAATTTTAAAATTTTAAAAATATTTATATTTTCCAAGTATCAAAACTTTTTCCAATATTTTTCAAAAGTTAAAAAGGGACTTGAATGGTTTTGTATCAAGTTGATCAAAACTAAACCATGTCAAGTTCAGGAGGAGAGTACAAAATTATAAAAGAATTTTAAAACTTTATTTTTCCCCCCAAGTATAAATTCAGGGGGAGTCCTGAAAATAGGGGGAGTTAGGAAATCATGCTGCATTAATACATTTCAATTCATGCATGAATCAATTAGTTATTTCAATTCAAAATATTTTTTCTTAACTTGAAACTTAGGTTGTCATAATCAAAAAGGAGGAGATTGTTAGTGCAGGGAGCACCAGATGATCAAACCTTAGTTTTGATAATGACAAGAGGTTCAAGTTAAGTGTGTGGTGATTACTAATGAGCTGATCTAAGTGTGCAGGGAGCACAGGAAAGTCCTAGTTGAGGCTAGGCACAGGCAAGTCCTAGTGGAGGCTAGGCAATGGAAGTCCTAGCTGGAGGCTAGGCAGTGGAAAGTCCTGGTCTGGAGGACTAGGTAGGAAGACTTGGTGGATCAAGTGCACCAGGTGGAAGTCTAGGCAGGTCAGGTGGACCAGATGTCTAACAGTGGAAGTCCAGGCAGGTCAGGTGGACCAGATGTTTGGCAGTGGAAGTCTAGGCAGGTCAGGTGGAACAGATGTCTAGCAGGAAATCCTAGGGGCCGAGGATCGAGGCTAAGTAGAAAGTCCAACAAGACTGGAGGACTTGGTTGGCAAATAGGTAAATTCTCCTTAGTGGAGTGGGTAAGGGCGTGTTCTCAGTGTGGGAATAGTAGGCGTCAGTCTGACCTAGGATTTCACTAGAAATTGAAAGTCAAGACCAAAACCAGTTGTAAAACTATTATCTTTTCCTGTTACTTTTTATTTTTGTGCTAACTTGTAATGCAGGAAAGGAGGGGTGAGAACTTTAGTTCTAGGCGCCCTTATCTGGATCCAAGTACCAGAGTCCAAGCGCCTAGATTGGTTAGGCGATCGGATGTCAGCGGAACGGGGCCAGCAAAGCAGTGAGGTGGCAGAGTCCCAGTGGTTGGGACACCTCAGCTTCTAGGCGCCCGGATCGGTTCTAGGAGGCCTAGATCTGGATAGGCGTTGTTGAAGTCAAAGTTCATCCGGAACCTCCACATCAGCATACATGCGCCCGGAAAGGGATATAGGCGCTTGGAAGTGTTGAGTCAGCAGCGCCGATGGTGGATCGGCGAATAGCGTGGAGGCGCCTAGAAAGGCTTTCAAGCGTCCTGGATAGCCCAATAAAAGAGCATCGAGGGAGACCCCTCAGAGCATCATTCCAGAGACAACTGATGACCGTCTACACATGAAGCATCAACCAGGAATGTCGTCGTAATGTCGAAGTGCTACACGAGAAGTCTACATCTTCATTGCTTTGGTAAATTTCATGTAGAAGTTACCATATCAACTTTAACTCTGTAATGCCTTATTCGGATCAGGGCACTTGGAACCTTTCTGGGTGCCTGGAGGCTGAGGTGTCCCGCCCACTAGGACTTTGCCACCTCACCACCTCGCTAGCCCATTCCGCTGACATCCGATCGCTTGGAACAAATTTGGGCGCCTGCACCATCCAGTCGCCTGGATCCAAATAAGGACACCCAAAACACAAAGTTCTCTCCCCTCCTTTCCTACATCACAAGTTAGTCCAAAATCTAAACATAATAGGAAAGTAAACAGTTTAGTCAACTATTTGGTCTTGACTTTAGATTTCTAGTGAAACCCTAGGTCAGATTGACGCCTACTGTTCCCCTTACCAGGAACGCATCCTCACCCTCTCCACTCGAGAGAATTTATCTTGTGTCAACTAAGTCTTCCAGACTTGTTGAACTTTTACTTAGCCACAATCCTCGGCCCCCATGACTTCCATCACTAGACGTCTAGTCCTCTAGACCCACCAAGATTTTCGCCTGGTGCTCTTAATCCGTCAAGACTTCCTGCCTAGTCCTCCTGACCAGGACTTCCTTGCCCAGCCTTCCAAACCAGGTCTTTCAACTAATCCTCTAAATTAGGACTTCAGTTGTCTAGCCTCCAGCTAGGACTTCTACTGTCTAGTCGCAACTAGGGCTTTCTTATGCCTAGCCGCAATTAGGGCTTTTCTATGCTACATGCACACTTAGTTAAGTTCATCAGATCACTTTATATACTTAACTTGAATCCTTTTCCATTATCAAAACTTAAGTTTGATCATCTTGTGCTCCCTGCACCAATAATCTTCCTTTTTTTGATTATGGCAACCTAGGTTCCAAGTTAAATAAAAATTATTTACATTTAATAGTAAGGAAGTAAATAACAGTAACGATTAAGGCAAGTCATAATGAGTATGAACAACTTAAAGTACTTGACTCCCCCTTAATTCAGGACTCCCCCTAAAATTAAGTTTTAAAAGAAGAATAATGTTTAAAAAATATCTTTTTCTTCTCTCTCCCTTAACTTGACATGATTTTTGTTCTGTCAACTTTGATTAACCCATTCAAGTCATACTTATATTTTAAAAAAATTATTTTGCAACAATTAAACTAATTTTTACAAAAAATTACTTTGAAAATTTTTAAGTTATATTTTCCAACCATTTAAAAAATTATTTATCTTTCAACAAATACTTTGAAAAAATTATTTAACTTTCAAAAAATATTTTAAATTTTTACTTGATCTAATCTTTTTAAATTTTAACTTGATTTGATCTCTCTCCCCCTTTGACATAATCAAAAAATATTTATAAAAAATCTTTATTATTGTAAAAAAAATTATAAAAACCACTTAATCATGTGAAAAACATAGGTTTGAGTCTAAGCATGTCATAATAATATAAAAAATACTTAGACAAAAAAATCCTCTTAGGTACATGTCCAACTTAGGTTTTGGCTAACTATCACAAGATAGTAGCTTGACCAAGTTGGTCAAGTTTAAGTATATCATTCCAGTTAGCTTATGCTAAATAGGAACACTTAACCTAATCTATAGTTTGTATTTTTAGCCTAAGTTTTGATTTGATGCACAGACATAAGCATCTGAAACTCAGGCTATGACCCTATGCTTCTCATACCATTTATGTTGGTGTAAGGTGCACTAGATCTGGCGCTAGAGTTTTGATGTTTGATAATACACCTAGGTCTGGTCAGTTTGACCAAGAATTGATCCAAACAGGACCTAATGTTTGGATATGAGTGAAGTCTAGTTAAGTCAGTTAGACTAGATGACTAGTGAGAAGTCCTAGTTGGTTAGGCTAAGCAGTGGAAGTCCTAATCTGGAAGATTGGGCAAGAAAGTCCTGGTGAGTGAAGCTAGGCAGGGAAAGTCCTAGTTGTAGGCTAGGCAAAGGCAAGTCCTGGTTTGGAGAATCAGGCAGAAGTCGTAGCAATGTCAAGTGCACCAGGTGCAAGTCCAGGCAATGTCAGGAGGACCAGGA
Source organism: Curcuma longa (assembly GCF_044706935.1). Classification (NCBI taxonomy): domain Eukaryota; kingdom Viridiplantae; phylum Streptophyta; class Magnoliopsida; order Zingiberales; family Zingiberaceae; genus Curcuma; species Curcuma longa. The sequence goes on from NC_133866.1 coordinate 1,503,515, forward strand.
AGCATGACAAAAATCCAAGCAGGTCAGGATGATCAGATGCTTGGTGGAATTCTAGGCGGTCAGGTAGCCTAGCAGCAAATCCTGAGGGCCGAGGACCATGGCTAAGCGGGAAGTCCAACAAGTCAGGTAAATTCTCCCAAGTTGAGTGGATAAGGACGTATTCCCGGAGTGGAACTGTAGGCATCGGTCTAACCCAAGATTTCACTGGAAACCTGAAGTTAAGACCAATTAACAGTTTGAAAAACTGTAAAACCAATCTGTTACTTTGGATTTTGGACTAACTTGTAATGCAGATTGGAGAGGCGAAGATTTTGACTCCGGATGACTTATCTGAAATTCAGTCGACCAGACGGTCCAGACTCCTAGAAGGTGGAATCCAAGCGACTCGGGTTTGGATAATCACAGCAGAAGTCAAAGTTCATCTAGATCCTCCATGTCAGCACAGAGTTGACTAGAAGGGGAATCCAAGCGACTAAAAGCGCTGAGTCAGCTGCGAAGATGGCGGATCGGCGGTCTACATGGAATCGCCTAGAAGGAGAATCCAGGCGACTGGAAGGCCTTATAAAAGCACATCGAACAGAGGGTTCGAGAGATCATTCTAAGAGTTCTCAATAGCTAGCCGACGACACCCTGAGCGAGAAGGCACACCCTAGCAGCCATCGTAACGTCGGAGTCACGCCGCAAAGCTTCATCTACTTCTCCGGTTGTGGTAATGAGTTACTTGTACTTATTTTAACTACGATAAAGTTTTATTATATTATTTTTGTAATCATTACAACTCTTTTCCGCAAGTAAAGAGTTACATAGTGGATTGCCCATACGTAAACGATCAAAGATCGTGGACTTTGGAGTAGCAGCCAGTGGCATTGAATCAAGTAAAAATTGTTGGTGCAAGAAGCACTAGATCCTTCCTAGGGTTTCAATGTTTGACCAAGGGTTGATCCAAATAGGACTTGATGTTTGGATATGTGGAAGTAAGTGAAGTCTAGTCAGATGACTAGCGAGAAGTCCTAGTCGGTTAGACTAGGCAGTGGAAGTCCTGATCTGGACGATCGGGCAGGAAAGTCCTGGTGAGTGAAGCTAGGCAAGGGAAAGTCCTAATTGTAGGCTAGACAAAAGAAAGTCTTGATTTGGAGGATCAAGCGGAAGTCTTGGCAGAGTCGAAGCACCAGGTGAAGTTTGGGCTGGTCTGGAGGACTGAGCCGCAGCAAGAAGTCTGGGCTAGTCAGGAGGACTGAGTCGCTGCAGAAGTCTAGGCTGCCGAGAGTAGGCTGATCTAGAATTTCGGTAAAATCTGAAGTTAGACCCACAAAATAAGGGTAGGATGTGTTGCTTTGTTTGCATGCTTATCTTGCAGGAATCATGATGCAGGGGCAACACATGAGAGTCCAACTTCAATGGGTCATAACTTTTGACTCGGAACTCAGAACGAGACACGGTCGGATGCGTTTCGAAGCCCCTCAGAGCTCTACAAAAAGTGTCTTGGAGTCGACTCAACTGTAGCTTGAGTCGACTCGAGTGATCCTGGAGTCAACTCAGATGCACCCGAGTCGACTCAGACAGTGGATAACGAGCAGAAAGAAGATTTATCTGCCACGTCAACTGGAGTCGACTCAAATCAGCACTGGAGTTGACTCATGTGCAGTATAAAAGGAGGTGAACATGCACAAACAAGAATATTCAAGCCAGAAACTTCTCTCCTCATCTAGTAGTGATTCTGAACGCAAACGGGAAGACACGTGCAACCGGGGAAGATCCAGGAAGAGTGCGCAACGCTCGAACTTCCAGATCGGCGGCTATTGTTTGGTTAATCTTTTCTTACTTGTCCTTTCTGTATTTATTTTATTTGCATTATTGATTAGACTGTAAGACGAATTTCTCCACCTCCGGCCAGAATTCGTCCACCCTCGCGCGACTAATATTTATAAAAATCGCGCATCAGTCGACTGATCCTAGCTCCAGTCGACTGATCTCACTCGACTGATTTTTCTGTTCGTTCGGGATTATAACACCAGTCGACTGCTATAATACGAGTCGACTGATCTAGCTTATAATTAAGTTATCTTACCTCACTTGGTAGTGCCTGAGTTAGTTATTGTGCAGGGTCATAGGTTCAAATCCTAGCTACTCTATTTTTCTAATTTCTTTTGGAAAAATTTCTAAAACACTCTTAAAAATTCTAGAAAAATTCTATAAAATTCCTAAAATTATTCTAAGTATTTATAAATATTTAAAACCTATTTTTAAATATTTATAAATCCCAGAGATGAATTTACGGGGCGTTACATCTAATGTGCTTTGTAAGATGCATCAACCTAAGTCTATAGATGCATGATTTCTACTAGAGTATCTAGAGTATGGCCAAAATTTCCTTTTACTTTAAAAAATCCAAAATTTTAAATTAAGTTTTTCAAAGATAAAATAAAATTTTAAAAATATTTTAAAAAATAAGTATTAGTAGATTTAAAATATGAGTTTTAAAATATAAAAAAAAATTATATTTAGTCTACCAAACACATGCCTAATTCTAAATAAGTAGCAATAATAAACTGTAATAAGTGAGTGCAATAAAGAAATGCAAAATAGGAAAATGTAACAACCAGTCAATACATAGTGAAGAGGTCAATATTGGAGTCAATAATACAAGTCAAAGATAAAACTAAAAAGCTAGGTTTACTGGGGAGGTGGCTAAGGGTGACCCATGCCCCATGATTTGAGCATGTCCATCAACTTAAAATGTCTAGCCCTACTCTACTTCTCCTGACTCTCAAATTGGCTAGCCACAGTCTACTGGTAGGAAGTAATTGACTCGTACAGACTATAGACTGACTCATTGGACTTATTAGACTTTCTGCTTAGTCTCGATCCTCGGCCCCCAGGATTTTCTACTAGAAATCTGGTCCACCTGACTTGTCTAGACTTTCACTACTAAACATCTGGTCCACCTAACTTGCTTGGGCATCCACTGCTAGGCATCTAGTCCATCAGACCCGCCTAGACTTCCACCTAGTGCACTTGATCAGCTAAGTCTTCCAGCCTAGTCTTCTAGACCAGGATTTCCACTATCTAGTCTCTAGCTAGGACTTCCATTGTCTATCCTCCAACGAGGACTTGCCTGTGTCTAACCTCACATAGGACGTTCCTGTGGTCCCTACACACTTAGATCAACTTGTTAATAATCACCACACACTTAACTTGAACTTCTTGCCATTATCAAAACTAAAGTTCGATTATCTGGTACTCCCTGCACCAACAATCTCTCCCATTTTAATTATGGCAACCCAAGTTTCAAGTTAAGAAAAAATATTTTGAATTGAAATAACTGACTGATTCATTCATGAATTGAAATGTATTAATGTAGCATGATTTCCTAACTCCCCCTATTTCCAAGACTCCTCCTAAATTTATACTAAGAAAAAATAAAATTTTAAAATTCTTTTATAATTTGTACTTAGCCTACCAAACACATACCTAATTCCAAACAAGTAGTAATAATAAACTGTAATAAGTGAGTGCAATAAAGAAATGCAAAAATAGGAAAATGCAACAACCAGTCAATACATAATGAAGAGGTCAATATTGGAGTCAATAATACAAGTCAAAGATAAAACTAAAAAGTTAGGTCTACTGGGTGGTGGCTGAGGGTGATCCATGCCCCAAGATCTGAGCATGCCTATCAACTCAGAATGTCTACCCCTACTCTATTTCTCCTGACTCTCAAACTGGCTAGCCACATTCTGCTGGTAGGAAGTAACTGACTCGTACAGACTATGGACTGACTCATTGGACTTTCTGGTTAGCCTCGATCCTCGTCCCTCAGGATTTTTTGCTAGACATCTGGTCCACCTGATCTGTCTAGACTTCCACTGCCAAACATCTGGTTCGCCTGACTTCCCTGGACTTCCACTGCTAGACATCTGGTCCACCTGACCTGCCTAGACTTCCACCTGGTGCACTTGATCTGCCAAGTCTTCCTGCCTAGTCTTCTAGACCAGGACTTCCACTGCCTAGCCTCCAGCTAGGACTTCCATTGTCTAGCCTCCAGCTAGAACTTGCCTGTGTCTAACCTCAATTAGGACTTTCCTATGCTCCCTGCACACTTAGATCAGCTCGTTAGTAATCACTACACACTTAACTTAAACCTCTTGCCATTATTAAAACTAAAGTTCGATCATCTAGTGCTCCCTGCATCAACAATCTCTCCCTTTTTGATTATGGTAACCTAAGTTTCAAATTAAGAAAAAATATTTTGAATTGAAATAACTGACTGATTCATTCATGAATTGAAATGTATTAATGTAGCATGATTTCCTAACTCCCCTATTTTCAAAACTCCTCTTGAATTTATACTTAGAAAAAATAAAGTTTTAAAATTCTTTTATAATTTTGTACTGTTCCCCTGAATTTCAAACTCGGCTTCTTCTATTGACAATAAAATGCAGAGTTTTATTATACACTAATTTCAAACTCATTTACACCAATGTTTGTCTCACATATACATTTTTCAGACTTTATTACGTTAAATATTTCTTCTAATCTCTGATAGATAGTTGCAGATTCAGGATGAGATTCATCTCTTGAAACAAAAGAGTGCACTTCACTGTTAATCTGGATCCAACTACATCCAGCTTCTTTCTGAATATCATTTTCTTCCATTTTGTTCCTTACTATCACGGCATCGTGCCACTCGCCATGCAAAGCATGCAGGTTAGAGAGAAGCACATAGCTTGCAGAGTCCAACGAAGTCAGCTCAAAAATCTTTGCTGCAGCAAGTTTGCCAAGTTCCAGGTTCCTATGCATCATACAAGATCCTAATAAGGTCTTCCATGTCGCTACGTCAGGCTTAAATGGTATCTGATTAATGATAGCAAGTGCTTCTTCAAGTCTTCCAGCTCGGCCCATTATATCTACCATGCATGCATAATGCGAAGCTGATGGTATGATGTTAAAGGTATCACTCATTAACTTGAAATACCTGATCGCTTGATCAACATAGCCCACATGGCTACACGCAACCAAAATCCCTAGGAATGTTGACTCGTCTGGAATGCTGCAGGGAGTCTCCAACATCTTATCAACCGCTTCTAGTGCCTCTCTACCATGCCCATTGTTGGCATAACCATGAATTAATGAATTCCAGGACATGATGTCATGAGTATGCATGCAGTCAAATGCTAATTCTGAATCGTTTATGCAACCACACTTAGCATACATGTTTATTAATGCGTTGCCAATGCAAACATTGATGTCACACCCTAACTTCAGAGCAAGACAATGAAATAGTCGTCCATGATTCAGCGAAGCTAGATTAGCACAAGAGCTTAGGGTACTAGATAATCCATACTCATTGGGCATGTATCCATCCCCATGCATGCGGCAAAGCCACTCGATGGATCTATCATCATATCCATTCTGGAAATTACCAGAGATGACAGAAGTCCAAGAGACTGCATCAGGTTCCTTAATTTCAAGAAACAGCTTTTCCAGTTCTTGGACCATACCACATCTAGCATACATGGCCAACAAAGCATTAGCTACTTGAATATCCAAGGCAAACTTATTCTTGATTGACAAAGAGTGGAGCTGGGAACCCAACTTAGATAATTCTTGGGAAGGTCTGCAAGCTCCAAGGATACTTGAAAAAGTGAACTCGTTTGGTCTTATTCCAGCAGAAACCATGTCATTGAATATTCTCATAGCATCATGTAGTTCCCCATTCCGGACACAACATGAGATCATTAAGCTCCAGGTGATTACATTCTTAGCTTCCATTTGGTGAAACACTAACTTTGCTTGTTCAACTTCATCATTCCTCCAGTAAAAATCAAGTAAAGCAGTTGCAGAATGCACACTGTTGACGATCAGAGTTTTAAGCATGTACCCATGGAGCTGCTCACCCAAGCGTGGTTGACATGCTGGCAATATGGTAGTGATAGTATGCTCATTTAGCTCAATTCCTTGCCTAACCATTTCAACAAACACTCTCAATGCAGAATCAAACAAGTTGTTTCTGCAATATGCAGAAATTAGTGAAGTAAAACTCACCACATCTAAGTCTGTAATTCCAGCAAATACTAGTTCGGCTCTATCCACCAATCCGCATCTTGAGTAAAAATCAATCAGACTGATACTAGTCCAGCAATCCTCTGTAAAGCCAGAGCGAAGAATCAGTGAATGCAACTGTTCACCACATCTAAGAGCAGCCATGTCAGTGCAAGCCTGGATGGCAGCATTAACTGCAAAATCATTTGAAAGCACACCAGATTCAAGCATTTGAACGAACAGATAGATTCCAGTCTCTCCAAAACCATTCCTAACGCAACCTGAGATCATTGACGTCCAAGTGACAACATTCCTTTGGGGCATTTCATCAAACACCCTGAATGCATCATCCACTCGCTCAGATTTCATCAACAAATCGATCAGCATGGATTCAAGAACCACTCCCATTTTGATTCCTTGGCTTTTCATTTCGAGATATAGATCCATGGCTTCAGGAAGCATCTTCAATGCCACCAGTTGCTTCAGTTTTCGGACAGAATTGGGTGTGATGGTCGGTCCAACCGTGAGCGCGAACGCTGCAGAGGAGCTGCTTTGGTTGGGGATGCCAAATTTTGGTGGTCGAAAGGTTGGGGTTGAAGCGATGATGTTCCACGGTAAAGGAGAACGGAAAGGATGCCATGAAGGTTGGAGCTTCGAAAGGTTTAAGGATGCGCAAGAGGGCAGAGGAGAGAAAAGGATCACCTTTTGCATTATGTGCGGGATAGAAAATTAGAAAAATATGAACGATAAAATTACAAATTTATAATACTTTATTTCATTTTGTTTTTTTTATAATTCATGTATCCGACTTTTTTAACCGATTAATCCCATATGTGATTGGTTCGGATCCATAAAAAATTTTCGCGTCCATCAAAGTAAATCTAGAAAGTGTTCACATTGTTGAACATTGGTAGTCAATCTTTCCAAATTACTCCTCATTGATGAGAGGAATGCCCCACTTGAGTATTGATGATTTATTTTTTTTATTTATCATATACATCATTCAAAAATTATATTTTATAATTAATCAAAAATTTTAATTTATACTAAAAAAGCATAGTAAAGATCTGGATCTCCTTTCTCATCAAATCAATGATAGAAAATTATATTAGACATCATTACAAAGGATATTATTTTCTAATATTATTCAATTATAGAAATGGACATATCTAATAATAACGAGTAGGAACTTATGATACAAGTTTATTCTAACAAAGATTAACTAAGAAATATTTATACAACGACTTCCAATCAAGAAACACTTTAACTATACATCATCAAACTAAACACCAACTATATATACAAACAGATATACAATTCCAACGTAGCAAAGATAACGAATATGCAATTACCATTTATCAAATACATCCATGTTCACATTATTACCAACCAAGAGCATAATCCAAAAACACATTAACACTACTTAACAACCACTACAAAAAAAATAGCAATCTGCGACGAATTTTACGACGAATTTTTTAAAAAAATTCATCGCAAAACAGTTTTCAACAAATTTTGCGACGAATTTAAATTCGTCGCAATCAAGTCGTCACCAAATTCTATGACGAAAAATTAAATTTCATTGTAAAATTTTACGATGAAAACTTGTATTCATCGTAAAATTCGTCGCCAATTGGCGACGAATTTTGCGACGAATATGGGTTTTCATCGCAAAATTTTGATAATAGTAACTTATGATATAATTGCGACGAACCTGATTTCGTCGCAAAATTTGTTGCCATTTTGCGACGAAAATCATTTTCGTCGTAAAATTCATTGCAAAATAAAAAAATTCAATGTTCTATTTATTTAATGGTTATCCCATATATACAATTACATATCGATCCAATTGGATTGATTTATAACATACATAAGAACAGACCTGTCACATACAATCCATAACAACATATCAACATCCATAACAATACATAAATATCAAACAATCGATAACAATCCATATCAACATCCATACAAAAATACAATTCATACAAAGATCCATATCAACATCCATAATCTATGCATGCATCCAAATGATACAATCCATACAAAGATCCACAATAGACATGTACACATGTCTATAAGTCTAGCCAACATGATATCCAATCATAACAATCCAGTAAATCCATAAAAAGTACTGATATTAAAAAAATCTGAAGATGAAGAAAAGATAGAATGAATCATCATAGGCATGTGTGCTCTCCGGAGACTCTACTTCCTTCTCCGTCACTATCTTTTCTTCTCCTGCATTAGAAAACATGATAAAGAGAAAGTATCATTCTTAAAATTAAAACTTAAACCTATAAACTTAATTAGGGATGACAATTAGACCCGGATCCGATGGGGAATCCGTTCCCCGATCCCATTTTGACCGGGGAATCCCCGAATCCGAGAAAGCGGGGATGGGGATGGTGAATCCCCGAATCTCGGAAAGCGGGGATGGGTCGGGGATGGTATTCCAAAAATTCCCCGTCCCCATCCCCGAACCCGACTTTGATAATTTCATTCATTGAGATTCATTAATTTGATTATATCCTTATATCAAATGAAAAAATAAGTCATATTGATAATTACTTGTTTGAATACTATAGTTTCATTATTTCTAAAACAAATAATATTTTCTTTTTTTAATTAATAAAAAAGTAATAAATTTTAAAAAATACTTTTTAAATATGTCATGACGGGGATGGGATGGGTATGGGTATGGGGATACCCATGGAAATACCCGCGGGGAAAACCACCTCTGAAATCTGTGGGGATCTCCGAAACCCGCTGGATACCCGAAATCCAACGGGGACGGGGATGGTATTTAAATTATGATACCCGACGGGGATGAGGACGAGGATGGTATATGGGTTTGGGTTTCGGGGACGGGGATGGAGAAAGCTTCCCCGCCAATCCCCGAACCCGTTGCCATCCCTAAACTTAATATGTAAAGACTTACTTTTTTTTGAATTTTTTTAAAAACATCTGTTTAAACAAAAATAAATAGTATTACTAAAAATTTATAAATTATTAACTTACAGCTCTAATAAAATGCTAAATAAATAAAATAATGAATATAAAAAATTCATACACAAAAAAACTCATGAAGAACCACTATCATCGTCGTCGTCACTAGGAATAGATTGCAACTTAAGATGTTGCAAGATCAGGTCTTATTTTCTTTGCAATTTTTTTAATTTCGTTATCTCTTTGTCTCATTTGCTTATCTCTTCATACCATTTGCTGATCCCTTTGCTCTAATAACCCTTTCAAGTGGGTTACCTCACTACAAAAATATAGGTCTTTTGCGACGAATTTGGCGATGAAAAAATCAAAAATTTTCGTCGTCAAATTTTTTTGCGACGAATTTTACGACGAACTTTTTTTTGTTGCAAATGGCTCGTCGCAACTCTCGGCGACGAAAAATTATAAATTCGTTGCAAATTTGGCGACGAAAATATCTTTCGTCGCCAAATTCGTCGTCAATTTGGGGACGAAAATCAGAATTCGTCGCTAAATTTGGGAACGAAAATCAGAATTCGTCGCCAAATTTGGCGACGAAAATTAAAATTTGTCGCCAAATTTGGCGACGAAAATTAAAATTCGTCGCCAATTTGGGGATGAAAATCAGAATTCGTCGCCAAATTTAGGGACGAAAATCAGAATTCGTCGCCAATTTGGGGATGAAAATCAGAATTTGTCGCCAATTTGGGGACGAAAATCAGAATTCGTCGCCAAATTTGGCGACGAAAATTAGAATTCGTCGTCAATTTGGGGACGAAAATCAGAATTCGTCGCCAAATTTGGCAACGAAAATATCTTTCGTCGCCATAGTGGACGAGCAAAAGAAGGGAATTTTACGATCAATTGGCGACAAATTTTAGTTTTTCATCGCCATAACATCTGTTTAAACAAAAATAAATAGAATTACTAAAAATTTATAAATTATTAACTTGCAGCTCTAATAAAATGCTAAATAAATAAAATAATGAATATAAAAAATTCATACACAAAAAAACTCATGAAGAACCACTACCATCGTCGTCGTCATCGTCGTCGTCATCAGGAATAGATTGCAACTGAAGATGTTGCAAGATCAGGTCTTATTTTCTTTGTAATTTTTTAATTTCATTATCTCTTTGTCTCATTTGCTTATCTCTTCATACCATTTGCTAATCCCTTTGCTCTAATAACCCTTTCAAGTGGGTTACCTCACTACAAAAATATAGGCCTTTTGCAACGAATTTGGCGACGAAAAAATCAAAAATTTTCGTCGCCAAATTTTTTTGCGACGAATTTGAATTCGTCGCCAATTTGGGGACGAAAATCAGAATTCGTCGCCAAATTTGGCAACGAAAATCTCTTTCGTCGCCATAGTGGACGAGCAAAAGAAGGGAATTTTACGATCAATTGGCGATGAATTTTAGTTTTTCGTTGCCAATTGGCGACGAATTTCATATTTTCGTCGCCAATTGGCATATATTCGTCGCCAATTGGCGACGAAAAGTAGTTTTTCGTCGTCAAATTACGATATAACACTATTTTTCGATATATTTGCGACGAATTCACGATTCGTCGCAAAATTCGTCGCAAAATTTAAAAAAAAATCACAGCTTTAATTTATTTCTTCAAAATATAGATCCTGTTTACATATACAAACATTCCAAATTACAATCATCACATAATTCACATCCTATCACATCCTATATTACAATTACTCACATATCAACATTTAAACACATTCTAATTATCATAACAATCCATAACATCATATATACAATAAACAAAAAGTATCCAAAGTATCAAACATAACAAAAGTATCCATAACACCATAACAATTACTCCCAAGTATCAAACAATCCATAACATCATCCAAACATAACATCCATTTATAATAAAGTATCAAAATGACAAGAAACAAAAAGTATCACCGTCCACGGCATCGACCTTGGATAATACTTTCTGCATCACTTTCTTCTTCATCGTAGTTTTTTTTCTTTTCCTACATAAGAAAACAAAAATATTATAACTTTATTTTGTACAAGTATAAAATGTAAAAACTTACTTCTTAGCCATCCTTGGTTTCATCAACCCTGTTCAAAATAAAAGTACAATATTAATCAATAAAAAATAAAATATTTATAAATTAAAAAAATTAAAGCAATACTAATTATGAAAAAAAATTAATTAATACACAACTAAGCTACGAAGAATCGTCGTCGCCACCGTCATCATCGGCATTACCGTCTTCACCGGGAACAAGAGGAAGCTGACTCGGAGCGGACCCTAACTCGGAGCGGACCCTTCATAAACAAAACATACACCAGACAAAGTGAGTATAAAAAGGCTAAAATAATTTTGATGCAACCAAAATATAATCTTTTGACATGTGAAAGAAAGTAGCTTTAGAGAGATATCTGTGCTGGAAATTGTGTTCTTTCATCACCATCAGTCCATGCATATGAGTTGATGTTTATCTGGCCACGGCTTGTGGCCTCAAAGATGCCATGTAGTGGAGTTAAGGGAAGGATAGTAATGGCCATTGCTCCGGCAGGCCATTAATTGATCTATTTAACTACAGTGATAGAAAATTACATGGCATTTTTTTTTACAAAAAAAAAAGATAATGTCATGTAATTCCGATCACTGTAGTTAAATAGAAAAAGGTAGTAATCATTCTTCAATATTTTTGACATAGTTGAAGTGAGGTGAAGGTAAACCTGCCAAAGACCAAAATTGCAAAGACTTTTAAGGAAAACCATCAAATTTATATACAGCAATGCCGACCATCAAATTTATATACAACAGTTATATAAGTCTTTCTGAAAGATGAAACCATGGACACTATGGCAACCTTGTATCACCAATCTATGTTCCTCATGAATGCTCTTACCATTTCTTTTGTAATTTTCAATACATTCAAATTAAACTAAGAATAGCCAACATTTTGTGTCAAGAAATAGTACCGATGGATGAAAGTAAATTTAAGAAGAAAATGTAGTATTGATCATCCTTAATAGCAAAATCCTAGATAGTGCATTACTATCTTAACATCTTCACGCTAACTATATGCATTGTTTTTTAAAATCTCAACAATTTAATTCATAAACTAAAACAAGAATCATCATGACAACACAAAATTCTAGAAACTCTCCTTATCTAACCATTCACTCTTCATATTACTAAAGATATCTTCATTATTATCTAACCATTCACTCTTCATATTACTTATCGCCACCAATGACTCCCAGAGGCGTTTATCATGTTCTGACAAAATGCGCTAAGTTCAATTTGTAAACACACACGTTAATGTCGCAGAATTTGCCTTCCTTCTGGTTCTGAACGGCCCTCATGGCGATGACTCGAGCAACTATGGCAGCTTTGTTTGCGGCTGAGACGGTCTTTCTAACTTGCTCCTCCATTTGAGGAATTTTAGCTGCATCTTCTGCAAGTTTCCTTGCAGCCTAAACCAATGAAGATGATTCAATTCGATAAGAATAAATTAATGTGCTTCTTTTTTCCCCCCTTTTGTCTATCCATGATGGATCGAGATGCATACCTCAACATCTCGTTTGATTGCAGGATCTGAAGCTTGGAGCCTGTTCCTTAAAGTGCCATTGTCCCACTCACCAGATCTCGCCTCACCGTTCCAAAATGTGTAGGTTCCGAAGCCCTGCCTCCTGCCCTCATGCCATGAGCCCTCGTAGCGGTGGCCATTGGCAAATTTGTAAACCCCAAATCCGTGGATTTTGTCGCCGAAGTATTCGCCGCTGTACTCATCACCATTCCTGCAAGGCACCAGTTCAATCACCTGATTGTGGGTGGAGAATATAAGTTCATGATCGTTCTCCAATCATGGATAATGGAATTCGATGAAACATGTACTAGACAAGTATAAAAGGCCAAGAATAACTCGTGAGAACCAGTATGAAAGGCAAAAATTGTGTTCGATAAAGAGGGCAAACCAAATTAAAAGACCTAACAGAACTCATTCATCGGGCACAGGTGACAAGCTGAAGCCAGGTCCTCAAAAGCATTTAAGATCGAATTCGACAGCGCTGAGGCAAACAAAAAAAAAACATTTGGACCTTTGTTTTTTTAATAGGAGCAGCAAAAGTAGGGTTCTATCCGTCACTATTAATCCAGTAGCAGAATGGAGGGAGGAACATCAAGTCCATGACTAGCTTATCAAAGAGATTAATTTGTCACCTGAACCGATATCGGCCAAGGCCATGCATGACACCGCCCTTGAACTCGCCCGCGTAGAAACTATCGTTAGAGCAGCTTTGCACGCCGCATCCATGGCTCTGGCCACCAACCCACTCTCCGGAATAGCTGTCCCCCTCGTAGAACCGGTACGTCCCGAAGCCGTGCCGCATCCCCTGCCGGTACTGCCCGAGGTACTGGCTCCCACGCGCCCAGCTCTCGATCCCGTCGCCCGTTGCAGTCGCCGGATAGATCGGAGAGGAAGAAATCGCGCCGCAGAAGCCTCAGAGAGGAAGAAATTGCGCCGCAGAAGAGAGAAATTGCAGAGGAAGAAGAAAGGGGATCGGCCCGCACGTGATAAAATTAGGTCATTTGGCGACGAATCCAAATTCATCGCCAAATTCGTCGCTATTTGGCGACGAAACTAGGATTCGTCGCCAATTGGCGACGAATTAATATATTCGTCGCCAATTTGGCGATGAAAACACTCTTTCATCGCCAAATAGCGACGAATTTGGCGACGAATTTGGATTCGTCGCCAAATGACCTAATTTTATCACATGCGGGCCGACCCCACCACTTAAGTTAGCCAAATTTACGACGAATCAAAGGTTCGTCGCCAACTTTGCGACGAATCAAAGGTTTCGCCAATTTGGCCAATTTGGCGATTGGCCGAATTCTGGTTTTCGTCGCCGCGACGAATTCTAGTTTCGTCGCCAAATTGGCGACGAAACAACACTTTCGTCGTCAAATAGCGACGAATTTGGTGACAAATTAGGTTTCGTCGCCCTTTAAAATTTTCACCCCACCACTTAAATTAGCCAAATTTACGACGAATATATTAATCGGTCGCTAAATTTGGCGACGAAAATAAAATTCGTCGCCAAATTTACGACGAATATATTAATCGGTCGCTAAATTTGGCGACGAAAATAAAATTCGTCCCTAAATTTATGACGAATATATTAATCGATCGCTAAATTTGGCGATGAAATAGGGATTCATCTCCAATTGGCGACGAATTGGGCGACAAAATTATTTCCATCGCAATTTGGCAATGAAAAAATATTCGTCGCAGATTTTGTTGCCAATTGGCGACGAAACTAGTTTTCGTCGCAAAGTTTGTCCCTAATTTGCGACGAAAATATTTCATCGTAAAAATTCGTTGCTAATCCCCTATATTTTCGTCGCAAAAATTCGTTGCTAATCCCCTATATTTTTGTAGTGAATATTCTTGTATACAAAGTAAGGCTTAAATTAATCAAAGGATTATGACCACCGACTCAAGAAATAATTTTGAAGAACAAAAGGAGCTAGAGGTGAATGTTTGGATTGCATTGATGTTATCTACCCAAATTGAAGGGGAGTTTTTCTATCTTACGCTTTTATCTTCATTGTTAATACCATCTTTTATTTTTCTTTTTCATTTTCAGTTTTATATCATTAGCATTGTTCTATTTTCATGAGCATGTTGGTTTGAAATAAAATCTTGAAGTTCACTTCATGCATGGTTTGGTTTAAGGAATAAATGTATCCCCCTAGAAAGTCTTTACATCATTTTAGAGGCCTTTGAAAGTGAGTTAAATTTGATTGATTATTCTTGAAATTAAGTTCATGGATGAACACTTTTGAACGCTTGAATGATCCTTAGTAATGCAGTCTAGAGTGATGAAATTAAGATAGTATAAATT
>NC_133866.1:1518535-1523094 GCF_044706935.1 Curcuma longa
ATATTGACCAAATGTGATTCTAATTTCAGAATGTTTATTTACATAGATAGCTAGGATTCTGGTATGTATCCCAACAACAGTAGGTGGGGTTCTCACTTAAATTCTATTTCTAGCCTTATGAATATGTTTAATGCAGTAAGTTCTGTTCTTTAAAATATTACTGCTGATGGATCATCTGGTTCAATTCGTGCTGATGGAGATACTACTTTTTACAGTAGTATCTACAAAGCAACTTCTCCAAAATATGAGGGAAGATGGATGGAACTGTTTTTTCATGAAAGTTAAAGAGTTATGTGAAGAGCTGATGCGGTGTTTTTGTATGGGAATATTTTATTTATATACATTTATTCCCTTTTTTCATTTTTGTCACTTTCATCCATCAAAATTAATTATTTATTTACCAAACCCCTAACTATCGCTAAAGCAGTAAAGAGAGGTCCGGGTCGTCTCTCATGGACTCAATGATGGAAGCTGTCTTAGACATATGGTGCGGGGTTCTGTCCATTTATTAACAAATAAATCTTACAATTTACAAAAGAATTATTAATTATATAGAATTCCTAATTCAAACACTAATATACAACTATCACACATCATTCAAACAACATCCAATATACAAATAACAAGAAGCAAATATATACAATGAATTACACAACAAACTATACACCTAATAATTATACAACTCTTTTACATGTCCAAGGTTCATTTTATTAACACAACTTCTACACACAGTATGAACATAATACAAAATACAACATCACATACAAACCAAATCCATCAATTTATTATATGAATTTCATTTATTAATACCGATTCAATATACAATATGAAATTCATTTATTCAACCTATACAAACCACTAAATCACCTTAACATACATACAAGCTATAATCCACAATTCTTTACTCACAACATTATTCAAATCTATAACACACAACACAACTACACATCAATTAATTGTACAACCGGTTAAATACAAAATTACAATAACATAAACATGTTTTCACACATTCACCAATCAATCATTGACAACACAAGTTCAACATTCAAAATTTAGTTCCAATCATGATCACTAAGGCATCACATAACATGAATTATAAATACAACACAACTATACAACCGGTTCATTCATTTCCCAACAACCCAATAACAGTTCAATCCCTTCAATTTCAACCTTCATACACAAGACATATTAACATCATGCCATAAATAATACAACCTACAGATTCACAACCAAACCATTTATTCCAATTCAAAATTAATCCCAAGATTTATTCACTATTCACAGAATATTAGCACGTAAGCATCATCAATCAATGCACACAAGTATCCCTATGCTCTGCCCAATTCCACCACCGAACAGAGATCAACCAAAGCAAACAAGGGGGTTTGATCAAGTAAACAAACAGAAACAGCAAAAGAAAGGAAAAAAAAATAGGGCATAAGGACAGGGAATAGATTTGGGTTTCTTCCCTCTTCCAATTAGAAGAGAACAAGGAACAATCAGCTTCTTCTGATCGATTTCACACCAAAGGGGAGAAGCGGATCGCACCGGAGGACCCTCACAGTGGAAAATGAACGGAGACGCAGGTTTGGGATTTCCTTTCCTCTGCCCTCTTCTCAGCTGCAACCAGCAAACCGAAATCAGACAAAAAGAAAAGCAATCCCTTACCTTGCATTCTTCGGTGGAGGAGGATGGTTGATGCCAAGCACGAGCTCTCCCTCGCGTCCGAACCACATCAGCGAAGGGGATTTTTGCTCGGAATCAATGGAGGCGAAGCGCCAAGGAGCTCACCGGAGGACCCTCACGGCTGCTCACTGTGCTAACAACCGTCATGCACTGGTGCTGGAGGACCCTCACAACCCCATACCACGGCGACGAGGAACTGAGGAGCTGCCACCTTCGAACCACGTCGGCGGCGCTCCACTAGAATCTTCGGCGTTAGTCGACTGAAGCCGCCGCCGACCTTGCACTGTGCTGATCGGAGATGAGAAGGTGGCCGCTGCGACGGCGGAGCTTGGTGGCGGCGTCGCGACGAGAAGAGGAGAAGAAGACCTAAAACAAAATCGCGAGCTCCCGCAGACTGAACCGGATTTCGTGTTTTAACCTAGCAACTGAACCAGCGATTTGGCTTGAATCGGAGAAAATGCAGTGAACCAGACTGATTTGGGCCGGGTTTGGATGTTGGGCCAGACCGACTTGATTTGGGCTGGATAAAGGAAAGTGGGCCAGACTTGATTAATGGGTTGGCTTGATGTAGGCTTTGGTTCAGCTCAATCAACTTGCTGAACTTGAATCTGAATTGAGCTTGGGTTGGACTTGAGCTGAACCATTCGATTGATTTCGCCTGTATTTATCTTGCGTTGAGATGATTTCTTTGAATTGATCTAAATTGATCTTCAAACCGCACACGAGTTGAACCATCAGCTGTGACTAAGTTGATTTCGAATCCAATTGAACCCATTTGACTCTGACTTGACCCGGACTCGAACCATCCTTCAAATTTAATTTTCTGTAAAAATAAAGTGCACAAATTAACATCTATAAATTTCTATAAATTAATGTAAATTGCAATAAAGCCCATAAATTTATCCAAATTAAAGAAATAGTCTAAAATTCCTCCTTATGATATGAAATATGGTCCAAACCAGTCCAATCTAGCCCTAATCTACCCGCAGAAAATGTCACTCATCAAGAGCATGACATTGATGTTCCAAATATGGAACAAACTTATATTCTACGTGGTGGATGTGCACGTCGGCAGCTTGATCATTTTACCAATGAACGATTCTTTCGAATTGAAGTTTTCTTGGTTACAATAGATACTCAGTTATAGGAATTGAATTACAAGTTCAATGAGAAGGTAATGGATCTTTTATCTATTATGGCTACTTTAGTTCCGAGAAATGAGTTTAGATCCTTTAATGCTGGAGAGATATGCAAAATGGTGGAAAAATACTATCCAGAGGATTTCAGCCTACAAGATAGGTATGTGTTAAAGAATCAGTTGAATCATTTTGTTTTGGATATTTCTCAAGATGCTGAGTTGAGAAAGATTGGGACAGTTACAGAGTTGTGTCGATGTTTAGTTGAAACTAGTAGACATACTGCTTATAACTTGGTTGACAGATTGCTTCGTCTACTTGTTACTCTTCCAGTTTCCACAGCTAGTGTTGAGCGAGCATTTTCTGCTTTGAAGATTATTAAGACAAGATTACGCAGTAAGATGAAAGATGGGTTTCTTAGCAATAGTTTGCTTGTATACATAGATGGTGGAATTACAGAGAAATATGATTATGATGATATAATTCAAGACTTCAAGAATTTGAAGACACGAAGAGCTGATCTTTAAGCATTTCTTAGATAATTGTTTATTTATTATTATAATCTAAATATATTTATTATTTTTATCAATTTTTTAAAAAAATTTTGGCCCACCCTTCGGAAGAATCCTGGCTTCGCTCCTGCTCGTTGGCATCGGAGCCAATCCCTGCTTCGGCGCACAGATCCTGCTAGAAAAATTCAAAAAAAAAATAGAAGGTAGAAAATAGATAAGGAAATTATGTAATATTTTTTTTAATGTTTTATTAGTCAACACATAACATACTTATAAGCTATTTATATAACACAAACAAACCACTAACTCCATAAATATACCCCATTAACTCAACTACTGAACATACATTAAACTTAGATATTTTTTTTTAATTATTAATGTCACTAATTGCCACATTATTGACCCATGAATTCTATTACTAATTTTAGATCAATTATCAATACTCTCCTTTATTCAAAATTACAAATACCTAATCCAAAATAAATAAATTTATCTCTTGGAAGTGACTTCATCAAGATATTCGTCACTTGTTCTTGTATGTTGCAGTACTCTATCTCAATTTCTTTATTTGCAACTAAGTCTCGAATGAAGTGTAGACGAATATCAATATGTTCAGTCCTCACATGGAAGGTTAGATTTTTTGTCATTGTAATTATTGCTTTGTTATCACAAAAATATTAGTTGCATTTTTTTGTTGGTGGTGAAGATCTGCAAGAACTCTTCTAACCCAAACTGTTTGACACGCTAGTGAAGTTGCTGTTACATATTCTACTTCTGAAGAGGATAGGATTGTACTAGCTTGCTTCTTTGAACTTTATGAAATTGCTCCTAATCTAAGATTGAAAATACTAGCCAAAGTACTTTCTCTGAACCATCTTCTAATTGCAACTTCTCATTTATATTCATGGGCGTAGGAGTTGGATTACAATTGAGTACTAAGTTGAATCTTTTAAAAAAATCCATTGCATATTTTTTTTATGAGATAAAAATTCCATCAACTCTTTACTTTACTTCAAGACCAAGAAGATAATGCAATAATCTCATATCTGACATCTCAAAATTTTGCATCTTATTAGACTTAAATTCAACCAAAAGAAAAATCAGACGAGCTCATATATATTATATCATCAACATAACGACAAATAATAATATAATCATTGCTACCTTATTTCTTCAGATAAAGAATGGACTCATTTTCACTTCTTGTGAAACTATTTTATTG
>NC_133866.1:1523123-1537301 GCF_044706935.1 Curcuma longa
TGGTTGACTAACTTTTTTATTATTTTTCATTATTTTAGAAAATTTAGTTCGATTGGTTTTTGCTAAAGAAAATTATGTTTCTACTTTTCCTCAATGTACAAAGATGTCATCGATCAACTAAATTTTTTTTAAAAAATTTTTGAATAATTTTTTAATTTTCATGATTTCTCATTCGAAATTCAAATTCTAAATTTTAAAAATCGATAAAAATTTTATTTTCTCAGATCTAATTTTTTTGAATTCAAATATAAATAGTAGACTTCAGTGAAATTTTATTCAAAATTTTTTAAAGTGATTTTAAATTTTTAAATATTTATTCTTAAAATCAGATTTTTTTTCAAGAATACATTAGCTATGAATTATATTTTAAATGTAAAATACTTAGCTAAGTCATTATTGACAACTAAATTTTTTATGATTTGTTCTACATTTATTAGACACTTTATAAAAAAAATTTCAAGATTTTTTCAGTTTAAATTGGACTTGCATTTTTTTTACCCCTTACTTAGTTTTAAATACCCCGTTTTTGCTGTGATCAAAGGGGGAGAGTAGGCTGAAGTTCAGGGGGAGGTTATAATTTTAACATGCAAATTTTTTTTATACTTAACTGTTTATTTAGTTTTATTACTTTTATTATTTTTTAGTTTACCCCTAATTGAACCTGAGTTGATGCACATCAAAAAGGAGGAGATTGTTGGTGCCCAATTAGTTTTGATGTGATCAACCGAGTTAAGTTAGGTCCTGTGTTGTTCTAATCCCTCTGCTAAGTGTGCAGGAACTTAGGTACGGAGGAAGTCGAGCGTAAGACGTAGCGAACGAGAAGGGTTGCGCGGGGAAGTGAGTCGACGGGCTCGGTGCAATCCGAGGGACACGGAAGCTACGGAAGAGTACGCCGGTGGAGCGAGAAGGGCGTGCGCAAAGTCCGAGGGACGAGAAGCCGGGAGGAAGCACGCTCAAGGGGCAAAAGGTCGGAGTCGGGTTCGGGTGAGCCTAACTCCGATTGGCCAGAAATCACCCAATCGAAGATTCTACAAAAAGTCAACAAAAGTCAAACTATTGACTTTGACCATTGACTTTGACCGTTGACTTTGACCAGAGAAGAAGATTTAGACTTGGACCGTTTGGACGTGGCGGTTGAAAAAAAAGAAGAAAAAAAATAATAAGATTTATCTTTATAAAAGATAAATACTTATTTTTATTAAGGATAATTCTCTTTATCTTTTATTAAAGATAAAGTTTATCCTTATTTACTCAACGGCTACGATCAAGCCTATCTCTGATCAACGGTTAGGATCGCATCAACGGATCAACGACCAAGAGAAAGTTCATCTACGATCAACGATCTAGATCTCTTCTCTTGGGCTATAAATAGACTTAGAGTTTTAGAGTTAGGATATCAATTACTTTATATTTTATTCTCTAAGTCGTTGTGCTACAATTGTAAAGGCTTCTCCGCCTAAAGGAGTTCTTATTGAGTGTTAACCGCCTTGGAAGCAACGATCCAGTTGCAACCAATTTTTTTTAAGACGAGTGTGATTCTATTAAACCGTCTATTCACCCCCTTCTAGTCAGTCCAACCCGATCCTATAATTATCTAGATTTTCCACTAGTGAAGTACTTATTTTGATTTATTTTTATATTTTGATAATAAATTAAGAGAATCATTAACTAAATTTATTTTTGTAGAATATCTTTCATTTAGTTTTGGATCTAAATACACTTTAAAATTTTTTTATAAAAAATCTCTTAATATATCTACTAAATATATTCCTAGAATTATACTTACAAAAATAATTAAAAAATTAGTAAAACAAAGGGAATAAATTAATTGAAAATTTTAGTAGATTAAATAATAAAATTTTTTATGTTCTGATATTTGGAGTAAGTATTGACAAATACATTTATATTTGAGTATGACTTACCATTGAATCGATAACTCCTTGAATACCCTAAAAAGATTATTAAATTATAAAGTTTTTGATGAACACATACCATTCTTATAATTATTATATTTAATTTTAGAAAAATATGAATTAACTCAAAAAAATATTTTCAATATCATTTGATAATGTTAGTTCTAATACTACTAGTATTGATAAACTAAAATTTATATGTCAATCTATTATTAGTAATTTATTTTTTCATATTCATCGTGTATGCCATGTTTAAAATTTATGTATTCAAGATGGATTAAAAATTTTAGAAAATCATATTAAACCAATTAAAATGACTACTTCCTATTTATGGTCACATCCATCTATAATGAAATAATGAGATAGATTTTCTAAAACTAGTGGAATGAAACCTAAAAAATTTTCATATGATGTACCAACAAGTTGGAATTCAACATATCAATTATTACAAAATTTATTTCAACATAGAGAATTATTATATTTATTTTTACATAAACTAATAATAATACTAATGTATATTTATTTTCACACTAATGGAATATTTGTGGTAGTATTTGTGAAAATTTAAATGTATTTAATGATGCAATCAAACAATTTCCTAATTTTTATTATTCTACTTCTCACTTAATTTTAATGAATTTTTCTAATGTAATATTAGTTTTAAATGAAAATAGTAATAATGAATTTTTAGTTTTTATTAGCAATAAAAGAGAAATAGGGGAAAATATTATTTTGATATTCTTGAAATTTATTTAGTTGCATGTGCTTTAGATCCTAAATGTAAATTAGAAGTTTTACAAGAAATATTAATTTTGTATTATGACACTTTAATTCTATTTAAAGATTCTCCTCTCCTAATTCTAATAATATTGTATATAATATTAGAAATTATTTATATGATATATATTTATAAAAAAATATAGTATAAAATATAAAATACAAACTAATATTTTTGAAATAAAATACTAATAGTAGTAATTTAAAACTTATAAAAGTATAACTTTTATTAAAAGAATATATGAAATGTTCATGAGAATCCTCAAGTTTTTCACAGGAACTTAAGAATTATTTTACAACTTTTGATTTTAATGAAGCATATAACAAAATAGATTTCAATATCATAAAGTGGTGGCTACAAAGGCTTAAACTTTTCCTGTCCTATCTATGATCGTCAAAGAAATTTTAGCTTGTCCAGTGTCAACAATTGCTATAAAATAGGGATTCAGTGCTAATAGTAACATATTAGATGAACGATAATCGATTTTATCTCTTGACTCATTGGAAGTCCAAGTATTACTCGACGATTGGACTAAAGTAGGAAAAATAATTTAAGGAATATAACTTTCAGATGATGAAGTCGAAAAATTTGATACTGAATAAATGAATACAACAGGAACGAGAAACGAAAGTGAATAGAAATACCACTTCCTAAGGTAAAAGGGTAAAAAGGTAAGACAATTACTTGTTACTTAATTTTTCTATACCCTGATAGATACGTTAGCAACTTAAATAAGTGTAAGTCTTTTTTTTTTTAATTTTTTTATTAATTTATAATTTTGAATTTTTTAATATAATAATATTGAATCATGATAAATCGTGAATCAGCGGTTTCAAATCATGAATTGTAGTCATCTTGGACGATTAAGGTTAAGGGCGTTATAATTTCTATTGTCATTGTCATAGTTGTTTGGTGATTCTTTTCTCTCTCTCACTGAATTTTTTTCATTATGGTTTCTTTCTCCATATTAATTAAGTATAAATTCAACTTTATTTTTTTAAATCGATAAATATTTGACAATATACCTAGGTCTAGTTAGTTTGATCAAGAGTTGATCCAAATAGGACTTGCTGTTTGGATGTGAGTAAAGTCTAATCAAATTAAATTAAAGTTGATCAAAAAACTAACAATAAATTTTTAATAAAATAAATGAATGACATTCAGTCTCTCTAGTGGATACCGATCCTACTTCTCAAGATGAAATATGTGTGCAAAATATTTTTTGATATTTTTTTAATAATTAATAATTTACCGACAAACTATGACTATAAGTATTAATAATTTTTTTTTTAAAATAAGAAATAGATTATCTTTAAAAGCATATGGAACGACTCTTTTGCACGTCAAAGATTCTTTAAACGAGAATTAACTCTTTACTTTTAGAAACCTTTAATTATTTGACATTATAAGTATATCTAAGAGTCAACCAATAATTATTTATCTCTAAAAATCTTAATAAAAAATTATAAATGTCATAAAAAATAACGTTAGAAAATTAACAATTTATCCAGTTATAAATGTGAATTGACAAATTCTATTTTATTTCTAAAACTCTTTTATCTCTCAAATGGATTTGGAGGGCATTCTATGCCTAAAAGAGCTGCATTCCGATGCAAATAAAAAAACACCTAACTTAAAATTCAAAATGACTCATAATAAATCAAAATACCTCATAATGTTAAAATCCACAAGTTAATTTGTCTTAAATTTGATTACTTTACTTAACAAAAGATAAAATCTGCCACCTTTCTTGCTATGTGATAGTTGAGTAAACACATGCTCCCAATGGGTAATATAAAGTAACCATCCTAGTAACAATGACCAAACCATAATTACAATCTAAGAACATGACAATTAAACATACTTTAGCAATTTCTAAACATGGATTTAGAAACCTAGACATGGTATCAACTTGACATTAAAACTAAATAATGCTAGCATCTGAATTTATCTTAAATAACCTGTTGGCATCAAAATGGTTCCGTAACTTCCAACCTTACCTTTCACTACTACTTAGCATGCTATTGTAATTTACCAACTATCAAATAATGCATAGAACTACTATAGTTGTTAACATTCGAAAGTGCGGAAAATAAACAACTCATAAAGACTAGTCTTTAGCATTCTTAATGATGCAAGTTCCCAAGGCTCTTTATTCTAAGTTCCACCACATCACACACTTCGCATCGTCTCTGCCGCCTCCGCTACTCGAATTTTCCTTTGTCCTTATCTGCAGTACAAGGAAAATGAAACTATAAGCATAAAGCTTAGCAAGTACCATCCTACTCACAAAACGATGCATATTTTAAAATCATGCTTTTGAAAAATATGAAAGGAAAATATCTTCATGCTTGTCATTTATTGCTACTGAAACATATAAGCTAGATAAAGATCATAGCATACACATCATAATAAGCACATGAACTGAAATCATAAACTGAACTAAGCTGAATCTTAAAAATTAATTTCACTTCAAGTTGGTAATGAGCTTTTGAAAACTTATACATATAATAAGTGAAAATAGTAATCATCCTGCTGTGGGCCCGGCATTGTGCTACTTATGCGCGCATCCCTAAATAGATCTGATGTAGCTAATCCCGAACCCATTAGGGTACTACTAGGCGATCTCGGGCCTAGGGGCGATCTCGGAGCCCACCCATGGACGAACTCGAGTCCATAATTACTGAGGCAAGGTAAATTATTTTCATAAACATGCTGTAAGAGACACTAATCTCCACTTACATACATAAATTTTTGAATAACTAAAACTATGGATTTATGCATACGAACGGAGCTACTTATACTGCAGGTGAGAGGTACTTACCTCCTGCGCTAATTTTCTTACAATTCTTCCGTTAAAGAAGAAGATCTTCTCGGCGATCTTCCTATGTCTACGCGTTCTTCTCGCGGAGAGGAGCGTCCTTGTAGAAGAAGTTCTCCGGAAGCCTTCCTTGTGATCCTAGGGGACGGAATCCTCGTTCTTCGGGTTTGGGGCGCCAAGAGGGAGGAGAAAAGAGGGGCGACGGCGTTCTGGGCGAGAGGTGAGGAAAGGATTTTCGGAATATAATCAAAATCCTCTCTTAAGCCTCCTATTTATATTAAGTGATTCCTAGACCTAACTCGCCTATAATTAAATTTTGGTTTCTTTTTTTTTGGAACAGACTTGTTAGGTCTCTTGGTCATTGGAAATATTTTAAGAGTTGCAAATTCTTAAAGGTCGCGGGTTCAAATCCCGCCTCGGACATTTTCCCTATTTATTTTGATTTCTAAACCTAACTCGCCTATAATTAAATTTTGGTTCCTACTTTTTTGGAACAGACTTGCTTGCTCTCTTGGTCATTGGATATCCTTTAAGGGTTGCAAATTCTTAAAGGTCGCGGGTTCAAATCCCGCCTCGGACATTTTCCTTCCTATTTATTTTAAGTGATTTCTAAACCTAACTCGCCTATAATTAAATTTCGGTTCCTTTTTTTTTTGGAATAGACCTGTTGGCTCTCTTGGTCATTGGAAATCCTTTAAGGGTCGTAGATTCCGATAGGTTATAGGTTCAAATCTCACCTAGGACATTTTACGTTCCTATTTATTTTTGCTACTTCCGCTAATCTAAAAATTCCAGAAAAATATTCTAAAATTCCAGAAAAATCATAGAATATTTCTAAAATTATTTTTGAGATTTTTCGGACGTTACAGTAAAGCCCTTTAATGTTACAGAAAAGTCAAGTCGCACTGGGTACTCGGGATTCCAAGCTAACCTAGAATAAAGCCACGTAGACATTTCCAACTAACCTAGAGTAATATCAACATTGGTCGTGTCAATAACTATGTAAACCAATAGTGAATCATCTCCATCCAAGTGATGGTGGGCATGCTATAGGAAAAACAAATATAGGTAACCTACAAATAGCTTGGGTATGGTAACCTACTAACAACTTCGTATTCTCTTTAGTATATTTTCCTTTAAGCCATCATTACAGCTTGGTATTCTCTTTAGTATATTTTCCTTTAAGGCATCATTACTATTGCTTGTCTACTATATTGTTCAATGTTTTTGGTTTTTGTATTTTATTATTAAAAGGTTTCTCTATAGGATTGAAAAGGCGATAGATAGGAGTAAATATAGCGCTTAAAAACTTTTATTTTCTTTTTAACAAAGCAAAATAGATACTTAGCAAAAATATTAAAAACTAATAAACTCAATCAGTTACTTAGTTCATAGTCCAACGACTGCTATCTTAAGACCTACGATCCCATGGATAATTTCGGATAGACAATTTACTAAAGCTCTCCTCTCCAAAAACTTTTAGAGAAGGACAAAGGCATCTACAGAAGATGAAGAGAATAGTGACACACTACTATCTCTTAAATTAAATGCAAGTAAATGAAAGAGTTACCAACAATGACTTAATAGAATTGAGTGTAAGTTGTCGAAGAGTAGACTGGTGCAATAGACTTGCAAAACGTGCTTCCAATAGAGAGACAAGAGCATTGAGTTGTAGAGAATTGTTCTCAATCTCGAGTCCCGAAGCTCTTTTATTGACTTTGTTCGATCGACTAACTTCCTAATCAGTCGACTAAACCCAATCAAATTGAGTTATCTTTGTGGTTGATTTTAGATTTTTCAATTGACTAAATGTCCTATCAGTCAACTAACCCCTATTCTTTCCAAGCTTGCTTTGATCCAATCAGATCAATCATGTGTAATCTGTTTGAACCACAAAAAGCTTTCACTATACCAACATTATTACCTTGCTCCTCCTCTATCTTTTCCTCCTTACTCCCATGAGGGTTAGTTTGATCGAGAGTCAGCCGACTCTAATATTAATTGTAGGATCGATGTGTGTGAGAGAGGGGAGTGAACCTCGTTCATTCATTCATTTATTCTATCAAAAGTATTAGCAGTAGAAAAATCAATATAGAGTAGACATAAGGATTTACTTGGTTCTCAACTCCCAAGGTTGGTACTGCAAGGCCTATGTATGGGAGGTGCCCGTCCACTAGCATTATCCTTTTTAAAAATTTACAGAGGCAGAGAAATTCGTCTTACAGTTTAAGTACAAGTATAAAACAACTATAAATTAAATACAAACAAATTAAATCTGTTATCGATTGATCCGAAAGTCTTGAGCATATCACCCTCCTCGATCATAAAGCTTCGAGCGAAGTTGTTTTCCTTCGAGCACAAAGATGAGAATCATAGAATTATTGATCTTCAAGTGATGCTCGTTGATGTTAGATTTGAGGGGTGCCCTAAGACAATCGCCTTACGGTTATATTATTTATTGGATAAATAGCAATTCACTATTTGAGTGCACATTTTCTATGTGTTTGATTGGTTCTTAAACACAATTATCGAATATCCACAATATGATTCATAGCATGAGAGAATTTGTGATTGGATCACAATTAGTAAGCATCTCTATATATGTAATTATGAATGTATTGAAATTATTTCTAGTCGAGAAATTGATGAGCATGAACGTCATCGATTCTGTTGAGACTAACACGTTTAAATTCCTTAGTTAACCAAGTAGTTGATCTCACTGGCTAGAGACATTGGATGTTGAGAGTTAAACATGGATGTTGGTTGAAGGTAACTAGTTTATTAGAGTGACCTACCTTGAGACTTCATATGGTTCTATATATACGTCAATGAAGATCTCAGTGCAGCTTAAGTGCGAGTTTCCTTTGACTTGCGGTATTCAAGTCATCTTGGTCATGGAGGCTTATACTTTGACATCTTAAGCAAGCATCTCCAAGGAGGTGTGGATCCTAGATGATTGAATATAAGTCGAAGTACCTGAAGGTGTTTGAATAGCTCATAAAGGATTCACCTCTCCTTGAAAAGAAAACGTATACTCTACGATCGCTTATCAGGATTGTTACTAAAAGTCTTTGGCCAAAGCATTACATATCAAGAGTATGATACTCTTGGACACATATACAAGTAACTTGAATCCACAGGACAAGAAAGCTAATTTGAGCTAGGTGTGATATAGTTAGCCTAGTGGGGACTGACACACATAGACTATATCCTAAACTAAGCGGGTATAAGACGGTGAAAGGAGCGTGACACGTCTTATTATAGCTTCTGAAGGATTTAAAATTTATTCTAGAATCAATCATTGATTTTTCGATCAAGTGGGGATCATGATATACTACTAGGTGTCACTTATGATCGTTCCATAATTAATGGTTAATTACACACGATCAACATAACCGAGAATCTATTGGGTCATATACACTACAAGTTCTCCGAAGAACTTAAAACGAGTTTGAGAATTGGATTCTCAGAATGAGAGAAATAAAGTCTGATTGAATTGAAAAAGGATAAAATGATGAAATTCGTCTTATGGAGATAAAATGAATGAAACTAATTTTGTTCAAATTGGAAGTCGTTTGATTATTGAACTAAATAATTTAATTTTAAACTAAATTGAACCAACCTGGTTTGGTTCATGATGAAATATGTTTTGGCAAAACGGAAGAGATGAGAAACTTCATCTTGTGAAGACAAAGTAAACAAAACTAGTCTAGATCAAATCAGAAGTCGTTTGGTTGTTAAACTATGCAATTTAATTTTGAACCAAAACAAAGTTGATTTGCTACCGTACCAATTCGCTATAGTGATTAGGGTTAGTTTGGTTTAGCCCGATTCAGCTCACGCACGCTCGGTTCTTCTCCTCGCTCGGTCGTGTCATGCGATCTGTTTCTTTTCTTCTCTACCCAATGAAGCGCCGCTGGAAAAAACCCTAAATCTCATCCACGATTTAAGGGTGAAGCCGACTGCGAGGAGGGGACGATGCGAAACCCTAGCAGGAGGGCCGCCGTCATGGCTCAAGCACCGACCCCTCGCCATTCCCGAGCATCGTCTGCTAGAGAATCACGTGCGTGCTGGGTTTCTTCTCTGCTTGCCTTCCGTCGGAGAAGTATGATCGATGGCCTTCTTCTCATGAGATCGTACGAAGGTGGAGCGGTCGAAAACCCTAGTTGAGTTTTCTCCTCTGTGTGAACGCCATCAGCTTGATTCTTCTCCTCCGAGTGAACGCCACTGGACAGAGCCTATGCACTGTTTTCTCCTAATTGGGGGCATAGTGCCTGTCGGCGGTGGCTGGTTGCGGTAGTCGGACGACGATGCATGACTACATTGGCTGACGGGGTGGCTCGTTGTGGTGGTTGGCGGTAGAGGCTGATTAAGAATTAGGAGTCGTTGTTATGGTGGTCGATGTCGTTTTCTCCTCCTTTTCGTTGTTTGTTGTTGCCACTGCCGGATTATTTGCCAGCGTGGAGCCGCTGCAGATTATTTGCCAAAGCAGAACCACTGCCGGATTGGTTGATGGAGTGGAGCTGCTGCCGCATCAATGTTGGATTTACCATCGAATTAGATTAGAGTTTTGTTGTCAGAACTCTGTGCAATCATCGAAAATTATTTTCGACCATTGGATAGGTTGTTCAGTCATTGCCGCTGAAGTCTCGATTGCCCGACGACCATTTGCTATCTTCGCGGAAGCTTATGAAGCTTTCGGAAAACATTCTATCAACGTCGAAAAGATTTTGATCATTTATCCTAAATCGATGGTCAAAGGTTGACCACTAAAAACTACACTGGAAATATGATTTTCGGTGATAGAAAATTCTAAAAAATGATCAGGATATATATTGTTGCATGTTTTCTGGAATAAGATTTTTCTCTTAAATCAATCGTTATCAATCATTGGTTAGTACCAAAGACGATGACGCAACATGTGACTTTCGAAATTGTCCAGATGAGAACTTGGCATGGATCACCAGTAGAGACAGAACTTTTGTAAGGACCGCTCGACTGATGCCAACTTCGCTCAACGTCATCAATAAGGTACACGTTGAATAATAACCTTTATTTATTTATTTATTGTTAACTCTCCCAGGCTGCTAACAGATGCATTTTTGTGGGCCCATGGCGGAGTCAAAGCTTCGGCTGGGACAGCGAGGCCGTCGATCCGACGGTCCAGATCGCAGGAGATTATCACCTTTACTTCTCTCTCCCTCTCGCTCACAGAAGATGCGTAAGCAGGGACGGACGGCGGACAGAAAGGAGAGACGGCGATGGAGGTGGCGGAGGTTGGTGACGGAACGGACCTGGATCGAAGGGTGATGGCGGCCGTGAAGGCAGCGGAGGATCGGGGTGATCCGCCGCTGTTGCGCGCCGTGGAGGCGGCGCGGTGCGTGCAAGAACGCGGCCTGGGCCTCCCCAACGTCGAGCTGGCCCACGTCTTGGTCTCCAATCTCTGCTTCGCCAACAACACACCGGAACTGTGGAAGTTGCTCGATCAGGCCATGGCGTCCCGCTTGGTCTCCCCCATCCACGCCCTCGCCCTCCTCACACCTAGGCAAGCACGCGAACTAACCTCCCCTCTGAAAGTAGATATTCACTTCTTTTCCTTGCTCATACGTTTTCCATTTTCTTCGAGACCCCTCTCATAATTCTTGTTTTTGTCGCTTCTCTATGAATTCAGGGTGATTCTTCATCGACAGGCGCAACCGGAGGCCTACCGGCTTTATCTTGAACTCATGAACCGTTATGCTCTCTCTTCGCTTTCGGTTGAGGCCGGATTT
Organism: Curcuma longa; assembly: GCF_044706935.1. Classification (NCBI taxonomy): domain Eukaryota; kingdom Viridiplantae; phylum Streptophyta; class Magnoliopsida; order Zingiberales; family Zingiberaceae; genus Curcuma; species Curcuma longa. Next base: position 1,534,407 of record NC_133866.1, read on the forward strand.
TGCAGAGACAAGTGAGTCTATGGCACCTCTTTGCTTGGTTATGTAGAAAACTTTTTGTTTTCTTGTACTATGGGCAATCACACTATTTATGCAAGTTTAAGCTTGTTGGAAAATATCATAGAAGGTGAGGCAGCAAACTCTGTAAGCCTCATGAACTCTTCTTCATATATATATTTTTTGTTCTTTTTTTTCTGTGTGATCTATTATTAGTTTCTAGGTTAGTTATTCTTTCCTTTGACGCTTGTATGTAGGTTTTATGAATCAGAAAAATTTCACTCATAATGAATTAACGGGCTAGAGTGAAGAGTGCTTTACAGTGAAAGATAATTGGATCTGAAGGGATTAGCTTAAGAATTTTTTGGCAGTGTCCCCAATCATCTATCACCACCATACTAGTAGTTCGTGTGGTAGCACATATGCAACATGACTAGATATGAATGTACCCTCACTTTGCAAGTTTGTAGGGCAGATTATTAATCTATGCACATAAAATGTGATATACAGTCTATTGTTTTTTTCCTGCTTTAGGTCCCACAGAGTCTGATGCTACTCAGGGGCTTCGCCAAGTGGTGCACTAGAAAAGGATTTTCAGTTGTTCAAGGTTGCGTTCTCCTGTATATAGAAGGTTGAGGAAACACGAATTGCAATATCTTAGGATTGATGGTAGGGGCCATGTAAGGAAAAAATGATTTTTCAACTAAAAAAATGGCTCCTGATAGAAAACATGCTGCTGTAATTTTTTCTTCTCACGTCCTCCACACCTCTTTGGGAGGGTTTTAATAATATTATTATTATTGATCATCATCATCATCATTGTTATTGAAGTCTGTCATAGCAAAGCTCTCTGTTTATGCATGTTTGTGGCCTCTTCTACATTTTGAATAGAAAATATGACTTCTCTTCCATCAAAATCTCAATTGATCAAATGAGTTCCTGTAGTATGAGGCAGGGTTGACAATATTGGTCACAATTCATAGTTGGATTCGGTTTGACCAAAATATGATTAATAGAGGCAAAATTTGGAAGTGAACAATACAACTTAAATATGTAAGTGGATGACATATAATAATTTTTATGCCATATCACTTTACTTAGAAATTCTAATTATAATCTTAAGTAATATGTAACTTGTTTTTTTATGTAATTACTTATATATTATTTATTGATACAAATGATATGACCCACTTGCGACGTGATTAACTTAACATAGATTGCCACCACTAGTGTGAGGCTGCACTTTGTTTGAACCACTTGATCATCATATAAGTTTGAAGTTTTTTTTTTTTGCTTAATACTCGTGTGTTCATTGCTTTAGTTTGTTGGTTCATTTCTTAATCTCCTCACATAGACCATTAACTGCGCTGATTTACAACATTACTCTTGCTGATTTCAAAGAATCCATTCTTGTTGATTCACCTCATGCATTCTTCTTTAACCTCTCTCCAAAAAATCCTTTTAAAAAATTGTGAGTTGTTTCTAATGTTGCATTCCAAAAGTTTAGAGAGCAGTAGAGAGTTAGATTCTTTCATGTCAACTTCTTGTCGACATGTTACACTGCTTCTTTTACCACTTTCCTTCATAAAATGTCTTTACAACAATTGTTATTTATTTCTTATATTGAATCCCTGAAGTGTTTGAAGTGGTATAAATCTTGTAATAGTTTTGATCATTGTCTATCCAAATAAATATAGCAAGAACAAGCTGTTAGTCTAATTAGTTTATGTTGGTTATAAAGATATTTTCCCATCACAGAGTTATACTACTCTTTGAAAGTAGGGATTTATGTGTCGAGCTGTGCCAGTTGGCATAGGTCAAATTTAGCATTTTGTCTGTATATCCACATACAAGATGAATTGGAGCTCTCCTAGCTATCCCAAGCAATGGCAGTTGCGCACTGCAGAAATTGAGGGGCTAAAGGAGGGAGAAAGGTTGTTGAAGGATAAGGGGATCAAGGGTTTGTTGGCGAATGCCACATGTTCAATGGGCAACTCACAGTGAATAAGGTAGAGGAATTGAGGAGAGGAAGAGCGAAGAGAGTACACGAAAAGAGAGGAAGGAAATTAAATAGCTCTTAATCTTCCAAAACTTCTACTAACCTAATTAAGTATAATTGAAGTAGAATATCATATATAGATAAAATTTTAAAAATAATTTCAGATATAAAATTTAAATATGATAAGGGTTGATCTCTAATATGAAAGAGGATCCTCTTTCTTTATGATATTGGGAGAGACCCAGAGAGATCATGAGAATAAGTGACAAAAAACTCGGCTTTGATGAGGTCATCTTGAGCTTCTTCTTCTCCTCAATTTCTTCTCTTGGCTTTGGTTTGAGTGCCGAGGAATAATCACTTTGATTAAGTTGAGGAAATAATTTGCATATTTTTTCATTATTTTTAATTCATATATCATTAAAGATACATGATTGCAAGAAGTGTGTACTAATTGAATTTGATTAAAGTTGTTTTTTTTAAACTATGTTTAGATGGTATAAACAATTTTTAAATTCAAATTTAATTTTATCGAAAAAAATCTTGAATCTTCCAATTAAATAAAAAATCTTGATTAAATTGATTAAGACTTTGTTTACTTTCACGTTTTCATTTCTTTTATAAATTTGGTACTTACCAAATTAAATAAGTTTAATTACAAAATTATAAATCTAATTTAAATCCCAAATATAATATTGTTCATCTTGAAACTTCTGTTCTGACCTTTTTATATTGCTTTACACTTTCAACAATGAAGGCATTTGGGCCTTTAAATTTGGAATTGTTTCAATGATGCAAATTTGAAAGCAAAATATAAATATGCCTTAGTTTATAGAGAACTAGGGAACACCCCATTTTCTTGTTCCTCCTTCCAACATTCTAATAAATCCTTATAAAAACTAAAG
>NC_133866.1:1537336-1602811 GCF_044706935.1 Curcuma longa
TTTATAAGTTTCCTGACATCAGTCGACTGCTCCAAGGCATCAGTCAACTGATGGGCTTCAACGGCTATTTAATCTGCATTTAATCAGCCAGTTGTCGCTCTAACGGTCATGTAGCAGTCGACTGCTCACTCGACCAGTCGACTGCTCACTCGACCAGTCGACTGCTCACTCGACCAGTCGACTGATCACTCGAGCAGTCGACTGCTCCAGTCGACTGCTCACTCGACTGAACTTTTTATTTGGCCCCAGTCGACTGCAGCTACAGTGCCAGTCGACTGATACTCCTGAGTTCGCTTGTGTGTACTTCTGATCAACCACCAGTCGACTGATCAAACTGAAACTCCCCTTTCAGCTTTTTCTTCAACCCTTAGCCTTGACGCAATCCTTCAAACGTCTTCCACAAGCCTCGTGCCCTTCCTTGCACTTGCTTGAGACGTTTCCCTCAGTTTCATCGTGCTAAGTCTCCCTTTGCCAAGAGGTCGCGTCTCCGAGACTTCACCTTTGCCAAGAGGTCGCGCCTCCAGGACTTCACCTTTGCCAAGAGGCCACGCCTCCGGGACTTCACCATTTGCCAAGAGGCCGCACCTCTGAGACTTCACCTTTGCCAAGAGGCCGCGCCTCCAGGACTTCATCATTTGCCAAGAGGCCGCGCCTCCAGGATTTCACCATTTGCCAAGTCTTCCAACCTGGACTTTCCTGTGAACTCAATTCACACACGTTAGATTACTAACATTGCCTAACTTAAACTCATTTTAGCCAAACATTAAAATTCAATTCACTTGGGGCAAGATTGCACCAACAGGCAGAACTTTTACAAGGACCGCTCGACTGATGCCAACTTCGCTCAACGTCATCAATAAGGTACACGTTGAATAATTTGTTATTCCAAAATTTTTAATTTCCAGTCATACTTGTACACTGTTATTTGTTACATATATTGCGTGTGTTTAAATAATTTTTTATTCATTATTTATTTTATTTCTACTACGCACATTTATGAAATGTGTAAATACATGTATTGCACCAAGACAATTCGACAGTTGAGGCCTTATAGTGCCTTTTCCAAACATCTGGATCCCTTTCTGGGTGCCCTGACTCGATCCAATTTGATCCGATGCCATCGGGCTTTATCCAGCCAAGTCTTATCCTGGTTCAGGTGCCTGGACCAACCCAGGGCGCCTAGACCATTTGGGCGCCTAGAACATGATCCAGGCGCCCAGAGATGGTTCGACTTGGTTCACCTCGAGTAGTCTCTGGTTCCCTTCGGGGCTAGTTTAGTTGCATCTATTTGCTTCTGTCTGCTTCCTTAATTTTGCTTCTAAACTCCAGGTTCATGCAAGACATGTATACAACAAACATGCAAGTACCTTAGGTCTTAACTATAGTCTATCTGACCTACTAGGCTTATCTATGTCTTACCTTGTAGGTCTAACCTACTAGCCTTATCCATCCAAGGGTTACTTCTCCAGGGATTTTTTTTGTCAAGCATCTAGTCACCTTTTGTAGGGTATCCTATGCGATAAATAAAAATTCACAGCGGAAAAAGGATCCCTTTAGCGATCCATGCGAAAAAAAACTCATACAAATTTTAGATCTATAAAATAAAATCCTATCTGATATGGTATACCTTTGATGCGTGCCCTTCGCTTATCCTGCTCGCCAAAGGTTGTCAGATCTTTTGCACATTCAAGTGTCCGTGCTTCTATGCGTATTCACACTAATACTCACTTTTTGGAGAAATTTTGGATTGTGCTAGCAACCCCTTAGTGTAGTTTCGGCCAAGAGAAAGAAGAGGGAAGAAGATGATCATCCAACATGATTCTTGGGAAGAAAAACTCTTTTTATACCCAAGCCATGAATACCAAAGGTTTTTAAGCTTTTGGTATTCTTTCATCAATGCATGATTAATCCTATTAATCATGCATGATAACTTTCTATTCTTCAATGCATGATTAATCCACATTAATCATGCATAATGAATCAACCTTTATTCATCAACTTAGTTTAATTTGAGTCTAACTCAAATTCAATCAACTTGAGTCTAACTCAAGTCTTGACCATCCAATGAGCTTAATTATTCCTTTAGTCAAACTAAAATGAACCGATCTTCAAAATAAAATGTTATTTGTGTATGACCCAATAGGTTCTCGTAGCGTTGGCAATGTCTCTAAAATCCATTTAAAAAACATAAGTAATGAGTGACATCTAGCAATGTATCATTGCTACCCAAGTGACAAGAATGTCGAAATTCGACACAACCTTTGTAACTATGATAATGTATGACCATGTCCTTCTATCCTCGATATCTAGATTGATCAATGAGGTATAAATTATGTCATTCTCTTATCAATCTTTATGTTTCTTAATCCTAAAGTAGACTCACTCAAGCAAATGAGTTCAATATCTTATATTGACTCATTAAGAATGACCATGCATTTTGTGGTCCTACTCTATCAAGAGGCCTTAAGATATCACTCCCGTCATATGGGAGAGATAGATCTCATCTACATCACTCATATCCCTCCGTATAATTTATTATATACCCAGTGATCGCCTTTATAGCCCACCCTATTACGGGTGATGTTTGATGACGCCAAAGTACATAACTCCTTATGTAGGGAACTATGATGACTTCAAGTCAAAGGACTATTTATATCAATAGTCACATGAGAAAGTTTATGATACTCATATAACGATCCATGAAACTTTCTCATGGCAGGTCAATTCAGTATATATTCTCTAATGTATATCCATGTACCAATTCGATATCTCATATCCATGACTTGTGAGATCAAGTCATCCAGTTGACCTACATGCTAGTCTCAACACATTAATATCGTTCCTGAATATTAATGTTTGACTAGGAATGATTAAGAGTTGTGTTTTCTACATCATCTCACTATTGACTCGAATAATCGATATGATGCAGATTAGAACTAGCTACCCAAAGACATTATTATACTTAATTATTTGACACAAATATAAAGTAAGTATAATAATTAAAAATCTTTATTTCTATTAATAATAAAATATGATACAAAAGTCCCTAGTCAATTATCACATAATTGACTCTAGGGCTATTATTAACAGTAACGCTATTGAATTTGTGTTTATATTGCATTTTGTTCTTGAGTTGATAATCTTTGTCAAATTCTACAATACAAGTCTTAAGATATTATAAATGATATTGTTGTAGTTGGTAATACAAAAGAACTTATTTAGAAATTTAGAGAGAATAGATGTGATTAATTATTTGACCAGATGAATAGTTTTTGTGATAAACATGAGATAGATGTACCAGACATGCAAGCGTCGATCAGGTAGAGGGTGACTGAGTAAATAAAATGTTATCTTAGAGCATCATTATCGAATTCATATGTTCACTAGCACACACCATAGATTCAATATTACAAGAGATGAATTATTAATTTGATGAAAATACAATAGAATTACTCCGGTTCAGCTCAGCTTTGGATCCAAGAGATGGATACAAATCCTTTAATATCAATTACATTTGCAAACTTGTTGAAAAGTTTTATCCTGATGATTTTACAAGTTAAGAAAAGTTGCATATAAAGTATTAGTTAAAGCTTTTTGAGATTGATATTCGGCATAATTAGTATTTTCAGAATGTGTCAACACTTTCAGAATTATGTCAATTATTGTCAAAGAAAAGAAAGAAAGAGAATTACTATATTGTGGATCCATTGATTAGACTTATTTTGACTCTTCCAATTTCTGCGATAACGACGAAACGTGTATGAAAATCTATGAAGATTGTCAGAACTTGATTGTGAAATAAAATGGAAGTTGATTTTTTGATTAGTTCATTACTCATTTACATTGAAAAAGAAAATTGAAAAAGAGATCGCTCAAACTTTCAATGTTGAATTTCAAATTATGAAAAAACATTGAGTACAACTTAAAATGGATAAACATATTAAATAATTGATAAATAATAATTTTTATATCTATTTTTATCTTACTAATTATATTATATTGAATAAAGTATTATTTTTTAAATATTTTTGCAGGTTTTATTATTACACAACATGGATGAAGAATTGAAAATTTTAAAATTGTAATTATTGCTCTTATTTTTTTATAAGTTATTATGATTTTTATTGTAGTAGGTTAAGACATCATTGTCTTTTTTATTGAATATATGTATCTAAATAAAAAAAATTATTTTTTCGTGTATTTATATTAATTACTATATTACTTGTTTTGGTAATTGATTATCTAAAAAAAATTTCGCCCCCTCCAAATGATTTTCCTGGCTCCATCCCTGATGGAGGGAATTCCCATTTGCCTCTCCTCCTTTGTGAGTCGCATGTGGTGGAGAGTAGGGAGAAGCTTTATATCTAGAATGATGGCTTAATAGAATGCACCTCTAAGAGAAAATTAGTTGCTTAAGTGAATTAGTGTCACACCGTGCCATGACCGTGATAGGGGGCACGACCATGGCGTGTTGCCCATTGTGGAGAGTCTCCGATCAAGTGTCAGCATGAGATAGTAAGGGACACAACCAAGTCGTGTTTTCCTCTGGAAGTACTTTTGGATATAGTTGATGCTCCCCATTGCTTCCCTACAAGACAACATTCATATTTTAGTCATAATGCTATGAGTTAGAAAGGATTTGAATTAATGCTCAAAATAAATTCTTACTCGTGGAATATGACATGAATAAGAAATTAAGCATATGAGAGGATTAACACGTCAAATATGAGAGTAAAATAATACATCAAAATATGGATCATAAAGTATCTGATAAAGAGAGAGCTAGTGGTAATTTTGTTAAGATGATAGATCATAAAATAGCAACTGAAGGTTTTGAATCATCTTAAATTAGTGTATTGTACATGTGTTTTATCTTGTGTTTTATTTTTTTAGCAAAAAGGTAGAATCCACCACACTCCAGTGACCCCACACAGTCAGTCCCACGATCATCTATGATGAAGTAAATTGAGAAGCTGCAGTTGACTATAACAGAGGAGGACGTTATCTTGTGTTTTATTCTATTCTTTCAATTGGATACTAATAAAATGAACACAATGATTAAAAATGAATACGAAATCGAGAATCGCTATTCATCCCCTTTAACAACATCAATGATGTCAACATAAGCGGGGATAGATCTCAACTTAAGTGAAATTTGATCACCAGAATATTTATAGTCGGGTTCTAGTTGACTGAAATTAATTATAATTGACTAAGGAGTCAATTAAGATTGATTAATAAGTCAATTGGATAACTGACTGACTAATATTAGTCAAAAATATTAGTTTTAATTTTTTTGAGCTACTAAAATTAATTTTTTAAACGATTTGAGTTTTTCAGGCGGAAGGCACTAAGCTTTTTCCATATTTTGGGTCAAGAAAAAAAAATTGAAAGGCCTTGGTTGGCACTTTAGAGGATAATTACTAAAAAAATTTAAAAATAAGGGCGACGGCGACGACGGGAATCTTGGCTAAAATACTGATTTTTGTTACAGTTGGGATCCTTGTCGTAATAGATTTTCATCATAAATTTATGACGAAAATTTGGACCGTTCGATTTTAAAATAGAAAATTAAATCTAGGTCATCACAATCACCCATTCAATCTACGGTCTAGATTTAATTTTAATTTGAAAATCTAGCGGTGCAGAATTTCGTCATAAATTTGAAGTTGTGACGGGAGTCTGTGACAAGCAATTTTTTTTTGAGGAGTCATCTTTGTCACAACAAATTCCTGTCACAAATTTGTCACAACAAATTTGGACCGTTAGATTTTAAAATAGAAGATTAAATCCAAGTCATCACAATCACCCATTCAATCTACGACCTAGATTTAATCTTAACTTTAAAATCGAACGGTCCAGATTTGTTGTGACAAATTTATGACAGAAATTTGTTATTAAAAATAAAGCTTCTTGTCACAACAAATTCCTGTCATAAATTTATCACAACAAATCTGGACCGTTCGATTTTAAAGTTAAGATTAAATCTAGGCCGTAGATTGAATGGGTGATTGTGATGATTTGGATTTAATCTTCTATTTTAAAATCTAACGGTCTAGATTTATTGTGACAAATTTGTGACAGGAATTTGTTGTGACAAGGATGACTCCACTTTTGTTAACTCTCCCAGGCGGCTAACAGATGCATTTTTGTGGGCCCATGGCGGAGTCAAAGCTTCGGCTGGGACAGCGATCCGACGGTCCAGATCGCAGGAGATTATCACCTTTACTTCTCTCTCCCTCTCGCTCGCAGAAGAAGCATAAGCAGGGACGGACGGCGGAGAGAAAGGAGAGACGGCGATGGAGGTGGCGGAGGTTGGTGACGGAACGGACCTGGATCGAAGGGTCATGGCGGCCGTGAAGGCAGCGGAGGATCGGGGTGATCCGCCCCTGTTGCGCGCCGTGGAGGCGGCGCGGTGCGTGCAAGAACGCGGCCTGGGCCTCCCCAACGTCGAGCTCGCCCACGTCTTGGTCTCCAATCTCTGCTTCGCCAACAACACACCGGAACTGTGGAAGTTGCTCGATCAGGCCATGGCGTCCCGCTTGGTCTCCCCCATCCACGCCCTCGCCCTCCTCACACCTAGGCAAGCACGCGAACTAACCTCCCCTCTGAAAGTAGATATTCACTTCTTTTCCTTGCTCATACGTTTTCCATTTTCTTCGAGACCCCTCTCATAATTCTTGTTTTTGTCGCTTCTCTATGAATTCAGGGTGATTCTTCATCGACAGGCGCAACCGGAGGCCTACCGGCTTTATCTTGAACTCATGAACCGTTATGCTCTCTCTTCGCTTTCGGTTGAGGCCGGATTTTGCAGAGACAAGTGAGTCTATGACACCTCTTTGCTTGGTTATGTAGAAAACTTTTTGTTTTCTTGTACTATGGCCAATCACACTATTTATGCAAGTTTAAGCTTGTTGGAAAATATCATAGAAGGTGAGGCAGCAAACTCTGTAAGCCTCATGAACTCTATATTTTTTTGTTCTTTTTTTTTCTGTGTGATCTATTATTAGTTTCTAGATTAGTTATTCTTTCCTTTGATGCTTGTATGTAAGGTTTTATGAATCAGAAAAATTTCACTCATAATGCATTAACGGGCTAGAGTGAAGAGTGCTTTACAGTGAAAGATAATTGGATCTGAAGGGATTAGCTTAAGAATTTTTTGGCAGTGTCCCCAATCATCTATCACCACCATACTAGTAGTTCGTGTGGTAGCACATATGCAACATGACTATATATGAATGTACCCTCACTTTGCAAGTTTGTAGGGCAGATTATTAATCTATGCACATAAAATGTGATATACAATCTATTGTTTTTTTCCTGCTTTAGGTCCCACAGAGTCTGATGCTACTCAGGGGCTCCGCCAAGTGGTGCACTAGAAAAGGATTTTCAGTTGTTCAAGGTTGCGTTCTCCTGTATATAGAAGGTTGAGGAAACACGAATTGCAATATCTTAGGATTGATGATAGGGGTCATGTAAGGAAAAAAAGAGTTTTCAACTAAAAAAATGGCTCCTGATAGGAAGCATGCTGCTGTAATTTTTTCTTCTCACGTCCTCCACACCTCTTTGGGAGGGTTTTAATATTATTATTATTATTATTTATCATCATCATCATCATTGTTATTGAAGTCTGTCATAGCAAAGCTCTCTGTTTATGCATGTTTGTGGCCTCTTCTACATTTTGAATAGAAAATATTACTTCTCTTCCATCAAAATCTCAATTGATCAAATGAGTTGCTGTAGTATGAGGCGGGGTTGACAATATTGGTCACAATTCATAGTTGGATTCGGTTTGACCAAAATATGATTAATAGAGGCAAAATTTGGAAGTGAACAATACAACTTAAATATGTAAGTGAGTGACATATAATAATTTTTATGCCATATCACTTTACTTAGAAATTCTAATTATAATCTTAAGTAATATGTAACTTGTTTTTTTATGTAATTACTTATATATTATTTATTGACACAAATGATATGACCCACTTGCGACGTGATTAACTTAACATAGATTGCCACCACTAGTGTGAAGCACTTTGTTTGAACCACTTGATCATCATATATGATTATCAAATTCCAAGTTTGAAGTATTTTTTTTTTTTTTGCTTAATACTCGTGTGTTCATTGCTTTAGTTTGTTGGTTCATTTCTTAATCTCCTCACATAGACTATTAACTGCGCTGATTTACAATATTACTCTTGCTGATTTCAAAGAATCCATTCTTGTTGATTCACCTCATGCATTCTTCTTTAACCTCTCTCCAAAAAATCCTTTTAAAAAGTTGTGAGTTGTTTCTAATGTTGCATTCCAAAAGTTTAGAGAGCAGTAGAGAGTTAGATTCTTTCATGTCAACTTCTTGTCGACATGTTACACTGCTTCTTTTACCACTTTCCTTCATAAAATGTCTTTACAACAATTGTTATTTATTTCTTATATTGAATCCCTGAAGTGTTTGAAGTGGTATAAATCTTGTAATAGTTTTGATCATTGTCTATCCAAATAAATATAGCAAGAACAAGCTGTTAGTCTAATTAGTTTATGTTGGTTATAAAGATATTTTCCCATCACAGAGTTATACTACTCTTTGAAAGTAGGGATTTATGTGTCGAGCTGTGCCAGTTGGCATAGGTCAAATTTAGCATTTTGTCTGTATATCCACATACAAGATGAATTGGAGCTCTCCTAGCTATCCCAAGCAATGGCAGTTGCGCACTGCAGAAATTGAGGGGCTAAAGGAGGGAGAAAGGTTGTTGAAGGATAAGGGGATCAAGGGTTTGTTGGCGAATGCCACATGTTCAATGGGCAACTCACAGTGAATAAGGTAGAGGAATTGAGGAGAGGAAGAGCGAAGAGAGTACACGAAAAGAGAGGAAGGAAATTAAATAGCTCTTAATCTTCCAAAACTTCTACTAACCTAATTAAGTATAATTGAAGTAGAATATCATATATAGATAAAATTTTAAAAATAATTTCAGATATAAAATTTAAATATGATAAGGGTTGATCTCTAATATGAAAGAGGATCCTCTTTCTTTATGATATTGGGAGAGACCCAGAGAGATCATGAGAATAAGTGACAAAAAAACTCGGCTTTGATGAGGTCATCTTGAGCTTCTTCTTCTCCTCAATTTCTTCTCTTGGCTTTGGTTTGAGTGCCGAGGAATAATCACTTTGATTAAGTTGAGGAAATAATTTGCATATTTTTTCATTATTTTTAATTCATATATCATTAAAGATACATGATTGCAAGAAGTGTGTACTAATTGAATTTGATTAAAGTTGTTTTTTTTAAAAAACTATGTTTAGATGGTATAAACAATTTTTAAATTCAAATTTAATTTTATCGAAAAAAATCTTGAATCTTCCAATTAAATAAAAAATCTTGATTAAATTGATTAAGACTTTGTTTACTTTCACGTTTTCATTTCTTTTATAAATTTGGTACTTACCAAATTAAATAAGTTTAATTACAAAATTATAAATCTAATTTAAATCCCAAATATAATATTGTTCATCTTGAAACTTCTGTTCTGACCTTTTTATATTGCTTTACACTTTCAACAATGAAGGCATTTGGGCCTTTAAATTTGGAATTGTTTCAATGATGCAAATTTGAAAGCAAAATATAAATATGCCTTAGTTTATAGAGAACTAGGGAACACCCCATTTTCTTGTTCCTCTTCCAACATTCTAATAAATCCTTATAAAAAATGAAAGAAGGATATAACTTACAAGTGACTAAAGTTAAAATTTAAAACTTAATTGGTTGGTTGCAAGGATCTTTAACTCTATGACCAAGGCCATCAAATTAATGAACAAATATAAATAAAAAAAAAACATGTATTAATAAAATAGTTAATTAAAAATTACAACTTATACTAAATAAAGTTAATTTTGTAAATACTAACTCATTTAAGCATTCGAACTGTATCGATACATCTTGACACTGTATCAATTTTGTAAGAGACTGAAACTCCAGCCTCAAGATTTTAAACCTTATTTGAAAGAACATGTTTAGCAAATATTCAATCACTTGGATCTTTTTTCTTGTTATAGGTAAATTTTTCTTTAGTTTTCTTCTGGCCCACTATTGGTTATTAATATTGATTTAGCTTGTCCAGATATAAGATCTGTAGGTATTCTTTTAACAACCTTGGCTTATTTTGCCATTCTATTAGTTGTTGGTGTACGCTTGTTCTTTAATCAACTTTTCCACATTTTCTAGTGACTCTAATTAATTTTCTTGAAACACTGAATCCTATCAGTCTATCGTATCCAGAGCTGCAAACATAACAGGGTAGTAAAAAAGGTTTCAAGCATTTCCTCTTTGAGATACCTGCATATTTCATTTCTCTTGGTACCTGCCCTTTTATCATAATCAATCTACCTTTGATGGTGAAAGGGCTGTTGCTTATCAGGGTTTATAACTAACAATGTTGAAATCTTAATCATGAAATTGATGGTCCTTGACTGGAACCACATTAATAATCATTATTCTAGAATAAATACCATTGTTTGCAGTACTTAGTTATTTTTGTGTTCCAATAAAAAATCAGATAATTAAAAAAATAATCCAAGAATCAGTTGTATCGAATTAGCAGAATCAGTGAAATTAAAATTAGTAGATTATTTCATATATAATACAACAAATGTGAATGCCTATTGTATGCCATTACATATCCAATTATTAATAATGCAATATACAAATAATGGCATATTTATTTATATGAAATTAATAAATAATAAAAATAGACTATCATCATTATTAGAATTATATTTCTACTATTGATTACTCAATAACCAAAGATTGTTATTTTTTTCAATGAAAGTGTTGTCATGTAATATTCAATATTACATAGTTTAATCTGGTTCCCCGACTTACCCTTAACTGAATTTTAATTGATTTTTAGTTAAATGGAGTGAAAATTTTGGATTATGTTAAGCTAGAGAAATTATTGTATTCTCTTTCAGTCCATAATAACTTCACTCAGTTGATAGTGTGTGAGAGGAAGTTGGGTGAGCCATCTATTTTAACGATGGCTAAGTTGAACGGATGATCCTTGATTGATAGTGAATCTCATGATGTAAGAAGGCTAAGAAATTTAAGAGGGTGACAAATACACTTTCTTCCTTGTGAGTTCGTGAAAAGATTAATAGAAAGACTAGATCAATCATGTTTTAACTCAATTTCATCTATTTTCAGATTCAATTTCGATTTCATCAATTTTTAATGTAAACTAACTAATTTCTAGTTAACTTTTTTATTTTTTAATTTTTCCTTAGTCTCTCTGAGATTGCTCATTTCTTGGAAAAAAATTGAATTTGTCGTTGTTGATATTGATGCAACTCGGGCGATCCATATTGGTACATGTGCCTTATTTGCTTAAATAAAGTCTTGCTCTTGAATATAGAATGAGATTTTAAACGTTATGATTTAATCCTTTGCATTACTGTCCATTTTGCAGGATTATAAAATCTGTTGATGATGCTCTACGACTTTCTGATACATATGGGGTTCAAGAGATGGATGTTGGACATGCAATTGTTTTGTTCATCATGATTGTCATCACAAATTTGATTGATTGTACAATTGAAGATTGTGGACTTCTTGGTAGTGCATATGCTAATGGAGGAAATCAACTAATGGAGATAGACATGACAACAAATTTAAATGAGAGGAGGAATGAACATCGTGAATATTTGCATCAAAGTAATGCATTAATGGCAGTTGAAGTGGCTGAAAAAATTTCTTCAAATAGAAGAGCCAAAGTCTTCCTTCGCCTCGTCTACATCAACATGTATGTATGATATCATTTGTTGTTTAATTGTGACCATGGTTTAAAATTTTGAGCCGTATCAGAGTTTTGATTTATGACCGGAATGATACGGTTTTGGTATCATATTGTGTCATGCCTATACGGTTTTAATAATTTTTTAAATATAAAATATATTAATTAAAAAATATTTATTATAATATTTGATTACTATAAATACTTACTTTAGGTTAAACTAATATTTTAAATTAAGATTGAGTAAAAGTCAATTTAGGATTAACTGAAATTACATATAATAGACATAATGATTAAGATCAAGTAGGTTTAAATTAAAATTATTTTAATCAATTTAAAGTTAAATTTTTTCCCCATGTATTTAGGGAGGAAAGGAATAAGAAAAAAATCACAAAGATTTTTTTTTTCATGTGTTTAAGGATGAAAGAAATAAAAAAATTAAAATATGGAGAGGAAGGAGAAAGAATTAAGAGGGGAAAGAAATCATTTAAAAAAATTAATAGTTAAAAAAATAAAGGAAAATTTTTAAAATTGAAAAAAACCTCAGCAGCCAAAAAAATTTATTATTATTTTAATTGACAAAAAGCTCAGCGCCTCGCACGACTGCAAGGCCTCTCAGGGTTGTGCCGGCTGATAGGCAGAACAATAAGTTTCTCCTGTGTTGCTCGGTACGTCACGAGATTTTAAACCATGATTGTGACATGTTTAATGATGATATTTCCCTTGAAAAAATATTTAAAAAAGGTATATTAAATGTTTAACTCACATTTATATTGTAATTGAATCATTAATACACCACTAAGGTCAAATTTTACTTTATTGACTTGGTTATTGCCTATTGTTTTCCATTAAATTTTTATTGCATGGCCTTTGAATTTGTGGCATGTATTAAAATATCATGTTAAGCTGGTCGAAACAGATGAAACATTGTGTTCCGCCTACCGATCGACACCAACACAACTCGACACTAGGCCCAGTGCCAGTCGCGAAGGGTCACGCGATCCCCACTTCGTCGCAGAAGACTCGGGTGAACCCCGTGGCTGTGTCGAAGGGGTCGCACCCCGTGGTCTTGCCAGAGGGACCGTGCAACCCTCGCAGTTGCATCAGGGTGACCCAGCGGCCATGTTGGAGGGGTCGTGCCACCCCAGCGGCCGTGCCGAAGGGGCGCACAAAATTATCTAATTAACTATATTTTTATTTATTTTAATTTTTAAAAATATATAATAAAATATTTATTTATTTATCCCCATATTTTTTTCTTTTTTAAAAATTCTTTTTCTTTTTTTTCTTTTTGAAATATATTTTTTAATTATTATATTTTATATTTAAAATTATATTGCGGAGGAATCACGCGACTCCCGTGGTCGCGTGAGTGGGCAAAGGGTTTTAATTAAAATTTAAATTGATTATCTTAATCAACTCTTAACTATGATAAGGATAATCTAAAGAGGTTTAATTAAACCCTAATAAAATTATCTAATTATGTATTTTATTTATTTTAATTTTAAAAATATATAATAAATTATTTATTTATTTATCTCTATTTTTTATTTTTTAAAATTTTTATATATTTTTTATTTTATAAATATTTATGTTAAATATTCTATTTTTAGTTAATATATTTTATATTTAAAAAATACTGAAATCATATTGACATGGTATAATATGATATGGAAACTGTATCATTCTAGTCATAGATCGAAAATGCCGATACGGCTCGAGATTTTAAACCATGATTTGTGGTTTAAATTATTGTGGATTTGATATTTTCTTTATAGCTCAATGGGATACTTCTTGTGATGTCCATATTGGGGAGAAAAAAGGATGTGCCATTTGGGCTATAATGAAAATGACTTCTATGATATTTGATGTCATTACTTTTGTTGGAGACTTGTAGGAAGGGTGATAATAACTCTGTCTATTCTCTTTTCAAAGAAGACCTGATTATTGATTCTGCTACATGTTGATGATTAGGAACAAACTTCTGTTTAATCAATATTTCTAGAATTGACTTGCTTTGCATACCATGTCCATTTTTTTTGTTTGTGATTTCTGATAGTGATTTTTCACATCTTCATTCATTCTTTTCCTTGTGTAATATGTTACTCTAACTGTCAAGGACAAAATATTCCATAATGTAGTCTCTTTAATGGTAAAATACATGAAAAAGAAGTTGGACTCCTACTCGATTACTATCTTTTGTTGCAATTTAATTTCTCTTTTTTTACCAATCACAGTTGTCTTAAGTCAGTTCGTCTTCTTTACGTCCTATCCACACTGAGGGCTTTCTCATTCTTGTGGTTTATATTAGAGCTTCTTTTTTAAGATTGGTTAGTCATGATTAAATACAAATAAAATAACTATTATAATAATGTCCCATTTCCAGGAATAGTTATTCTATTCTAATGAAATAATAATTCTTCATCTTTATTCCTTACATCATCCAAATAATATCTATTTCTACTCTATTCCATTTCTCCTTTATTCCATTTTCCAAGGAATACATATTCCTAATTGGCCAAACGGGTTGAGGGGGCAGTGCATTTTGTGACAAACAAATATGGCTATCAGATAGATTGAATTGGTTGAGTAAACATGTTGAGTGGGTTGGGTTGGCTGCTCACCAAGCAGATTCGGTTTGGTTAGGCTAGATAGGCTTAATAGGTTGAGTGGGATAAGTGGGTTGAGTGAGATGAATGTGTAGGGTTGTGTAGTCTGTGCAGGCCAAGTTGACTAGGTAGTCTAAGTCGAACATGTCGAGCAACTCGGATGGATTAAATTGATGTTGACTGAGCAAATCACTGAATAAGTCGGGTTGTGATGGCTTGGTTGAGGAGCATATCAGAAATGGATTGGACAATCCAAATTAGTCAAATGCACAAAGCGAGAAAGAAAACCAAGTAGGGCCATAAGATTAAGGTTAGGCAAGCAGACTAGGCAAGCAAATTAGGCAAATGGGATAGTCTATTATGTGGCTAGGCGAGAAAAAGCAAATCAAGTAGGGCCACAAAATGAGGGGCTAGCAAGTAGACTAAGCTGATGGGATTGTTAGTGTGGCTAGGTGAGCATGATTGGTTGAGTAAATTAGGAGAGCCAAGTGGACTAGCCCTTGGGGTAGATCGGGTGAGAATGGTGGTTTGTGTGGATCGGATGAGTTAGGTACCCTAAGTGAATTGATCATATTGAGCTTGGGTGAATCAAGTGGTCTCGATGAAATATACTCATAGGATATTTTAGCATTGTTGAGACAATTCTTACTTGTAACATTCTTATAAACCATAGGAATGTGAATGAACCATCTTTCTGTTGTATGAATCAAACTAAGAAATCTATATTCCTATTTCATTTTTAATCTACTTTATTCCCCCAAAATAACTATTCAATTTTTTTTGTCAATTCTATTTTATGAACCAAACACACCATTAGATTTTGCTTATGTTGAAGGAAAGTTAGATGGAAGGAAGCAGTGAAGATGAAAAATTGAGTTAAAGTTCAATCCTTAGTTTACTGCAATGGACATGTATAAAGAAGGAAATTAAGGGTGGAAAAGGGACCTTTGTTTTTTGTTAGATATGCTTTTTCCAAAATGTGGGTGGATATGGAGACAAAAAAAACACACTTTGCACCCAAAAGATCAATATATCATTCTTTTTGGTAAGTTACTCTCAAATGGAGGATATTCATGTCCTTGCACCAATTTATGATTTCATCCTTCTAATTTATTTTTCCCAAGCAACAACAACAATAACAACCAAGCCTTTTTTTTCCAAGCAAACAAAGGGAAAATAATTTTAAAATATCTTTATGCCTTTCCAAATAACCAAAGGAAAGAAAAGTTAAACTCCTTCCATCCTTTATGTTTTTCTTTTGATTCCAGTTTCCGTTATTTCAGGTAGACAAGGTCAAAGAGTGACTAAGAATGATACTTTTAGGAATTTACTTGAAGAGAAATCAGTCATCTGGTACTTTTTGGATGGGCTAAGCCAATCAAATGGGCTAGGCGGAGTGAATGGGTTGGGTAGATTGGTTAGGCTAAGTGGATTGACAAGCCGAATGCATTAGTGAATTAGGCAAGTCACTCAAGTTAGGTCGCTAGCTAAGCATTGCAGATCGGTGGGTCAGGCATGTCAACTAGACTGAGCGAATCAGGCGGATTGAGCACACCAAACCAAACTAAGGTATACGTTAGCTGCTACTTATTTATTATACATATCAAGCATAGAAATGTGGATGAACAATCTATTGAATCTGCTGAACCAAATTAAGTTCTATTCTATTGTTATTCTTGGCCTATTCCATTTCTTAGGAATAACTCTTCTGTTCCTTGCCAATTCCATTTCATGAACCAAACACCCACCATTAGAGTGCTTAAGTATGATATTTGAGGGAGTCTATTGAAGTGAAATCTGACATGTGATTCTTGTAAAACAGATGATTCATCAGGATTTGTTAATTTGCTTTTTTTTAACTGATTAAAACAACGAACTATTTTATGGATATTTCTTTGACTTGGTATTTTCTTCCAAACACAGGCCTGAGAAGTTCAATGGTCTACTTCAGAGACTACAAACTGTTGAATCCAATAGATCAAAGTCAGACAAGTTGTCATCAATAAGTAACGTGTTGGATAAGTTGTTCATGAATATAAAGAAGGCGATGAGTAGGGAGCTCCAAAATAAGCATCAGCTTCTTGGAGCTCTTGCCTATCCTGGGCCATGTAGCTTGAATTCTTGCAACAGTTTTGGAGCTGGAAGGGATGCCTGTTGGATTCCTGTTGATGTATTCATGGAGACTGCAATGGATGGGAAGCATCTATATGCTATATCTTCTGTTGAGGTTCTTACAGGTATTACTTTTTCCCCCCTTCAATTGGCCTTATGTTATTTTTTTTTTCATTATGCATTCATGCTTTCATAAGTTCACTTACATTCCATTTTTTAAACAGAATTAACCAAAACACTCCAAGTAATTAATCAGGCAAGCTGGCAAGCGACGTTTCAAGCTCTTTGGGTTTCAGCTCTTCGACTTGTGCAACGAGTTAGGCGAATTTTTTTAATTTCTTCACATCTTTACTTCACAGAAATTTAATTAAACAAGTACATTTGAAACCTTACATTATCCTTGTCAACATTAGGATCGTGAACCCCAGGAAGGGCCAGTCCCACACCTAGATGCACGACTTTGCATGCTACTTTCACTTGTCCCTTTGGCTATCCTTTCGGTTGTCAAGGATGATCATGATACACCTATTCCTGTCAGCAATAGTCCTTTGAGAAGTAGCCCACATGGACATGAAGGGAATAACTTTGCTTCTAGAAGACATGGATTGATATCTTCCCTTAAGACTCTGGGACAATTTTCAGCACTTCTCTCACCTCCTCCATCAGTTGTCAATGCAGCTAATAATGCTGCTACAAAAGCAGCCATCTTTGTTTCTAATTTCAAGGCTGGGAATAACAACCAAAATGTTGGGCGTAATGATACTTCTATAAAAGCAGGTATGTTTGCCTTAAAGAAAAATTTCAAAATGTTATCATACGAATTACAAGAATTGATGTCACATCATAGGAACAAATTCTGGATTTACTTATTGGCTTTTGTTTGATTACCACATGGTGTTGTGCCCTTTTAGTTTCATTTCAAACTTAAGGATGAACTCATTGGACATGGTAGTTTCATTTTAAATTTACCACATCAAGGATTAGTTTAAGTCTATATCTCTTTACATTAGTCATGGATGAACTCACTGAACACATCCAAGACATAATAACATTGTGTATGTTTTTTGCATATGTATTGTTTTGGTCGATAAGACATGAACAAAAAGAGTAAATACTAAATTCAATTCTTAGCGGGAAACGTGACAGAATTTGAAATTTAAGTTTAATAGTAGTAGATAACATGACAATTTGTTAAGTTAGGAGATAATGAATTATCTATAACTGAGAGTTTTAAGTATTTAGATTTGTTTTTTCAAAAGGATGAAATGGTTGATAGAGATGTTTTACATAAGATACAAATATGATAATTGAAATGGAAGAGAGTGTTAGATGTTCTTTATGATTGTAAGATATCTCTAAAATTTAAATGAAAGTTTTATAAAATGGTGGTTAGATTTGCTATGTTACATGGTGTTGAATTTTGGGTTATGATAAGAAATGGAACCATTACACAGAAAGTTAGGGTTGTGTCTATTGAGGGAAAACTTTAAGAAATACATTTAAGATGATATGCATATGTATTTAGGCAATCAATAAATATTCCAGTTAGACTATGTGAGACCATGACAAATATGTATATTACTCGAGAAAGAGGGAGACCATAGAAGACTTGATTAACAACGATAAAATAAGATAAAATTTATTTAAATATAAATAATGATATAATAGAGGATCGAGTCCAATAACATAGGAGGATTCATATAGCCGACCCCCACTTAGTTGGTTAAAGACTTAATTGTTGTTGTAATAGTTCTCACGCATGTTTCAAACATAACATACCATTGTGTTAAAAAGTGCCCATGCTTGGCTAGGTACTTGTGTGCTTTGCCTAGGTGCCCAAAGAGGTGTGATGAGGCCAAAGAGCATGTTTTTTTGTGGATGGGTTTGGTGCTTAGGATCTTGACTTGCTTTATATAAACCCTTGAAATTGGCAAAACTCTTTAGGTTGTAACTTTTATGGTTTGAAATCTCATACCATGCCAGTTAAAATAGTTGAAATTAGAAGTGAGCAAAAATTCGGTTAAACTGACCGAATCGACCGAATTAAAAAATTTGGTTCGGTTATTTCAGAATTTCAGTTATTTTTTCTTAAAAAATCGATTAATTCAGTTAATTTAGTTCGGTTTCGATTTTAAAATTCCTTATTCGGTTAAACCGAATAAACTGAATAAATTGAATTATTCAAATTAGAAAAAATAATTTATAAATTTTAAGTAAATAAATTTATAAATCCCTAATTAATTAGTAAAATTTTCATAATATTAAAAAAATTTGGTTAATTCTGTTAATTCGATTTTTAACCGAATTAACCGATAAAATATCGGTTCGGTTTGTTTGATTTTTATTGAAAAATTCGATCGGTTCGGTTGGTTTGAAAAAAATCGGTTTATTCGATTTTCAATTTATTCGGTTCGGTTCGGTTCGGTTTTAACCGAATGCTCAGCCCTTGTCGAAATGTATTATTCCGGTAAATTATTGAAACTCAATACCACTCGGTATCAAAGTTCAAAATCTCAAGTCATGTCATAGTTTCTTTTTGGTTGAAAAAAATACTATTTCAGTATTGTGCTTGTTGGTGCAGGGAGCACTAGATGATTAAATTTTGATTTTGATCATGGCAAAAGATTTAAGTTAAGTGTGTGATGTTTACTGATGAGCTAATCTAAGTGTGCAAGTAGCACAGGAAAATCCTAGTTAAGGTTAGGCACAGGCAAGTCCTAATGGAAACTAGGCAGTAGAAGTCCTAGTGGAGATTAGGCAGTGGAAGTCCTAACTAGAGGCTAGACATACCTAACTTGGAAGGTTAGGTGGGAAGTCCTGGTCTGGAGAACTAGTCAGGAATACTTGGCAGATCAAGTGCACCAGGTGGAACTCTAGGCAGGTCAGGTGGACCAAATGTCTAGCAGTGGAAGTCTAGACTGGTCAGGTGGACCTGATGTCTAGCAGTGGAAATCCTGGGGGCCGAGGATCGAGGCTAAACAGAAGTTCAACAAGTCTGGAGGACTTGATTGGTAACAAGTAAATTCTTCCAAGTAAAGTGGGTGCGGGCGTGTTTCCGGTAAGGGGGAACAATAGGTGTCGGTGTGATCTAGGATTTTACTGAAAATCCAAAGTCAAGACCAAAACAGTTGTTAAACTGTTTAATTTTCCTGTTATATTTTGCTTTTGTGCTAACTTGTAATGCAGAAAAGGAGGGGTTGAAACTTTGTGTTTCGAGCGCCCTTATCTGGATTTAGGCGATCGGACTCCAGGCACCCAGATGGGTTCCAGGCGACTGGACGTCAGCGGAATGTGGCTAATGAAATAGTGAGGTGGCAGACGCGCGGAGGCGTCGTCGGGCTTGCGCGGCGCCTCCGGTGGTGTCGCTTGGCCCCGGCGGCGCCTTCATGGCGTCGCCTGGCCCCGGCGGCACTGCCGGTGGCATCGCCGGGCTCGGGCGACGCCTCCGGAGCCCTTATTTGGATTCCAGGTGACTGGATGGTGACCAATGAAGTAGTGAGGTGGCAGAGTCCCAGTGATCGGGATACCTCAGCTTCCAGGCGCCCGGAGTGGTTCCAGGCATCCCGGATCTAGATAAGGCGTTATGGAGTCAAGGTTTATCCGAAACCTCCACGTCAGCAACGTCGATGGTGGATCGGCGGACAGCGTGGAGGCACCTGGAAAGGATTCCAGACTCTTGGATACCCTAATAAAAGAGTCTCGAGGGAGAGCCCTTGAAGCATCATTCTACACTCAAGTGACGATCGTTTGCACGCGAAGCATCAACTAGGAGCGTTGTCGTAACGTCGAAGAGTTGCACCAGAATTTGATATCTTCACTCTTTCGGTAATTTCATTTTGTACTTAATTTCATTAGGTCGGTATCGTTGTTACCGATCCTATATTTTGTAATCGCTAACTCCCTTTCGTAAGAGGGGAGTTATATAGTTGATTGCCCGTCGAAAATGATTATTTGATTGTGGGCCTTGGAGTAGCAGCCTGTGGCTGTGAACCAAGTAAATATTTGTGTGCTCTTTCTTTGTGTCTTTTATTTTTCCACTGCATTCGATATTTCTCTGATCGCAAGGATTTACGAGTACTTTACGAAATTCGAAAATGCTACGAAAGCGCTATTTACCCCTCCTAAGCTCTCAACGATCCTACAATGTTGATACTCTGATGTATAGTGTTGCTGATAGATTGAAGGTTGAAGGAGGAAGGAGATGAAACAAAGGATTGAGACATTGTCCATGCTGAATGATATCAAATTTTGATAATTTACCAAAATAATATATTTCAATCATTTAATCCAGCATGATATATGATTTTAAACCATGCTTAGTATAGATAATGTTTCCTTTCTATGCTTTATCTCCTTCCTTCTTCAACACCAATCCATTACCCCTCCTGGCATTATGCACTCTAATGTATAGTGTTGCTGACAGATTACCGATCCTAAGGTTGAAGGAGGAAGGAGATGAAATAAAGGAATGAAACATTGAGTGATATCAAATGATAATTTACCAAAATAATATATTTTAATCATTTAACCCAGCATGATATATGATTTTAAACCATGCAATATGCTTTATCTCCTTCCTTCTTCAACACCAATCCTAGCATTATGCACTAAAAATGATTAAAATCATTCGCTATGGATCAAAATTTCGGTATGACTGAGATTTTGAACCTTAGTAGCTTTTGCCAACAAGTCTTTGTTCTGTCTGGATCACTCTCTTAAGAGTGAACTTTGAAGTATAGGAAAATAGAAGGAAAAAAGAAATTTTAAAAATTACAAAGAACCATAGTTATATGCATTGACCAGTGTTTGCTTGCACCCACATCCTTGGATAGGAGATCCTAGCAAATAGATGACACCAGGTTTTATAGTACAAGAATTTACTGTTTTATAGTACAAGGATTCGCAATTCCAAAATCCAACCTAGCAGAAACCTCATGCAAACTTGCTTTCAATTTGATTGCATCTCCTGCTATTCTTCCGTCCCTTGAGATTTTGTATTAACAATTTTTTTTTTACATATTTTATCTTAACATTACTGACCACTATTAGAACAGTGTGCGCACCATGTTCATCTGTGAAAAATTTCTAGTTTGCCAGTATAACCCGATCCTATATATACTTGATTGAAAGATAACTTAGTCCTATTTTTATTATAATATGTAATGGTATTTCTATTTTGTGTGTCAGTGGTCGTATTTAGTTCCACATTTGTTTTCTTTTTGCTGATAAGTACCTTCATTTGCTTTAGCTTAGGCCAACACAGGGCCTTGGCATGCAGAAGCATCTAGTGCTTTTAATAACACTGATCTTATTTTAGATGCATTTACAGAATTTAGTTGCACATCACTTTCAAAATCTAAATCTCATCTTTTAGCAAGAATGTCTTTTGATGCCATGCTTGTTTTCTTGGTGTATTGCTTTCTTTCTTTTCTTCCTCTTATTGTCTGTCACCCAACTTCTGACCAGTCATAATTTTGTCCCTGATGGTTTGCCCTTTCCAGTTGGGAACATGTTGCATCTAATAGTTGATGCCTGTATCTCAAGGAATCTGATTGATACATCTGCATACTTCTGGCCTGGTTATGTTGTTCCATCTGCATTATCAAAAGATTCAACTTCATTTCAAGACTCTCCTTGGTCAACCTTCCTTGAAGGGGCTCCACTCACTGGTTCTTTGAAAAGCTCCCTCATGATGACTCCCGCATCAAGGTAGGCTGAGAAAATAATTATCAGATGATTTGGTCATTGATAATAATTAGTTAATCTAGTATGACATCTTTAAGTTTCTAGTTCAGGTATGGAGTATTGACTCGAATTAGCAATTCTTGGGTGCTAAATATTTTAGGCATCAATAAATCATATGTTTGAAATTATGATTATTATTTGTTCTTTTGCAAAACAAACTAGTTGTTACAGGCCTTCATTTAGAAAGTAGTCAGAAATCTTTGAACTTTATATTGTTACCTTTCCACCAAGAAAGTAATTTTTGTAAAAAACTATTCTTTAAACTCTACAAAAATATATTCCTCCAAGTAGGACTATCAGGTGGCTTTGTTTGGGCAGTTGCTATGCATGCCATACCCCACTTGAAGTCAATTTGCCAAATAACAGACTTCTTTCAGCGTGATTTAGAGCAATATCAAAGCTAGAAAATTAGCTTGATTGAAAAGCAATAATTGTCACAAGAATCTAGCACAATCCACTTGTTAAGCAACCTAAAATTGGGGACAACCAAAGTATTAAAAGGCGGTTTTAGTAGATAGGATAGAAAGTCAGCCCCTAGGAGGAGGCCTAGGTGGTTGGTATTAAAATAATATTAAATAGGAAAGAGAAGTAAATTTAATAATTAATGTTAATGAATATAGTTAATCCATTAAAATAAGTTTACAATTAATATAACCAAGTTGTAACTAATAAGAAAACACTAAATACACACTAAACAAGAAAAATATTTTATGTTTTACTTTGTGATTTAGAAAATAAAATATTGTTGAGATACTATAATATTAAAATATAAATAATTAATAATATCAAATAAACTAATAAATTATAAAGAATTGTTCCTTAGACCACTTAGATGGTCCACTAGTCCACCTATCTCCTTTTAAAAGGGTTGGCCAGCCACAAGGCGAAGCAGCCCCAGGTTAAACTACCTAAAACTTCAAAAGATAATATGGGGAAAGTAGGGAAAGTTAGTACAAATATGTAAAATAGACATAAGGGGGCAATATGAATACATTAATAAAATAAGGCTCAACAACAATAAATATTAATGTAAATTACGAAAAAATTAGGTAAAGGAACAAGTGCAACTTGTTAGGATGACAATCACCTTGTGGAAGAGTCGCACAAAAGAGTTTGAAGGGCAAAACACTAGCAGCAGTAGGGCATCGAGGATATGCCTTTGGTGAGGAGGGAACCCTAGTAGTAGTGATAGGAGTTTGCCTAGAGAAGAGTAGACTAGGATGCTTCATTGACAAGTGCAACTTGTGGCAATTCTGGTAGACCATAGTGGCAATAGTAGCAAGGAGAATGTGACTTTATTGACGGGGTGATCCCTAACAAGTAGAGGAGGATGACGACTTGGAGGTGCTGAGCACAGAGAGATATATGGATACATAGATGACCAAACATGCTAGAGGAGGGGGTGAATATCATCTGTTTACTTGCAAATAAAAATTCAAACTACTCTTGCTTCGCAAGGTCATATAAGGTTAACAGCGGAAATCAAAAATAAAAAACACAAGCGAATCCTCTAATAAGTTGTTTAAGGTTAGCACAAGAGGGTTACACCAGAGTGGTTAGGGTTAACAAGAAAGCATAAATAAAATCATAAAATATTGGCATGAATATGTTCTATTATTGTATGATTTGTGTCTCTTTGAGACCCTTAAAATAGTCTCTTCCTCGAATTCTTTTATTGAGACAATCTCGTGGTGATGACACCCATTAGTCGACTGATCCACTTAACTCATATTCGATCCATCCATTATGGCTTGTTGAAGTCATCTTCCTTTAGCATTTGTCGACTAATCATTAGCATCTTGATTAACTTGGACTGTTTCCCTTGTATGTATGGCCATTGTTTCCTTTGGTGACTACTTCATCTAGACTCCACTAGTTGATTGCTCATAGACATTGTCAATTGGCTGTTACCAATCGATTGGTCTCTAGAACAAACCATTTGTTCGTTGTGTGAGTTGGCTTCTCATTCTACTCAGCTATCAATCGAATGGTATGTTGACTATAAACTATTGAGCGACCAAGTTCGTCTAAGTTGAACCTTGCTTTCTATCCTCACTTGAGTACATTTGTTTTATACTCTGAGGTCACTATAAGTCTTTGCCTACAAGACCATCACTCGTCTAGCTTTTCATCCTTCGGATGCACTGAGTCCTTGACTTTCTCCTTGCGTCGTTCTCACTCTTAACCTACGTAGTTACCTCTTAGTCATTTCTCATCAAGCTTTGCACCCATTGGATGCACTAAGCCCTCAACTCTTTTCTTGCGCCATTCTTCACACTTCGCCTTTGTAGTTTGCTTCCCAATCACAGTTGAACTTCAAGGCATCTAATCCTTTGGCCCTTTGGATGCCCCATGCCACCATTCTCTAATCTCCATAGACCTTGAGCCATCAGATGATTACGACTTTGGTCGTGCCAAATTATCTCCATGTGTGCATTTACTAAATCCTTGCACAGTTAGACACATATCAAATCACAAGTCGAGGCCTAACTTAAACTTTTTGCTCAAACATCAAAATCCATGGTTGCATTGGATCACTTGGGATACTATTGAACCAATAGGAGGCTTTGTTGGCAAGTGTAGGTCACAGCTATTTCGACAATTGACATGGTGTTCTCAAGGAAGGTATCTCTCACGATTTCAAATTGAGATGGGAACAAATCCGTGATTTCAAATTGAGATGGGAACAAAAAAAAAAATATATATATATATATATATATATAAACCAGAAGAGATGGGATGTTTTAGTCGTACCCTGAATTGCTACTGTGTTTTTTGTTAAAACGCCTGCAGTAACTTTAGTTTTATTTTGGTTGCAATGGCTGGTTGATGGCCAATATCATGGCATGTTTGCACTGGATAGTGCTTAATTATATTTAAAATGCTAGGTGTCTTGTTTTCGTTAAGCCAATGGTCTTGCTTTTTTCTACTCTTTAGTTTTGTGGAAGTGGAGAAAATGTACAACGTTGCAGTAAATGGATCAGAAGAAGAAAAACTAGCAGCTGCTACAATTCTATGTGGTGCATCTCTTCTCCGTGGCTGGAATGTCCAGGTAGAGCATTCATTTATTCTTTGCCCTCTTTAAAAGTTCCCTCCTGACTTACTAATCATTATTCTTCTACCGTTTCACTGATTTTTTTTCAGTGAAGTTTGTATTGAATTGACTTTTTCTATCTTGGATGTGTTATTGCTGCCACTTTTCTGGTACTTTCATGAGTTAGGATTTTCTGTTTTGCCTATGCGTCTAACTTTCTCTTCATTAATCCAGGAACATGTAGTGCGTATTGTAGTCAAATTACTATCTCCTCCTATGCCTTCTGATTCTTCAGCTCCTGGGGCAGGGAATTATTTAATTGGTCACATGCCTGTTCTCAGTGCTATTTTGTTTGCAATTTCAGGAGTGGATGTTGTTCACATTCTTTCTTTGTATGGCATGGTAAGCAATTTTTTTTTTTGTATTTTTTATTTTATTTTTTTTGGGGGGGGGGGGGGGGGGGGGGGTAGTCACATGCCTGTTCTTGCTCTTCTGTTTATTTTTCTCTTTGTTTGCTGTTCACTCTATACAAACATGGGTTTGATATGATGATATTCTTTATATCTAGTTGACAATTAATATGATAAACATGGCCCAAAATTAGTTGATACATAAATGGATTGCTTGAGTTGGATAACTAGATTTCAATATTTTTTGTCATAGTCTCACTAAGATTGATGAGAAATTTAAAAAATTAGAGATGCAAAGACATTAAGTTAGAGATGAAATTTGATGAATGAGGTTTACTTTTAGGTCAAATCCAGATTGCAAAATAATGGAATTGATTGAAATTTAGGCGTATTATATTTAATACGATTGAAGTTAATATAGCTGCTTCAGATTTCTTTTTGGCTTGGACGCGGGTGCCTACATTAATGGTGATATTATAATTCAGTCGTCAAAACTATATAATTTATATTTTCATCCTTTCTCCATTCTAATTATTAATTGAGAATTATTATAATTTGACCATCCATATTTTGTGATTTATAATTCTACCCCATGAATTGGTGGTTGTGTTGTGCATTAATGGTCATACTACAACATTTTAAAATGATTCCATATTTTATAATTTGTAATTGTACCTAAATGAATTAGTGGTCATGTTGTACAATGTCAATGAATCGTGCCCAAATCAAGTATGACACGAGCTTGCTTGGCCTGTTTAGATGTAATTGTGTCGGGCCGAACACGACTTGTCGTATTGGGTCGAACATGACACTTCGTATCAAGCTGAACACGATATGTCATATCACGGGTCGTGATAGGCATGGCTCATGATATATCATACCTATGGTTTGAAATCTAGCGTCGTGTTGGGAAATTGATTGAAATGTATTGGTCTTAAATTATCAAAATTTGATATCACTCGGCTCAAATAATGTCTCTTTCTGTTTCATCTCCTTCATCTTTCAACTTCCAATCCATCACCGTCATTATGCATTGGAATGTCAACATGATACCGAAATAGTATAGTTCCAATCAAAGGACGAAACTCCAGTATAGCTTAGAGATTTTAAATCTTGATCACACCCTCTTTCTTGGCATGAGCCTAGGTGACTCATGCTTGTGATGGCCCAAGCCTAAGTTCGTTGGTTGAGAATGATTCTTAAATATAAAACTTAAATAATACAAAAATAGTAAAATGTAAAAAAACCAAAGACACTAAAAATATAAAATATTAAAAATTTAGAAAATAAAAAAATTCAAAAATAAGGAAAATTTTATAAGTATAAAATAGTTTTAGGCTTTTTTGGAATTTTTAAGTAAATTTAGGTAGTTATAGGAAAATTTTAAGAATGTTTTATATTTTTTAGGTCAATTTGATGATTTAGGCTAAAATTTACCTAAATATCCTAACTAATTAACTATTTTTTTTATTAGAATTATTTTAGAACTATTTTGGTCATTTGTTTTTCAGAATTTTTATCATTGAAAATTTCCCTAACTCCTAAACGATTGTAGGCTTGGTCCAACAAGTGGGCGTTGCCCGAGTCTGACTTTGACTTGACCTAGTGTCTATATCGGGTTTGATTAATATTTTGGGCGTTTCCTAGGTCTGCCTTCGACTTGACATAGTGTCTATATTGGGTTTGATTAATATTTTGGCGGGTAGTGCTAAGCAAACTAGTATAGTCATTAGTTTTTTATCTTTATAAAGTTGTAGTATAATTCATCATCAAAGTTTGGAATATATATTTTTTTATAAGTTTTCTTTCTTAAAGCAAATGTTCAAGTGTCTTTTATGCCCGGGTGCAAGTTAGCATTGTATTCTTTCACTTATATTGTTTCTGCTACGAATACATATTGATACAACTTGCACACAAGCACCTTATGCAAACTAACAAGCTTAATTAATTTTATATTGGCAAGAAAATTTTATTTTAGGTTACCATCTATTCACCCCTACCAAGCTCGTGTTGAATTACTCGAACAGACTTTTAGACTGAATATTGATCCTACAATTGATACTGAACGAGGATGCTCTTATTTGAGGGATTCATTGCCTTTGACAATGCTCCACATACATTACTAGCAAAGCTTGAAGCAGATTTTAATTCATGTAGGTAAAAGATAAAAGTGTATTGTTGGATTGATTTTGATATGGCAGATATGTTGTGTTTGATCAAGATGGAGATTTGATCAATTTGGCAAGATGGAGCAAGAAATAATTTGGAGTATTCAACGGATTGAAAAACACAAATTGCCTTAATTATGGGAAAAGTTGATAGAATTACGTAAGAGCACATCCGATGCAAAGGTTTCTAAGAGAGACGTCTTGAGAACCTAAGTCAACACTTTCAAGATGAGGGATGGAGGGACCACTAATCAAATGCATTTATGGTATAAAAAATTGATCAATGGGTTAATGACCATTGGAGAAGAATTCACAAATGGAGAAGTGCTTCAGAATTTTCCTAGAATTCCACAATGGACCTCAATTGTGGATGCTTTTACATTATCAAGAAATCTTGAAGTGTATACATAAAAGAGATATTCTTAACAATAGAACTATATGAAGCAAAATGTGGATGTTGAGAAGCAATCTAAGTAAAAAGAAAGGCGAGCTATTTATCATCTTCATCCTCATTATACTAATCACTAATGTATCCAGCGATGACCCATGCCACCTCATTTGAGTGATTTTTAGCTTTTCAACATGGAATTGATACCAAAGCTTTGTCGTCACGCCTGTGCCGCCGTACTATAGATGAGACTCTTGTGGTTGGTTAAGCGACTCACATGCTTGTAGCAAGAATAGAATGAGAATGAGATAGATAGAACAATGATGGTGACATCAACAAGAGGCTAAAATAGCTTGGGAGGGATGACAGGTTATAAAAGATTAAGAATGAAGATCTTACGAGCAAGTGTCGACAAGAGGCTATTGGTGATGAGTGGTAAGGGATGACAGCAATGACAATGGGAGGTGTTAGACTCTTTTTTAGACCAATGACAACCTAGGTCAAATTTATTGTTGAAGGAGTTAAAGGAGGCAGATGCTAGTTCACCAGCAAATTGTTGACGATTGCAATTTGCAAACAAAATCGTGGAGAGGAGGCAAAGGGAGCAATGATAGTAATCTAAAATTGCTAAATCGTGAGAAAATTACGGATTTTAATTAAAACATATGAGTTTTAATAAAATTATTATATCAATTTAAATTTAAATTTATATAGTTTTAAGTAATCAAGCATTGCCGCCGTATGCGTTTCCCGATTTACCCTGATGGTCAGTGGGAAACTTCCGTGGGACCGGCCACCCCCAGGGATTGAGTCCATGAGACTGATTGGGATTTATCATTTTTTTAAAGTAATCAAGCATTAATAACACATATATATATATATCAGTTTTATTATCACTTTAGTTAATGAATTTTAATTAAATTGATTTAAAATTAACGTTAATTGATCAATTTAAAAATTACCAATATTATATTTATTATCAGTTTAATATTTATCAATTTTAATTAAAATTATTAAAGTATTAATCAAGGTTTAAAATTTAGAGTCATGCTAAAGTTTCGGTTTATGATCGGAACAATACAATTTTAGCACTGTATCATGCCACTGTTGATACCCCTATTGATATAGTTTTCATACTTTTTTAAATATAAAATATTAATTAAAAATATTTTTATTAATATTTGATTGTTATAGATGCGTACTCTTGCATTATATTTGAGATATTGAATGTTGAATTCAAGTTTTGATATTATCTCGTGAAATATTTGATATTTATTATGTAAAAATCAATTTAGGGTAAATTAAAGTCCACAAAGTAGACATGGCAAGATCAAGTTTAAACTAGATTTAATTTTAATTTATTTTGATTAGTTTAAAATTAAATCAAATTTGCATATAGAATAATTTAATTCATAGAAGTATATTAAGGTTAATAATTATATTATATATATATATATTAATTTTTCCTAACAATTTATTTCCTCAATGTTAGAGTTTTTTCTCTATTTACCTCATGGATAGATGAAAGAAAGAAAAAAAATAACTATCATTTAAGAGGTTTTCTTCTTTGTTTATCTTGTGGACGGATGAAGAAGGGAAAAAATTAACTATCCTTGAAGAGGTTAAGGTTTTTTTTTTCACTCTCTGTTAACATTCATTATAGCCGACCCACCTAGTCGGATAAAGTTTAGTTGTTGTTATTGTTTACTTTCGTAGATACATAAAGGAATGAAGGAGGGAAAAAATTTACAATGAAGGACGAAAAAAATTGAGGGGAAGGATTAGGGAAAGGAATTAGAATAAACTGTGTAAAAAAATAAAAAATGATAATGAAAAAAAATGCAGCTTCATGAGGGCTGCCACAAGGTTGTGATGGTCACATGACTCCAACCCATGCTATCAAATAGGTTTAAATCTCAAGCTGTGCTGAAGTTTTGATTTTTGACTAGAGCGATACTAATTTGGTATCGTATTGATGCTTCTATACATGGTGCCGGTAATGAGTTGGAGTTGAAGAAGAAAGAAGATAATGCATAAGGAGTCTGTGCCAAGCAGTACTTTGCCCGGCGAAACAGTGGAAATATATAATTTCAATAAATTATCAAAATTCGATACCACTCAATACATCCTTTGCTTCATTTCCTTCCTTCTTCAAACTCTAATATGTCCCCGACACCATGCATTGGAGCGTCAACACAATGCTTGTCTGTCAAAGATTGAAATTGTGACACGATTTAAGATTTTGAACCTTGTGCCAAGTGTATCGAGTTTCGATGATTTATCAGAACTATATGTTTTAACCGTTTTACTTAACACGGTGCAAGATTTCAAACCTTGTTTGTCGGTGCCGATGCGGAATGATAAATTTGTTATGTTGTTATATCATTATAATTAAATAGGATTATATTTGTTATATTATTATAAATAATAATTAAAATAAATATTAATTAATATTATGTTAAAAATTTAAAATATTTTAAAAATAATATATAATTCTTAATGTGTAATTTTTAAATTTTGTAATAATTATTTTAAAAAATTAGGAACTTTTAGATATATTCAAAAAATAATTTGAAATCCCTAATCAATCTATGAAACAAACAAAATATTTTAAATTATTCTTAAACTACTTAAATTAATTTTATTTTTTTGGAAAATTTTAAGAATTATTTTAATTTTTTAAAATCAATTATTTTATGAATTTATTTCATATCCTTTAAATATTTTTAAAATTTATTTATATAGTTTAATAATAAACAGAATTTTAAATATTCAAATATATATGTATAATAAGTTCAAATATTTTTAGAAAATAAATATATATTTTTTGAAATTACATAGAATGATACATTATCGAAACTATATTGTTTTGTTTTGAGACAAATTCAGATACAGCTTAAAATTTTAAACCTTATTTTATTTATCATTGTTATCATCATCGTTATCATAGAGTGATGAAGAATCACATGTAGTCTACATGGTGAAGATGACTTTCAAGAAGAATCAAAATTTAAATAGAAGTGTAATTAGAAAGACACTCAAGGGGTAAAAAAAAACTAGGAAGAGAAGAAGAGGGGGTGGGAAGGTGCTCTAATTGTAATCGAGAAAACACAAAGTCAAGAAGGGAACATTAAGGATGATTATCCAAATTTGAGAAAAACCAAGAAAAAGGGAAAAGAAAATTTTGAAGAAAAGAAGAATAGAAAAACATGTCTCTTTGCGGGCAACTTAAACAACAAATATATATCAACATCAAAAAGAAAAGCTAAGCAACAAGTATAATGTAGCACAAAGGTGCAATATAATACTAATGGCTATTCAAGATGGGTGTGTTACAAAATAGAAGTATAAAAGCTTAGAAGCATATACCATGGTATAAAATACCATGCCATGCTGGTCGGTACAGATAGAATTTACTATTCCGACTGACATCGGCATGGAGTTGTGATCCACGACCTTGTGGCAACCTTGCGAGGTCGTGCTAGTTGTGTTTTTTAATATTTTTAATTTTTGAAAAGGTTAATTTGAATTCCTTTTCCTCTCTTAATTTTTCTCTCCTTGAATTGTTAATTTTCCCCCCTTCTCCCCCCCCCCCCCCCCCCCCCCCCCCCCCCCCCCCCCCCCCCCCCCCCCTCCTTTATCCGTTCACGAGAGTAAATAGAGACAAAAGCCTCTATCTTTTTGAGTGGCTAATTTTTTCCTACTTCATTTGTCCATGAGATAAACAAAGAAGAAAAGGATGATTAATTTTCCCCCTCCTCCATCTGTCTATGGGGAAACAGATTGTTAAGAAAAATAAAAAAATAAATTAATATAATTTTTAACTTTATAAAATATACTTCTATGAATTAGATTGTTCTATATACAAATTTGATTTAATTTTAAACTGAATCAAAATAAATCTAAATTAAATCTAGTTTAAACCTACTTAGTCCAGTCATGTTTACTTGTTGACTTTAGTTAATCTTTATTTCACTTTTACTCTAAGCATCAAACATTTCATGATGTATTATCGAAACTTGAACTCAACATTCAGCATGTCAAATACAATTTAATAATAGGCATCTATAACAATCAAATATTAATAATATATTTATATTTAAAAAATATCAAAATTGCACGACATGATATGATACTGAAACCATATTGTTCTGATCATAAATTGTAATTTTGGCATGACTCAAAATTTTAAACCTTGACATATACCACCACCAAGCACATATGGTTCACAATGAGTATCTTCGAGTGATGAGGGAGAAGCTATCACTAGCGAAGGGGAAGCTTCACACAACATGGATATTGAGTCAAACTCTCCTTTAGTAGATGAAATGCTTGACACTATTTCTAGCTTAACTATGTTACTAGAGATCAAAAGGAAAAAAACAATCATGTAAAGAAACTAGTGTCTACATTAGTTAAGATTAATGTATATCCACCATATTGTGATGAATCTCATGTAGTTGATAACTTTTGAGTTGAGGAACTTGAAATTGAAAATTAGAATCTTAAATCACAAGTGGTAAAATTAACCCCTTCGAAAGTTTATAATTGGCTCAAAAAAGCTAAACATAATTATTAAAAGGTAGAGTATACCATAGTAAGATCAACCTAGGATAATGTAATATCTAAGGAAAATTCCATTCATTGATTATAGATAAAGGCCAACCTAGCGTAATAAATTAATCCACTTGGAGTG
The DNA here is from genome assembly GCF_044706935.1 of Curcuma longa. Lineage (NCBI taxonomy): Eukaryota > Viridiplantae > Streptophyta > Magnoliopsida > Zingiberales > Zingiberaceae > Curcuma > Curcuma longa. The sequence continues at coordinate 1,570,291 of NC_133866.1, forward strand.
AACACAAAAAGGCAAAGAACATTCCTAGAAAATGGATGCCTAGAGGTAGTTAATGTGATTAGGTCTAATCTTTATTAGTTGTCCAAATCATTTACATCATTATATATGTTAGATTAAGGGATGCCAACAATTGAATGATAATAGTTGATTCACCCATATTAAGTTGGCATAATATTTAGCGTCTAATGTCTTACTAAGTGATATAATTTTAATCGATTAAAATTGCATGAAATAGATAATTGGGGATTCGTATGTTAATCTAGATGATCTATGACTAATATGACATGTTCATATGCCATGATCGCTTCCTTGTGTTATTTGAATGCCTAGATGCATGAAAGCATGATAATCATATGATAGGCAAACCTATGTAACATGATTGGCTAATATAAAACTCCTATTGACATGAACATAGAGAAAAAAAAAAAAAGAAAAGATCTTTCTTACATCTTACTGCAAACATTAGAAATACCATTCATTATGTCTTGAGACACTTAGATGATAAATAAAATATTATGATTATATCTTGATCTATGGTAATGTTACGACACACATATTTGGATCAAGTATCAACATTATAAATTAATAATGCAAATGACCAATCATGGAGAAAGATCAGTGTACTTAACTATGTACACAATTCAAAATGATTATGGTTGGGCTCAGTATAATTAAAAACATTAGGGTTAATTGAAAATATTTTTTAAAATTTTGATTTTTAGCATTAAGTTTCAAAGACATCATAGATTCATCAAAATTGCCTATTTATTCTTTTAACACCATTAACAATATATTTACTATAAAATCAATAAAAATTGCCAATTCATTCTCACATATGGCTATGATAACTTGAATTTTAACCATTTCAAAATTTTGAAAATATAAATGATTTTATATGAAAAACTAGTTACCCTAATAAAATTTACATAGTTATATACAAGGATTGAAATCTTGAGCTGTTTCGCTTGATACCGGCGAAATTTCTCGTTCCGCCAGCTGATCAGTGCTAGTAGTTCCAGTTGGGATGCTGCCTGGAGGCGTCGCCTGGGTCTGGCGACGCCTACGGAGATGTTGCGGGGGCCGTGCGTGACTCGGTCGTGCAGAACAGTGAATGGATTGAGTTTTTAAGTTTAGGTTTTAATAATAATTTAAGTTAATAATTATAATCAACTTCTAACTATAATTGAGATAATTTAAATCGACTTAATTAAAGCCTTATAAAATTATCCTATTATTATTTTTTAACTTTTAAATATTTAGATTAAATTTTTTATTTTTAGTTAATATATTTTATATTTTAACAATACCGAAACTATATTGACACTGCATGATACGGTACTGAAACTATATCGTTTCGGTCCGGGACCGAAACCTCATCACGGCTCAGTATTTTAAACCTTGGTTATATGTGTTTACAAAATTTTATAAAATTTATTTTTTTATAGAATTTTTGGTTATTTTTTAATTTGGATTTTTTTAAAAAAGAATTTTACATCATCCAATCAGCTACATAAAAAATACAATAGACTAGAACATAATCCAATTGGATAGGGCTGACCATGTGCTTGGAATAACAATTTAGAATTTCATTCCTTGTTAAACAACCTCTCTTTGTCTTTTAATAATTTGATGCCACTAGGAATAGTACTATAATATACATAAATTAATTTTACCATAGAATTAAGCTTATTAAACTCTTAAGTGTTAACATAGCTACATTTTCATGATTTGATAACACTTAGTGATATATTTCATTTCTAGGATGGTTATCATGCCTTATTATATAATGATTGTCTATTTATTTGATTTTCATGTTTATCGATAAAAATAATGGGAATTTAAGCAATGATTGTTTGAAATGCATAATCTATGCTTAATTGCCTTCATTCATCTCACTTACATTTTATTCTCATCAGTGATTTAAGTTCATGGTATCTCAGGTTCCAGAAGTTGCAGCAGCTTTAATGCCACTTTGTGAGTTCTTTGGGTCACTTTCACCCCTTTCCAGTCATAGATCAAGCACTTCTGAGGAATCTTCAGTTTACACAGTGTTCTCCTGTGCATTCCTCTTTCTTCTTCGGTTGTGGAAGTTCTACAAGCCGCCTCAGGAGCACTGTATAGCAGGTCGTGGAGGCCCTGTTAGGCTGGAATTAACACTAGACTATCTCTTACTGATGCACAATAGCCGTTTGGGTGTGCAGAACTCTCCTGATGTAGATAGACTATCTCTTACTAATGCACCGCCAAGTCAACCAGTTTACATCGACTCATTTCCAAGACTAAGGGCTTGGTACTTCCAGAATCAAGCTTGTATAGCCTCAACCCTTTCTGGTCTTTCTAGTAAAAATCCTGTACACCAACTTGCTAATAAGATTCTGAGCATGATTTGCCGAAAAATGTCAAAATGTGGGTCTGTTTCTGGTAACCCTTCATCAAACTCGAGCAGCAACATAAGTGAATCACCTGTCAATTCAACTGAAGATTCTTTTCAAAGACCAATGCTTCCTGCATGGGAGATACTAGAAGCACTTCCCTTTGTTCTTGAAGCTGTTTTGACTGCATGTGCCCATGGGAGACTCTCATCCCGCGAATTGACTACAGGTTTTATGCACTTTTTGTCTTGACTCTTTCCATGCTTTCTTACCTGGATTTTATTTTATGAAACCTAAGTAGGAAAAACTAGATCTTGTGTACCAAAAGGCAAGCTGTAGGTAACATGTTTCACTGAAGACGCATCTCACCTGAATGATCTTGCTATGTGTCCACTCTCAAGGCTTTGGGTGTCAAGTTTTCAAACCAAGTGCTCATAGCTTTAAGTGCTTATGATGTGTTTAATGTTTCACTTATCTGGCAAATTAAGTTGTTGCTTGATTGCGTGAAGATCCAAGTGAAAACCAGTAATAAGTCCTATCATACAATTTAAAACGTTCTAAAGGTGAAAGTTTGCCATTGTATGTTCTGCGTGACTTTAAATTTTGATATTTGGGCAAAGTGCTTAAATTTGGTCTTGGATTCATTGTGTTTTAATATGTGCGTTTGAGCATGCAGAGACTCGTTGGAACACACATGGAGCTTGGAGAGCTTGTGGCTCAATTAGGTTGAGTGATGACTAGATGATGAGTGGCCTGAAGGTGTGAAGAAATCAGAGAAGCATGATATGAAATATCCCAGAGATTGTAGGATGAAGAGCATTGAGGTGGTGTTAGAGTAGCCTTGAACTAATGACTTAGCGTGGTTAGGTTGACAGCTCGATGACTCGAGCTCTGTAAATAATTAGAGGAGGTTATATGAGACAAATTGAGGGACTATAAAACGAGAGCATCTAAGCAATGAGGATGACAATAATGGAGGTAGATTACGTAGGTGAAGAGGTGAAAGATGACATGTGAGGAAACCATGGACTTATGCACATCTGAGGAATTGACCTGTACACAATGGGGCAAAAGTAGAACTCAACATATAGGCTGACTTGACCTGTTGCTGTGAGTCGACTAGTATAAAATAGTCTACCTGTGATTGAGTTGATTGATGAATAAATCAATTGATAAACTAAAACTCCAAAGTTGTGGTAAGTTGGTTTATGATTTGGATTACCTGATGTGGAATCCAATTGATTGATGGCTGAGTTCACTAGCCAATTGCCGAGGAGTCAGTGTAATAGAATATATTTCTATTTGTTACCCAGTCGACTAATGGTACATCAGTCAGCTACAAGTTGCTAGTCAACCAATGCTGAGTTGAAAAGCAACAACAGTTGGATTGTGATGGATGAGACGGCTGATAACCCAAACCGTTGGGCAACAAGCAACTTACACCAAGAGGATTACGAAGGCTATAAAAGAAGGGCTTTATGGTGGCTTCAAGGTGGGTGAAATAGAGTTGGCCAGCCCCTATTAGAAGTCTTCTATTTCCTCTTAAGAATTCTTTTGTAATCCCTTTAAACTTTGTGCTTATAAGAGGTTTCTTCACCTCTAATAGATGATTGAGAAAGAGAAAGTGGTTTTCAGTGTGTGATCTATCGACGGATCATAGGCTATGGAGTAAGAGTCTGGGCGACTATTGAACCATGTAAACGACATTGTTAGCTATTGAAGTGCTTTTCTTGTGTATGTTTTATTCAGCTGTGCTAATTGTTATGTGATCTTACTATTGATAGTAAGACTAGTTTAGAATCGCATCTAGAGGTTAAGATCTCCATTCACCCCCCCTCTAGCCAGCCTCACGATCCTAACACTATAATCCCCACAAATATCCATCCTTCAGTTTCTGTATGATATTGGAAAACAAACCGATTGTTGCTAAATGCAATATTAAACAAATAAACTATAGTGGTTAGTTACCTTTGGCATTGACCTATTGTTGATTTCTAGTGTGATCATAGATCCTAAATTAAGCATGGAAGAAGGTGACATAAGTCCTATGATAAAAGGTTGAGCATGTATATCTACTACGATCCTACTGATTTACAGTTATTGAATTTTTATTTTGCATTTTTGAAACATAAAAGGAACCAAGGTTTAAAATCTTAAGACGTGACGGAGTTTTAGACTTTGATTGGAACATTATTGTTTTGGTACCATATCAATGTGTCGACGTATGGTGCCGGTGGAAAATTGGATGAGGGAGGAAGGAGATTAAAAAGAAGTACAAGAAGGGAACACATCTATATTGCTATCTCTCATATAGAATCGTACAATTTTAACATTGTGTTGCATGAACAAAAGAAAAAACAAACATCACTTCAATTTGATGCAGTTTGTAGCATGTCAAAGGATGTTGAATGTTAGTATGACACTATACTCATCAACATGATTGATACAACAACATGGGATAACTTAGCTGTGCTGAGTAGTTTTGAGGAATTTCATATTTTGATAATTTATCGGAATGATATGATTTGACTGTGCCTTTTGGCATGGTATGAGATTTCAAATCATGAAAGGAATTGTATGGTCTATTGGTCTTTGATATTATTCAAAATTCATTACTGTAAGACATAATTGTCACTGAAGCAGCTTGATACAGTCTAGATCATTTGCTATTTAAGACCAAACTATCTTGCTTAGTTATTAGGATTTAGAGTTAGTGAGAATGTTTATGTTGCACATGCAAGATAAATACTATATTTTTTAAAAAAATTAAAGAAAAAATCCCAACTCAATAAAACATCCACATCACATGAAAACATAAAACACAAAATACTAAAGGAAAACACTCATTCCCTATCCCATAAGAATGTAACAAACAACAAAACATTTTAGTTTAAAACAAGGGTTTCCATCTCCATCCATCTTAGCCGCCCAAGAACTTTTCAAACCTTTGTTTTTTTTGCTTTTATCTATCTTTGACCCACATTGACTAAGTGCACATATTAGAAGCATCCAGAAACAACTGTTTGCATGTTAGGCCAATCTGTTTTGTTGCTTTCTCATTATTTAAAATCAAAGCTTTAGAAAACATATCCATACGGTATAGGTATGCAGTCAACCATAGTGCATATGCAGGATATGCCGGCACATGTGTGGGTCATATATGGTCCATATTAAAAATGCCACGCCCTACTTGAGCTTGGCCTTTTCACCATGGTTTATCTTTTCTCACGACTACCTTAGGTTTCTATCCTAAAGGTTTCATTTATTGGTTGGTTGGTTTGCTATCTAATAGTTACCATAAGCACAATGTTGCAGGAACAAACAATTTAAAGACAAGTACAAAAACACATTGATTTATTTTTATTTTTTGAAAATGAACTCTTAATTAATTGCTCGCATTAATAGTGCTCCATAATAGTATGACACGAAACATGGACACAAGAAGCAATGTATCAAATGATCTTATTTTTACACTCGATAAGTAATGTTTTCCTCATTTCAATTATTTTGACAACAATTTCTATCTTCTTCACATTTAGTTGCTCATAATTTGTATAAATTTCAAGAATCTCTAATTGACACTTGCTTGATTATATGATGCACCCTTAAGCTATCCATAGCTAAATCTAGAAGATACTAAGTGAATCTAACTCTTAACTAGGATCTCAACATCAAGAAAAAAATTCACAAGGAACTTATCTCAAACATGGAACACAAAAAGTGCACTAGATCAACCCTTAGTGGAGCTTCCATCAACCGAGAGACAAGATCCTAATACAAGAGAGCCATCTTATACTCAGTTGATGAAGTACAATCTAGAAAAGCTCTCACTCAAGAGTAAACACAAACTCACAAGGACATTTACTAAGAGAAGGATAAATCATCCATAACTTGAGGGATGTTAAAAATCATAGTAGCTACTTCCTTAATGGAATTAGTAACGAAACCAAGCTAAGGGGATTGATTCTAGTAAGAATGACTCAAAATTTATCAAAAAGATCAAATGTGAGATTGGTCCTTGACAGAAGGATGCCTCATGAGCTGATATACAGATCTCAAAAAAGGAATAACATCATCAAAAGTTTGCTCTATCAAATTAGCCCCTAGCATTTAAGGATACCAGTATTAGATCAAAATAGTTAAGCAAAGGATGAAGAACCCCCTTACGTGAGCAACTATCAGGATTTGATTCAAACATGCATTAAGAACAATCTACATACATTACAACAAACAATCTGCTCAACATAGACAACAATCAGAGAGGAAGGAAATCTCAATCAAAGGAAAGAGAATAAGAGTAAGCTCACAAATGTTCACATTTGAAAAAATGAGTATACATGTCACTCCCTGCCTGAGGTAGGCCGCCTAGAAGTAAGCTTTCCTCACTGCGTATGATCTACAATAATGTTAGAACAAAATACAATATCAAATCTAACTTAAATGCATACCTTGAGAGAATTCCTCAAGAGAAAATATGACTGTCACAACAAGACTTGCACCTGCTGGTCAAAGTGAGTTCAAATTATAAAGTAGGTAAATAGAAGAGATATGCATAAATTTGATATCTTGATTAAGTTCAAAGGAATTAACAACTATCATAGTTCATCTTGAAGTCATATCGTTCTGCTTTCACATTGAATTAACTCATTCTAATTATCATCAATCGTTAGGATAATATTAATATCTATACTTAATTATAGTTATTTAATCATCTCTATTGGTTTATCATAGATAAAATCATTTTTAATTGTTACCATTTATTATTATAAATCAATCCATTTGGTCATCAATTATTAAAATTCAATCCTTTTTAAAATTTCACCACATGTTATCACAAATCCATTTAACCTCCACCATTTATAATTGAAACCCCTTAATTATCACCATTTATTATTTATCAACTATAAATTACTAAGTGAATCACTGTTCTCAAGCATATATAGGCTAAAACTCTTATGATATATAACAATGTAGGACCATTATGCAAATAAATATTGATCATGGCTAATATCTCATTAGCACCACATCTTCAAGGGAATGACCAAGTACTCTTTTTTTTTTTCAATTTATCATAACACGTCAAGGAAAACTCATCTAATTCTTAACAATGAGTTGTCTATGATCAGTGGTTCTTTGATCTTAGAAGGTTAATCTTAACAAATGATGGTGGAATCCAATTCTAATATTGGTATAGGAAATGAATCAACAAGATGGCATAGCTAGGGCTATCAATAAGAGGAAGATGCGATTAGTGGCACAAGTTGGTGTGTGCAAGTAAAGACTAGAGGAAGAGAAAGCAACTGTGTGTGTGTGTGTGAGAGAGAGAGAGAGAGAGAGAGAGAGAGGTGTTTTGGATTAGTGGTGTGTGCATGACCTATGCAAGCAGACGAGAGGGAGAGGAAAACTGACAAAGAGAGAAGAGGGATTGTCAGAGAAGAGGTGGTGACTAACGATGATTGGGGTTGGCACCACACACGGTGAAGGCGATGTGAGCAACGATGACACGAAAAGGAGAGACAAGAGTAATAGGGAGAAAGCGTAGTCATGTGTTAGTGATAGTGTGTGAAGAGAGAGTGAGAGGAAGATAGAATATATGACACTTGGTTCCTTAAAAGTTCTACTAAGTCAACCCAATGTGATTAAACTGGACCATCCTAAAATATAAGTTTGGATCAACCCTACACTAACCAAAATGTCCAACTTTACCTCGGTTTGCATCGACATGATCTTAATCACCACGTTTTCATGATGGGTTTCATCTAAATCCAATTCGTCTTCAACTCAACCTAGTTTGTTGATTGTTTAAAAATTTAAAAAACTCAAAAATTTAAATACAATTACATTCAAAATCTAACAATAAAAAGGATGACTCACTAAAAAGAAGTCGCATAGCTGTTGGTGGGGGAAAGCTTTGTTAGAATAAAGGCTCATGATTGGAGACGAGAATTGTTGGAATCAATGTATCTCTCTTCAAAGGTTGACAACCACATCAAAGTGTTGTGAATTGCCTCCCTTGTAATTTGTGATTTACCACGATGTTTGATATTTGACAAAAGCTTTAAGTTAGGAAAACATTGTAATGATAATAGAATTTGCCTTTTGGATAAAGTGGCATTTAAAGAACTTATTCTTGTACTTTAAGGTGACATAGCAAGGTTTTAGATAGTCTGGTACTTAACAACCAAAGATTTCTAGTTAATTAACCAAAGGTGGTAGATTTTGGTATAGCTAACTTATAAAACATAAAGTGGTTGACCTAACACTTTTGGTTTAGTTGATCCAAGTCCTGAATCATGCAAAATAATTATGGTAATATTGCATTATTTTTTGTATTTTTGCTTTTCTAGTATACTATTATGATCCTAGTATCATTTCACAGGTGCATCTATTAACACCCTTGTTGATGGCTTGACAGAGTGAATCATTAGTGCTTAGAGGTCTCATTCACACTAGAGGAATCCATTAGGTCTACTATGCTCATGAGAATAAAATGAAAGGGGGAAGAAAAACTCAAGTGAGGTAGGCATTTGATTGGACTAGGATCAACTGACATTGTTAGAACAAAGTTTCGACATGACTCATTTAGACATTGGTATGTAGGCTGCTATGATCACTCAAGAAAAAAATCCAAGAGGGAAGCTCACAGCTTATGTTCATCGACAACCATGCGTGGAAAGACATTGTTAGGCTCCATGATGTCTAATGGAAGTGGCAAAACTGAGAGAGAGAGAGAGAGATTAAGGGTTTTGTGGGAGTAGTTGTTGAGGATTATGGGGATAATAAATTATAATACGAGGGTTAAAGGCTAAGAGTTTCTTGGTGATGGTTTTGAGGGTTTGCTTTTTTTTAGAAAAGGAGCAGTTTGCATGAGAATTTAAAGAGAGAGGGTTTGATTAATTTATCAAAACCTATAACAACAACTAAGTTTTTATCCTATTAAGTGAGGTCGGTTATATAGATCCTCTAATGCCATTGGACTCATCCCCTATTATATTCTCATCTACATTTAAATAAATTTTATCCCATTTTATCGTTTTTAACGAAGTCTTCTTTGGTCTCCCTGTTCTTTTATTAATGTGCGTACTTGTCAAGGTTTCACGTTGCCTAAGTAGGGTATTTATTGGACGTTTGAGTATATATGCATACCATCTTAAATGCATTTCTTGGATTTTCTCCTCAATTAACACAATCCTAACTTTCTTTCTAATGTTCTCATCTTAACATCCTTATCTATGCAACTCTCATTGTGCTTGCTTCATAACTCAACATTCAACTACATATAACATAGCAAGTCTAACCGTTATTTTGTAAAATTTTTCTTTAAACTTTAGAGGTACCTTATGATCACATAGAACACCTAGCACCCTCTACCATTTTAATCATCTTGCGTGTATCCTATGTAAAACCTCTCTATCAACCCTTCCTTCTTCCATCGTTTTGTAAAACGATTACAGATACTTAAAACTCTCAATTACAGCAACTCGTTATCTCTTAACTTAACAATTGCCTTCCTATGTCTATTATTACTAAACTTAAATTATTTATTCTACTAAACCTAAAACCTATTACTTCCACTTTATCCTGCTAAGATTCGAGCTTAGTTTTTACTTCTTTTCGTATCTCACCAACCAAAGCATTATCATCTACAAACAACATACACTATGGTAACGTGTATTGGATGCATCCAATGAGTTCATCCACAACTAGTATAAACAAGGTATGGACTTAGAATTGGTTCTTGATGTAATTCTATAAAATTTTTATGAGAAATACTTTGACTAATTCACTTAGAGTCTTTACTCTTGTCGTTACATTCTCATATATATCCTTAATTGTTTCAATATACATTACGTAAATACCTTTCTTTTTTAGAATTTCTACATTATTTTCCTCGGGATTCTATTATGAGTGTTTTTGTAAGTAAATGAATCCCATATGTAACATGCTTCTTTTTTTGATATTTTTCAATTAGTTGTCTGAGAAGATGTATAATCCAAATTAATTTTCGATCATTTTAGTCTTTTTTTTCTATCATTCTTTTTTAAAATTTCTTAGTATAACTCATTAGCTTAATGCCCCTATAATTCACACAATTTCATATGTCTCCTTTATTTTTATATAGGGGATTAGGGTAATTACCCTTTACTGATTATGCATTTTTTCGTTTTCAATATCAAGTTGAATAATTTTATTAGTCATTCAATACCTTGCTTCCTTAGACACTTTCGTACCTCTATTGGAATATGATCTAGTCCAACTTCTTTCCCATTTTATACACTATTTGATGTCATTTCTACTTTTTAAGTTTGAATTCTCTAATAAAAATTTAAAATTCTATACTCTTCTGACCTACTAAAGTTTTCTAAACTATGTTGGTCAGCTAAACTTTCATTAAAAAGTTAATGAAAATAACACTTTCGTCGCTTATTTATTTTTTGTTTCTTTACTAGTACTTTATTGAATTCATCTTTAATACATTATTTGAGTAAGATCCATTCTTTTCCTCTCTCTCGCTTTAGTTATTATATAGATGTCTCTCTCCCTTCTTTTGTATTAAGCTGTCAATGTAAGTGTTCAAAAATTTCATTAGTGATTTCACTCACTACTTGGCAATTGTATATTTTTTTTCTTCATTCTTATAAGTGTATAGTAATTTGTAATTTATAGGCTATTTATTTTTTATTATTTTCTGCTGTACTTCCTCATTCCACCATCAAGATTCTTTATTTGGTAGTATTTGTCCTCTTGACTTATTGAGTATGCTCTTGGCTATCGTTTTCAAATTTAATGCCATTTTATCTTATGTCCTAGTTGAGTCGCTATGTATTTCTCTCAATACTTGTGTTCTTACCTTCTTCTTAAAGATATTTTGTTTCCCATTCCTTAACATCCATCACTTGATCTTAAGAGTCATGTATATTTTTTTTCTATTGATATTATACTTGAGGTGCATATCTAACATCATTAACTAGGTTGGGCGTAAGGTTAAAAATGTCGAGTTGTGTCGAAGTTTTAATTGAACGATGTTGTTCTAGTATTGTGCTAATTTTTCGATGCATGGTGTTGGTGATGGATGAAGGTTGAAGGAGAAGGGAGATAAAACATAGGAAGGAGCGAGTGATATCAAGTTTCAGTAATTTACTGAAACTTCAAACCATGGTTGGGTGGTTAGGGTTTCTCCAAGATGATCTTACAATCTCTACATAATTTTTCTCTCTTTTTGACCATAAGAAAGTAAATGTATGATTTATTATTCTCACTTTTAAATATAATCAAGTGTTATTTTCTCTTTTTAAAAAAAGTATTAGCTATTATAAATTTATATGTTATTAGAAAGTCCAATATAACTTTTTTTTTTCATTTCTTTGTCTAAAATCATATCCCCTATGTATTCTATCATATTTCTCATTTCTTACTCTTATATTGTTTGTGAGAATTTTTTGTACTATCTTATCTAGTCTTCGCAAAACTTATATTTGATGTCTTTATCTAATCCTACTTGAGGGATATATATGTTAATTAGATTAAAAGTTTATTTTGCTACCACAATTTGAAAGTTATAATCTTATATCCCTTCCTATCTACTATTACTTCACCCCTTAATGAATTTTCTATAATAATACCTACTCCATTTCTCGTTTTATTGTTTTCCTATGTATCATAATTTAAAATCTGAGTTCTCTTTATCTTTCCTTTCTCCCTTACTTATTTTGTCTTTTGGAAGTACAAAACATTAATTCTTCTCCTAAACATCGTATTTATTACCTACATTGCTTTGCCAGTGAATGTTCCTACGTTCCAATTTTTCAAATCTAAGACGGTTGGTATTTTTATAAGGTCTCTTCTTATCCTGTATAACACTATACCTAAGTTTTTATGGAGATGTATCGGTCTTTGTTGAGCATTAACATAATAGTTTGATGCATCCATACATAACATTTGCATTTGTTTGATGTTGGCTAGAAATCTAACACAATCCTCCTCTTTTATCCAAGCTTGGGACTAACCATGGTAGAGTTTATTCACCATGGGCAGGATTTAATTTATCAAGGCCTAAATCATCAAATTTGAAATCAACTTCAACTAAATCCTATTTGAGAGCATGACTGCTACCCAAAGTGAATTCAGGACCCCAATTTAATTCAAACTTAATTGGAGTTCAACCCTAACTTGATCAACTTGAACGCAATCAATATTAATATGTTCTGCGCTTAACTACAACTTTAAAAACCAATTAGACTCAATTGGAACCCAATGTGAGTGCCTAATTCAAATAACCCTAATTCAATTGAATTATTCTCAAATACACTTACAACACCCTATACATCCAAAATATAATAAATATCTAATATATGACCTTAATTATTTCTGTAATTATAAAAAAAATTCTGCTGATAAAAATGCTTAACAAATGTGTGGCAAAGTATATTAATGAGGCTATCTAATGAACATTTCCATGTAAAAAAAATATAGGCATGCAATATAATAGTCAATATCAAACAACAATGTGGAGCATATCATGTTTAAAATGCATACATTAAATGCATGCACAATTAGTGTTTAAATTAACCTCTACAAGTTACCACACCAAGAAAAACTCCCTTTGTAGAAGTGTTTCACTATCACAAGGACTAATTTTTTGAGGTGACAAATATCATTTTATTATGAGATTAGACTAGGGCAAGTAATAGTTAGCAATTATTTCTTTCTATTAAACTGTCAATGAGCCACACTTTTAGTTTGTTATCCCTATGCTTATATGACAACATATAAGACCACATGAACTGCATGTGTCAACCTAGGCCGCCTGGTCCTGTATATTAAAGTCAATTGCATATGCTATATGTGATTTGGTATGTACTGTAAATGCCTAGGCAACATGCAACCTAGGCCAGTTGGTCATTTATAAAAACATGATTAAAATATGTAAACAAACTCCATCCTCATTACTGATAAAACTAGTAATGAATTTATTTAAAAGAATGTGCAAATACCTGTATTCTTTTTCGACTTGCCTGTAATACTCTTTCTTTAACCTGGTTTTTAGATTCTATATCTCTACCATTTATATTCACATGCCTTGGCTTTGCTCTCTATTGGTCGAAATATATGCAACACCTATCTGCTCCTTGCTGCTAGTCATCAAATTGAAAAAAAAAAAAAAAAACTAGCTTAGTTTCGATACTTGAAATGTTGCCGTCATGGAAGAATGCAACAATTCTTTTGTGATTAGCATTCATCTCTATATCAAATTGGAATCATGTCCCCATCCTACCTATGTTATCTCAAACCGTGAAAGATTACATCTCTAAGAAATTAAATGAGGATAAGTACCTAAGTGTGATGTATTTTGAATGTGATTAATTCTGACAGTATACATCTCCATTTTTTGATTTTCATTTCAATATTTTCTGTCACAGCTACCTAGAGTGACACCTTGAGTATAAGGGTGCCATCTAGAGCATGAGACAGTATATACATGTGATTAGGTTCTTAGGTGGCTTTTAGATGAAACTTGTGTTATTTCAGTCATAAAAGTAGCCTGTATACCATAAAAAGAGAACTTGCATTTTAGACACCGTACTGTATTTCTCATAATAAGCATTAACGTTGCACTATGTTTTAAACCCAAATAGCAGTCACATAACATTTTTATTATTTCATCTCTATTTTAGTATAACGAATGTAAAATTTCTATAGGTTTGAGAGATCTTATGGATTTCCTGCCAGCTTCTATTGCTGCTATAATTAGTTATTTTTCTGCTGAGATTACTAGGGGAATATGGAAACCTGTTTCATTGAATGGAACTGACTGGCCCAGCCCTTCTCCAACTCTTCTCTCGATGGAGTCTGAAATAAAAGAAATCCTTGCCTCTGTTGGGGTCCATATCAACAGTTGTTATCCACGTATGAATTCTGTTCTAGTTCTTTGGTGATTCTCACTGTCTCAATTTTGTTATTGGTCTGATTTGTCAGTGCTAGTTGTGCTGTTTCTACCATTTTCTTTCATTTTTGTTGGCCTACATCTTTGAAAAACCAAAGATTTAATTGATGGAAAAAAATCTATTGTTTCGATTAAAAGAGAATTCTACAGTCATATTTATGACTTTGACATGACACATCATAATACCAATATGGGACTAAACTACACTCACCTCATGTATGGCATAGATTGTTGTAGATATCTAACCACATCATAATACCAATATGGGACTAAACTACACTCACCTCATATATGGCATAGATTGTTGTAGATATCTAGCTTGTTAGACAATATATAAAAAGTTCCTCAAATAGGAAAAAAATGATAAGATACCCTATGAAGATGATGATAAAAAACTGCTACAATGGTTTAGATACTAGAAAGTGGAATTCTCTAGGCCAAAGTTGGGGGCAGTCTTTGAATAAGACTTTGACTTCATAAGATCTTCTAAGGAGTTGATAAATCTTCGTTAACTCCCTCTATAGTTGAAGATACCCCATGGTACTGATGTTCCGAATATGAACCAACAACTTGTGAGGATTAGAGAAAAAGGGGTTAGTCTAACATCCATTTTCTGATGTGTTAAATATTGAAAGCGACCAAGTAAAAATTGATATTACTTCAAGAGATGAGAAAATATCAAAGAGAAGAGTTAGTGATGCTTTGACATATACTTGGAATAAAGACGAATGAATCAATTGTGTGATAACAATGACAAAGTGAGATTAGAGCAAGGTTTAAAATATCGAGCCGTGCCGAGGTTTCGGTCTCGGATCGGAATGATACAGTTTCAGTACCGTATCGTACTGTGCCGGTATAGTTTTGGTATTTTTAAAATATAAAATATATTAATTAAAATAAAAAATTTAATCTAAATATTTGATAATAAAAAATAAAATATTTTTTTTTAAATAATAAGATAATTTTATAGATTTTAATAAAGTCTATTTAAATTATCCCCAACTATAGCTAGGAATTGATTATTAAAATCTCAATTAAACCCCTAAGTTAAAAACAAACAAAAATTGTGTGTGGCGACTGCAGCGCCTTGGTCGTGCGCGGCCGGCGCGCGGAGGCGTTGCCGGGCCCGCGCGACGCCTCCGGTGGCATCGTCGGGCCCGGGTGGCGCCGGGCCCGGGCGACGCCTCCGGAGGCGTCTCCTTGCCGGAATTGCTGGTGCCGCTGCTGTGCTGGTGCGTAAAAGAACGAGAAATTTCCTGTGAAGAAAAAGGTGTCTAGTAAATTGAAATTTTGACATTGACTTTGAGAGGAGAAAGTTGTTGGAATAACAAATAATAAATTTGCCCACTAAACAAGGTGAGACACCATAGTCTAGCAAAGGAGACCAGGACATGGATTAAAATCTTGAGACATGCCAGTCAAAGTAATAAAGATTTATCATTTTGCACTAGTATCAAGATAAGCACAACGTCAATATCGACACAAACATTGATAACGACAGCGTGGTGAGCATGGCACACTACTGTTGAAGAAGTCAACTTGCGAGAGATGAGAGGGAGAGAGAGCAAGATCACGATGGAAGAGAGGATGACCTACTAGAGATAGAGAAGGGAGGAAGGAGCGAACCCACCAAAGGCTTCATCTAGTGCTTCAACTTCGCGATTAGGTCAATGGTGATGCCACCTATGAGGGAGTGAGATAGCAAAGATGCAAGAGTGAGTGACTGGGAGAGAGAGAGGATAGTAAGGGGGAGGGATCAAGTGGGAGGAAGGAGAGTACAATGAGGGAGAGAAAAAAATTTTCATCCAAAACTCAGCCACTTGAACTAGAAAACACCACTAAATTCAGTTTGAAATAAAATAAGTTTGGTTCAGCCTTAAATGATCAAATTGAACTCGAATTTTAACCTGCTCGACCAAGATGATATAACCCAATTATACTTTAATTGGGTTTCTAAAATCTAATACTATGGTTGGTTCATCTTAAATAACCAATAAAATTCAAAATTAAATAGCAGTAACAACTTTAATCGAAAGCAAGACACAATATATAACAAACGTTGGGATTTTGTCTACATTCAAGTAGTAATTCTTGTATTGAAATTTTTTTAGCATAATTAAAGGTTCAATAGAGATTTTTATAAACTTTTTTTTGTATCTTTAAGAGTGTTACTAACTATAGGTTATGCTAAATGAAATGAAATGAGTGTGATGTTCCCAACGCAAAGATTATATTTTTAGAACAACCAATGTAAATTGCATAGATTTTGCTTTGAGTCATCTTTTTCTATTTTGAATGTTATAATAGTTAACTACATGCCTTAGTGAAGTTTGAACTAAGAACTTAATTATTTTTTAGTAAATAAAGCCTTTACACAATTAATGTATCCAAGATGACATTGTTGTCTATTAACAATATAGTTTCTTTAATTTAGCTTTATTTTGATATTAAAAATATGGAAAAGTTAAATTAATATCAATCTTTGTATCTTTTCAAATAGTAATAATGACTTAGGTAATAATGTTCAGTAGAGTAGGTGACAATATATTTTTGACATTATCTTTGAAAATGAAAGAAGGGGAGTCTTGGTACAATGATAAAGTTGTTGTTGTTAGTGGTCATTAGTCGCGGAAATAATCTCTCTATAGTGTAGGGTAAAGTTGTGTACAATAGATCCAATGTGGTTTGACTCTTCCTTAGGACTCTACATTAGCGGAAGTTTTGTGCACTGAATTGCCCTTTAACTTTGAAAAGGAAAAAATAAAAATTGTTACACTTTACTCTTTTGGATGAAAAAGATTGCAAATAATTATTTTTGATTATTCTCAACTTATAAAAATAATATTGCTTCTATTGCTATTGCAACTATTAATTTTGATGAACACACATTTACATATGCTTGGTTTCCGGATGTAGAATACATATTGCATATATGGTAAAACTCTTTCTTTAGTTAGTGATTTCCTACTTCCTACAAGGGAAACAAGTAGAAACAATTTGTGGTATGTTTTTGTCAAAGAAAGGAAACAAGTAGAATGAAAGTTAAAAATTTATAGTTTGTTTGTCGAAATCAAAAGATTATGAGATATATAATATAAACTCTATGAGCAAGGTGGTTGAGATTCTTATAATAATTTGTAATTTATTGCTTTCAAATACTATGAGAATTATTTGAAAGTAAATAATTACTGACATCGTATTGGCATAGTATGATACAACACTGCTTAGAGACTTAAACTCAACACAACTCAAAGACCTTGGACTGTGATAATATTAGAGTTAGAAGGGGATTCTTATGCACTAGCACAAAGGATTTGGGCAAAGACCATATAAGAATTGAATTTGCCATCGCTTGTCATTAGCTTTGCATGAGGGTGGGTGGAGTGTAGAAAGACACTCATCTGATAGGACACTTGATTGGTGTTGAGGTGAGTTTTACATGCATTGGTATTGAGGCATTGGGCAGAGCACGTGGCTATTGCTACGAGTAGAGGAGCATCATTTCCTTAGATTTAATTAATCTTTGTTTGCCCGAATGCAACAACGTTCACCTAGAAATGCTAGGCAACATCGAGAAAGGATATCTAAGAAGATAAGATGTGGCCAAGGGGAGCTTTTGCAACTTTATAGTTTTAATGAAATCTAACTTGCTTGTTGCAACATTGAATTGTAGTTGAGTAGACTAAAGAGGACGTCCTAGAGTTGAGGGGAGTTTATGGTTGAGCAGCTCAGTGACGTTGAGTGATAATGATGATGGAGTTCTAGGTAGTGTATCAGAGTAGACATTGGTGTATTGAGCATTGACATCATTGACTTCTATTTCATGCAAATGTTGATAAAGATGATGAGCACCCTATCATGACATAATACATCAATAAAGCTTTGGTATTGATGATGTTGATGGCAATCACAAAATCAACGAGGGAGAACAAATTGGCCATGCTAGTCTCAATGGGTTGACAAACAGAGTGTGTGGAGGGGGAATTGCCTTACATTAAACCCATGATTAGGGCCCTAAGCAAATTAAGAAATATTTTTTTTCATCGGTATCTAATATTTCTTCATCGGTATCTATATGAGAACAATTAAAATCATGTATTTATATGCTTTTGGTATAACTCCTAATGATTTAAAATCCTACGTGGGACCTAAACATGTATATATTTTTTTGATATTCATATAACTATTAACTTTAACACGTTTTAAAATTTTGAGTCATATTGGAGTTTCGGTTTATGATCGGAATGATATAGTTTCAGTATTGTAATGTATCGTGCCGATACAGTTTCGGTATCACATCATACTGTGCTGATACAATTTTGATTTTTTTAAAATATAAAATATATTAATTAAAAATATTTTTATTAATATTTGATTGTTATAAATGCTTATTATTAGGTTACATTTGAGATGTTGAATGTTGAGTTCAAATTTTAATGTTAATTTTAATTTATTGTAAAAGCATCAAGTCCAAGAACATGCATTTACAATGGTAATGAAAATTGATCTTCAATTTTAAGTTTTTTGATAGAGGTATCAAGTTTGAGAACTTACATTTATAATGGTCATGAAGATGGATCTTCGGTTTTGACATCTTTAGATATCTTTTGATAATTTTAAGGATTGATTATGTTATATTTATTTGAAAATTTTAAATTATTCATGGATTAATATAATTTTATATATTGAGAATATGCAAAAGTATTGGTTAAATTTTCTATTATATAGTAAAAGGATAAAGGGATGATCATTGATATATTGAGTATATATATATATATATATATATATATATATATGATGACTTTAATTCTCGATCTCTATTGACATCACAAAAGTTAGAGCATACAAAATCTTTTAAATACAATATTTTATCTTATTTAAAATTTTATATTCTAAATAATTTTTAAAAATTAAATAATTAATTAAGTTAAATTGAATTAATATTTTAAAAAATAAGATTGAGTAAAAGTCAATTTAGGGTTAACTAAAGTCTAGACATGATGATTAGGATCAAGTAGGTTTAAATTTGATTTAATTTAATTTATTTTGATTAGTTTAAAATTAAACTAAATTTATATCTAGAATAATTTAGTTTAAATCGTAGTAATATTTAGGAATTATATTATATATTTTTTTCCTTTTCTAGCAAGTCGTCTCTTCTATTCTTAATATCCTTAAAAAGATAGTTTTCCCTTAAAGAGATTTTTTTTCTCTTAACTTTTCTGCTTGTCTATGTGAAAGGTGAAGGAGGGAGAAATTAACAAAGAAAAAGAACCAATGTCTTAAAAAACAAATTTCCTATGTGTTTAAGGAGAAAAGGAATAAGAAAAGAAATTAATAGAGAAGAAAGGAGAAAAAATTAAAGGGAAAAAGAATTGATGGTTTAAAAAAATAAAAAGAAAAGAAACTAGCAGTTTAAAAAATAAAAACTGAAAAAAAAAACTAGCACTGACCTGCTACCGTGAGACTATGGTCTCGCAACGACTGCGTGAGGCTTCTCCCGCAAAGCCTTGCACGTTCGTGGGGCCTCCATGAAGCCTCGCGTGCTCGTAGGAAGGCCTCGCGCGGCCGTGGAACCTCTGCTAAGCCTTATGTGGCCACAAAGCC
Source organism: Curcuma longa (assembly GCF_044706935.1). Taxonomy (NCBI): domain Eukaryota; kingdom Viridiplantae; phylum Streptophyta; class Magnoliopsida; order Zingiberales; family Zingiberaceae; genus Curcuma; species Curcuma longa. The sequence continues at coordinate 1,590,214 of NC_133866.1, forward strand.
ACAAGCATCCTCGAGGCCTCATGCTCGTGCAGGTGTTGATGTTGTGTTGATTAACGGGTGGAACGATAAATTCTGTCCGTACTGATCGGTAGGACATGATATTTAAACACTGCTCTAACATATATTGATTGCTTGGTAAATATTGTGTAATCTCCCTTAAGATGTTGAATATAGATCTTTCTATGTTAAAACAACATATTATGGTAGAGTTAACCAAACAAGTTTTAAAGAATTATTCCATGATGACCAAAATGGTATAGTTTTGAAACTGTAGCATGCCAACACTTCACACTCTTCAATACTTATGTCAATCAATGTATGAGTTTTAGTCCTATAATTTTTTCCACTTATAATGAATGCTTTTAAATATACGTTTATAACAATTGAAAACTCAACATAATCAAAATTGAATGTAATGCTACAAAAATATAAGTGTTTCGACTAATGTTTATTACTTATTGCTACCGAAATGAGTATCATGCATTAAATGAAGTTTAAGTTCTTGTAGAATCCTAGTTAGACCATCCCTATAATTTTCCAAGATGCAAAATAAAGAATATTCTCACGACATCTGTTGTGAAACCAATTTCTCAACATGTTCATCAATATTATCAATAGACCATTAGGAATTGGATTAGGAGTTGGATTTGGATTTACAGAACTAGAACTAGAAATGACATAGGTGTAGTATATAAATGCATTTCGATTTCTCAAACTCTAGTGTCGATTTCTCTGACTTCGGTGTGACTCTTTCTTGCTGTTGTAGGTGCTCTAATTGTTACTTTCCCTCTTCTTCTCCACTTTATAGTGTTTTTAGTTTACTGATTTTTGATGATACCTAGATGACTGGCTCTAATGGGGTCACTAGATTTGTGTTGTCACATTTGAGATAATGATATTTACCCATATTGATATAGTATCAATATTAGTCAGTGACCCAAACGATATGTTTTAACCTGCTAATTGATATCAATCGACACTTGAAACCATGTTTCCAACTATTTGGAATGAGTTGCATACATTTTCGCTTCATTGAATGTGATGCAAGGTTTTATCAAATGTAATATTCAACTCTCAAATCAGTTTTGTTTATGTAATTGAGTTTTCTTTAAACCCCATATACCCCTCACACCTTCCACTCAAATTGTGCCAATTTGTCATGCTATAGAATTAAAATCAAGTACTTGTTGTGGTTGCTATGGTCTCCAAGTAGGAGGTGGGTAATTGTTTAGGCCACTAAAACCCTGAGGAAATGGTTGAAGATATTCTACTTGCTGTGTTTGAACATGTCATTCTCTTAATTTTTCTCCTATTTTATCATCTATTGGGACTTACATGCCACCTCTCGATGATGATCGTAACTTGATTTTGTCTTTTCTAGTGACCTCATACTTCTAACTTACTTTTTTTTTTTTCTAGAAAACATCATTTTATGGGTTTTTATAGACAAAAAATATCACGTCCTGGGAGACGGTCATCCGAAAAATTTCGGCAGCATCTCCCTTGTAATAATTCAACTTTCCTGAATACAGTTTAACATAGGCCCACACGACCATTCACTAATACATCACATGTATCTAAAATGCTAAATTATATGAATAAGGCTCACACGACCGCTCAACAATACAACACATGATATACTAACCATGTATAAACTTTAAAACTTTAAATCATAATGATATGCATCACAACAAACAATGACAAACTTCACAAATCCACGATAATAGAAAACTGCACAAGCGGAATTATAACAAGATCCAAGTCCACACAAATACGAACGTAAGTGCAAACTACAGATACTCACAAAAACTCCACAAGTCCACGAATATCGATCACAGATCCAAATATAATCCAAAATCCACACATTCAAATATAATCCGAAAATCATACGAAGTAAAACAACAGAATAACTTTTCTTGCTGTGAGATAGAGGCAGTTTGGCAGAACTCCAAGCTTCAAAGTAATATTCCTATCTGCTACTTGGGGAGACAAAACCACAGGGTCTGAGTAGTGAGTACAAACTCAGTGGATAATCAAATAGATAGTACATGCTCAAAAATATAAATTTGAGAGCAAAGGATATATAAATGAACAACAGTAATCAACAGGTGATCAGTACCAACAGTGAACTACAAATAAAGGAACATCAGCAATAATCTTACTGATAGCATATAGTCTATAATGGTTCTCATAAATGCAGTAATATATGAATGACAATGTCACATGGATACATCAACCAAGTATACATCTTACATCCCATGCAGTATATACGGTCTAGTATATATATATCAAACACACAATACAACACATGCATGATGCAACTGCCCACACTCGCCCCAGTACTCACGTATATATGACGTTGGGGGTGTCTGACATCACACTGCCATAAATTCAGCACCACAACAAAGTAGCCTGGTGACAAATCAATATGTAGCCTCATCCTATGGCCAATGCCTGTAACCCATACTGGTTTCTGAGTACACCCCTCCGCAGTGACCAGGACACAGGACATTGACTCGGCTGCGTACAGAACATACAACCACCATCCCTTGATGGTTCAATGAATATGGAATTCCTAATCACCTATTCTATAACTTGCCACTATTAGGCCAACTATCAATGACGATTGACCCACAACATTGGAGATTACAGTCGTCACATTGCACCATGTATGATGTGATGATCAAGCAACAATAACCAATATTTACTATGTTAAATCAACATGCATAAGTAATAAGATCTCAACTGATCACCGGTATCATAAACCAAAGATAAACAATAACAGTCAACATAGATAGCCAAATGTCTGAACACACAACAAAATAGATGTCACATGAGATCAATCGAATCAAGGACAAATATAGAATAAACAGGAATAGGACTAGGATATCCAACCAACTACAATAGAAAGATAACATGCACTAGAAAAGAACTTATTCTGTATTGACCAAATACAAGGATTACCCATCTAATATGACGAATCGTCAAAATAAGAACCCCCAGAAAATATAATCCTCGTATATCGTGGAATCAACCAATCAAGGTCCTGTAATTTACAAAATACAACACCCACTAATTACGATAATATTTTTAATTTTACAACAACATAAATCCCCTAATTTCAGTCGACTCTAAAACACAACATAAATCCCTTATAATCCAATTGGATCCATAATCCAATTGTTATATCTGGATCCAAACCAACCCAACATCACGAACAATCTCGAGCAGATCAGACCCAAACTTACCGAAACCAATAACACAGAACATGTCCAACAGAAAACCAAAGTCACACCGGACCACCCATTGAAACAGATCCATAGATCCAACAACCATAAATTGAACAATCTCAGTCGAACAAAAATCTAAGATTCCGATCACTATCCTCAACACGAACAGAACAACTCCCAATAGAATCGAAATCAATCTAGAACAGTTCATTCAACAGGATCAAAATACCTCAACAGATCAAGAATTCCCGAATCAACCACGCGGAAACTCAACACTAGAACAGATCCATCAAACCCGATCAATTCCAATAAATTCCTTACTGAACAAGAATTAAATTGGATTCAAGAAAGGAACCTCACCTCTGTTGCCCTAGAAACCAGCAAATCTCCGATCAAGATCTGATTTCTCATTCTCTCGGCCGAATTCAAAGAAATCCCCTACGATCTGCCGATCAAGTTGTGGAGCACAGCAATCTCAGAAATCCGAAAAAATCCAACGAAATCCACTAAATTAGGAATCAAATTCTTACCGATCAAGATTTTTCAGACCCGAGCTCCTTCGTCTCTTTGAGCCGATCGCCGCCGCCCGATAGCCCTCAACTACTCCTGATGAGATGGGTCTCACGGCTGGAGCTTCTGGTCACCAGTGCTCCACTACGACGTCTGGCCAGCTCCGATTGAACGCGATCACCGATCGAGAGAAAAGAGGAGAAGAATCGTGTTTTCGCGAGCTCGGGAGAAGAAGACGGGGTCGTGGGTTTAAAGAATTCCTAACGGGTTTAAATCACAACTCGAATCCTTTAACCTTAATGGCTAAGTTAAGTGGGCTAAATTTAATTGAGCTTTATTGGGCGGGATTTAAATGGGGCTTATTGGGCTGGATTTAGTTGGGCTTATTAAACCCAAATTAAAATCCAATCCAATACTAATCAAGCCTCTAATGACCATTATTAGAGGTAATAGTTGACCCCCTTAATCCTTGTCAACCAATTAGGGCTAAATTATTTATAATTAAGTCCAAATTTCTCGTATCTTACAAAAAAATCTAAAACTAAAATGTTCTAAAAACATATTCTTTTTTTTTTCTTTAAAACAATGAGTCTACTTAGCTACGCATCTCCAATTCAAGGTTGTTTTTGGCTAACTACATTGTGTGCCTTCCACTGAAGTGGTTAACCATTTCTACTATGGAATCAACTTTCATAAATTTTAACGTAGTATTGAAGTCTAGTAGCCTAGTGAAAAGGCATGTGGAAAAGAGAAGAGTCTCCTACTAACTTGTTAATGACTTTGGATCGGGTTGTAGTTTCACAAAGCTAAGCATGGTGTCAGTACCAACATGATATCAGTGCCATATGGTTCAATAAGCCTTGTGAAAGAGCACTTCATTAGATATATATCACCAATTTCAAGGATGTCTTAGACCTTGAAATACATGCTGTGGCCTCACTACGTGATTAATTATTTTGGATCATGGTGAGCTATCATCAGTTTTAACACAATCAAATTTTGTGAATAGAAAGGATAACTTAAAAATTGTAAGTGAATTTTAAAGAGAGCTCCCATTTCCAAGCTGGTAGATTTGTTTCATGATTATACTTCCCAAATCTAGTTGCGAGCTGTTTTGTCAATCCATTCTCAACTTGATTTCCCAACTGGTTTTTCTATTTGTGACATGCCTTTTTTTTAACTGTAGAAATATAAAGCTCAATAATAGAGGCTAAGCAATACAATACAATATTCCAAGATAAAAATATGGGTTGTGTCTACAACTTTATATTTTAAACATGTTAGTTATATTATAAAAAGTATATGATGGGGTAATCCCATGTCAACCTACATATTTCATCTTGTTTGGCTCAAATCTTAAATGAATAAAAATAAAATAAAATAAATGAATATAAAAAGTAAACTAAGAAAACTCAAATAAGAAACTATAGGTATATATACATATAATTAAACATTAAACATGAATTTAATTAATTTCAATTTGGCAAATGTGTTGAACATTTCTACATTCATATCAAATACCATAAAATAGAGAGATAATATTTTATAAATCTATTGATGCAATTGCTGATATATATATATAGGAATTTTGCTATCCTGCGGTCCATTCTCGTACGCTCCTGTGCACTCCCACCCGACCCAGCCCTGCTCCAGCCGCATCGCCGTCCGACCATCGCCGGTCGCCGCATCACGCCTGATGGACACGCAGCTCGCCGGCGCACAGCCCGGCGCCGGATTCCGGTCGGAAAGTGGCCGGAATCCGGCGAATTCGGCTGGAATTGGCAGCTTGGCACTGGCAGCCGATTCCGGCCAAATCGTGGCCGAATTCGCTGGATTCTGGCCACTATCCGGCCGGAATCCGGTGTGGGGATGTGCGCCGGCGAGTTGCACGTTTATCGGGTGTGACGCGGCGGCTGGCGGTGGCCGGACGGCGAAGCGGCAGCGGCGAGGGGTCGGGTTGTCGCGGACGAGGAGCGCGGGGTAAGGAGCGCAGGATAGAAAAATTATAGTCTATAGATAGTGTACTTAGAGATAGGTGTAAAACATATAGTCTAGTGATAGACGATGGTGTTAACTTTAAGAAGGCCGAGGAGTTGTTGGAGCAAACATCCAACATTGTTTTGGACACCATGTGCTATTGCATCTATTCGATGATGGAGGACACTAGTAAACATGATATAGTGAAGGATATAGTCAAAATATGGCAATTGTTGAACAAATTTTCTTTATACTTTCATTTGGTTCATGTTCACTTCTAAGAACTAGAAAGACTGGACACTCTAACACTATTAAGCTATCACTATTGAAGATTGGGAGACAAAGTTTTAGATTTTGCAACTGCATTACACATTCGAAAGTAGAGATATCATACCTTGTTCTTTGCAAGGTCGACATTGATAAGAAGCTGCAAATGGACAATATCTACTGCTCATTTGACAAAGTAAAAGGGGAAATTAAGAGACACCTATGTATCTACATTATGTTGATATAATCACTGTAAGATGTGAATATTGAATGCTAAACGACATAGTCGCCACAAATGATGATCTCCTAATGACTTTAAGAAGTGTAACATCAACACTACAATCAAATAAAGAAACAAGTGGTGATCCTTTTGTTTAAACTGCATATTTTAATGATCCTTTTGTCTTTCATATTACAGCCTTCTTATTATAGCTGTCTTTCAGATTGGTCTACATAAGAATTTTCTAGTCTTTCAAAACTGCATATTTTTTCTTTTGTTTAAACAGAAGTCTATTAGTGCAAATGTTTATGAATGCAATCAATAGTAACGTTATGGTTTCTGTCAGGTGGGATGCCGCCGATGCTTCCATTACCAATGGCTGCTCTAGTAAGCTTAACAATAACCTTAAAGCTCGACAAGAGTGTGGACTACATTCATGGAGTTGTTGGTCAGGCCCTTGAGAACTGTGCAACAGGTTGCACCTGGCCAAGCATGTCCATCATAGGAGCCTTATGGGCCCAAAAAGTGCGAAGGTGGCACGACTTTATTGTCCTCTCATGCTCACGTTCTCCCTTCTCAAGGGAAAAAGAGGCTGTTGCACAGCTGATCAGAAGCTGCTTCACATCATTTCTGGGTCCATCAGTTTCTGGAGATTCTCACATTATAGCCAATCGAGGAGTTAATGGACTCTTAGGACAGTTCATGTCTGATGAAGGTGCTAGGCTACCAGTTCCTCCTGGTTTTCTATACCTTCGGACGTGTCGGAACTTTCATGATACCCATTTTGTTAATGAGGTGATTTTCAAGCTGGTTATCGAGTGGGCACACAAACTAGCAAACGAATGGGCCTCTGGTGGTCCCGCTTGTCTGAAATCAGGTCGCACATCACTGGCTGCTGCTGCCTCAGGAGTACAACAAGTGGCAACTCTAGGGGCTAGCCTGTTGTGCATTGCAGGTGGGGTGCAGATGGTTCAGATATTGTACGAAGAGACACTGCCAACCCTGCTTCTATCAACTAGCGAGGAAAAATTCGGTGGCGCCGGACCAGTATCTAACATTCTACAAGGGTACGCTATGGCCTATATGCTAATCTTATGTGGATCCTTTGTTTGGGGAAATGGGAACACATCCCCAACGTACACATCGGTGTACTCGTCAAGGCGAACGAGGGTTATCGGTATCCACATGGACTTCGTCGCTGGAGCAGTGGAAGGCAACATAATTCTTGGTTGTGATCCAGCTACATGGAAGGCATATGTATCTTGCTTCGTCGGCTTGCTGGTGAAGTTTGCACCGGCATGGGTGGGAGGACTGAAGCAGGAGACCCTGCAGAAGTTAGCCAGCGGCTTGAGGGGGTGGCATGAGTGCGACTTGGCTGTATCACTACTAGAGAGAGGCGGCCCTTCATCCATGGCGGCGGTGGTGGAATGGATGTCGTAAAGTTCGACAGTCGTTGGTAGTTTGTGTATATTTAGGTAGCTAGCAGATTGCTTGTGGTTGAAAACATCATGTTTGGAGATGGTCTGCCAATCACAAGCAAGGCGTTTGGAAGTGTGGGTTCCTGCAGCTGGCAAAGGTGGCTGCCACCGTATCAGTGATGGTGGTGTTGGCCTCGCAGGGCTCTCTTAAAGGCGTCAATGGTTATAGAAATTCCCTACATAAATGTTTAAAATAAATTATATGGCCAAAAGAGATTTAAATGACTGCGAGCTGAATATTCTCACAATAAGACCACTTAACGTTGTATCTGACACTGTATTTTAAAAGAAAAAAAAAACTATTTTACTAGCAGAAACATGTTACGAAAAATTACAATATTCAATTTTCAGTATTTGTATAGTGCAGCGCCAGTCCTAGGCTTTTGGGGGAAAGGCTCAAAATTCTCAAGTGTTTTTATTCATCAGAGATACTTCTGGAACCTTGGATTAGCCTATACTTGTAAATTCATGATATCATAAACATATCTTTACTTATATCTTGGAAAAGAAATAGATTTTTTTTTGTGATAATTTAGATGGTCAAATTTGACTCGATTAATCTTGGATGTAGAATATTTATCAGATAAATTTAAATTATAATTTATGTATCATTTAAGGATCAATTTTGAAAAAAAATCTTGATCTTTTTATTGCTCCTTTAAATACTTTATCATTAAGCACCACATTAGTGGCGCGACAAAAATGAATAGAACTTTAAATCCCGGTTACTAATTATATAAAGAGCAATGATATACTATATGAAAAATGTAGCATGAAAATATAATACAATACGCTCCATGTAGTGGATTTCACATCCATGTAATGGATCCCACATCCATGTAATAGGGTGTGTTATGTTGTACTTTCATGCTACATTTTCATATAGCGTATTATTTTTCTTATATAAAAGAAGTAACAGATTAGGGTTATTGACTTATTATTTATTATTAGGGTTATTGACTTATAATTCGTTATTAAATAAAAGAACTTTAAATCCTTGTTACTGATTAGGGTTGTTGACTTATAATTCATTATTCCAATCAATTGGTAACTGTCAAAAAATTTAAACCAAAAATGCTTAAAGACCAATCAATATGAGGCGTAAAATAAAAAAAGAAGAACAAAAACAAACTTATGAAAATACTATGAATGCAATAGTGCTACCATCTTCATTTGATATATGAATAAAAAACATTTATAAACTTCAATCACTTAGTTTAAAATGATCCTGATCAATTGTTGGTTGAGCAGTAGCATCTCAGGGTAAGCAGACTGAACGGAGACATTTTGAAAATCAAATGCATCATTTTGTAAATTAATCTAATATAAAATATACCTCCTGGTATAATAATAATAATAATAATAATAATAATAATAATAATAAACCTTATCCAAATATCTTGGGCAGGATTAGTAAATAATAATAATAATAATAATAATAATCCAATAAAATATGATTTCACTCTCGTCAAACAGTTGAGTATTCACTCTCGCCTTTTGTTACTGTCAGCTAACAACCTCTTGTAATTAATACTGTGCCTTAATTATTTAATTCCACTGTAATTTATTTCCTTTTGTCAATGTCAATTAACAATTGCTCACCTCAAAATCTGGAGAGAAGTTTTTACAAAAATTTCCCAATTTACTCCAATTGCATAGGTGGTTTTGGAATTGTCCAAATTGCATAGTCTTGCGTGGGTTCATTTTCCATTTTATCTTTTCCAAAAATCACATGCATGGTCACCTGATCGTCTGAAGCAAACACCACTTTGAATCGCGTTTGCGTCTTTTTTTGAAGAAATTGACCTTTGTCCGAACCAAAGGCGACGGCTGACAAACATTGCAACTTATTTTTCGACAAACGATGATCTTCTACTGTGCAAAAAAGTCGAACAGAGATAATCTGGCAAACATCTGGCCAATGTTGAATATTTTTCTAGCGAACAGTGCATCTTGTTAGAGAAAATGGGGAACATAACATAGATTAAAATTGTCATTCTGGTGGAGTTGCATATTCGGTGAGCTTTTCAATTTATTGTACGTGGAAAAGCCAATAAGAGAAAACCTAATAAACATAACTCCAATGCAGCTTCTTCTATGGTGAACAATGCAATTTATGTCTTCGATAGTCTTCAAGAGGTAGTTGCTCCCGACCACACACTTCCCTCTTGATCACAAAGTTAAAACTTACAAAACCTCACTCTAGGCAATGATTTTTTCAGGTCTTTGTTATTGTATTAGAGTAGGGTTCAAGCGAGATATTGGTCGTTGGGTGTAAGCAACTGTAATGTTAGCTTCAAAAATTTAAAGTACTCGTTAAATTCTGTCAACCAACATTTTAGATAATCTGTAAACCGCGTAAGCGATGGTAACATTTTAAATTGCCTTTACCAATATTGTAGCTTGGTTTGTAATATGCCTAATATTTTTTTTGCCATTATAGAAAAACTAATTACAGTAGCAGTGATAGTTGAAATTGTAGTATAGACAAAGTTTTACGTTCTGATAAATCTTGTGAATAACATGTAAGTTTTCTTCTACTAATCTATAAATGAATTAATATGATGTATAGATTAACATTATATGGAACTTTGCCAACGTGGTTTAGTAAAATATCGATTATCTTGTGTTGTTAATGCTATGCATCTGAACTTTATTATCTGCCTTTTTGTCTTCAAAGTTTTATTGACAATACCCTTAATCAATCAATAAATTATGTGGTTACGAGCTTAAAGCTGTTTATTTGTGAAATGTTAAATTTTGAAATACGTAATTATAAATTTAGGAATATGTGATGATCTATTGATTTCTTTCACTTAACTAGTGTGTTATAAAAATATTCACATATTTAATAGAAGTGATTATATTTTATGGTTACATCAATGTAGGGATTCATTTTTTTGACGAAGGCTCTCACGTAAGATGGAATCGATTGATTCAAAAAAAAAATCGACTCGGTGATAGTACATCAAACATAAATACCAATAGTAGGAAGATGCCATCTTCTAATTTGGCTAGTATTGTGGTGAGTATTGAAGAGAGTATAAATTATAGATACGATTTGAAAGAAAAAGCTGTTAGTATTGAGGATGTCATATGCAGAGTTTGAAACAAATGTTTGAAGATACATGGATCAGCCAGTGATCTTCAATGAGTATAATAACCTTGAAGATGTGTTTCCATTATTTGAAGATGTCAATGTAATGAACTCAATACTTATTCATCTTCTTAAATATGGATCCTGAATACCAAACACAAGAGCCCAATGATCTTAATGCATCGATCAAGCACCTAGTTGATCGAATATGAGGGCTACTTGATAAGATTCCATTTCCAGAAAATTTTTGTCCGGCAAGAATTCAACGGAACAGAATTTTAGGTTCCCATCAGAACTGAGCGTGTGGTTGAGCTCGTCTATATGTGTGGTCGGGCTGAACTGAGCATATGACCGAACTGACCTGAATGCATAGTTGAACTCACCTGGGCGTGTGGCAGAGCTCACCTATATGTGTGGTCGAGCTCATCTGAGCATGGGGTCGAGCTCACCTAAATGTGTGGCCGAGCTAACTTGAGCATGTGACGGAGCTCACTTGAGCGTGGTTTCGAGCTTACCTACACGTGTGGCCGAGCTGACCTAAGCATGTGACCGAGCTCACTTAAGCGTGGGGCCGAGCTTACCTAATTGTGTGGCCAAGCTCGAGTCATGATTTGCCCTTTGACCTTGTATATGCTAGGTCGGATGCCACTTTGGACCGATTGTTGACCTCTTTTTGCCATGTCAGATCATTCGAGACTTGCCATGTCACTACCACTTTCTACTTCTTCTTTCTTATTCCTTTCATTCAATATTTTTATTTTTATTCGATATGGATGCAAATTTTAGTACCTCTTTTACGTATCTTTTGAATTCTCCAAATGTGAAAGAAAATACATCATCTCAAAATATACATATTTATCCAAATGTTCAGTATTCTTAATTTTTCTCTCACATGTAATACCCTCTAAAATTTTAAAATATTTTATATGTTCCATAATATCCTCCAAATTTCTTCAATTTTTAAAATTTTTTGACAAATCCGAGTAATGTCGCCCCAACTCCATTTTGTATATATTCACCCTAAGATTGATGGGCCACCGATGACCAATTTGGAATGTCAGTTCTGTCATACATATTTTTTCTCTTCAACCATCAGTCATGCCTTCAAACTAATCAAGAAGGGCTAGTGTCGATGCATCTGTCAACGACAAAGAACCCATAACACCATCATCTATTCCAAGAACTTAGTGGCTACCACACTCATCACACATAGAGCATGATTATGAACTGGAGATAGATGACTCGAAATGAACAATTTGGTCTCCTAGTAAAGATGTGGTTCTTGTGAAGTCATGGGCCACTATCAGCACCGACATAGTCATTGGTAATGATAAAAAAGATCAAAATTTTTGGAACGTATCGATGATTACTACAACAAGCATCGACCACTGAAACTGTGCTAAGAATTTGGATGCGACTAAAATCATATTACTATAAGTTTGTTCGATGGTGAATGAATTTTTTATAAACTATAATACGAGGTCCTTTATAAGAATTTCATAATTCTTATGGGTACTACAACATTTATATAATTCACTTTCAAATTATTAATATCATTCAATGCTAGCAATTATATGAATTTAATAAGCAAGTTGTTAAAAAGTAGTCGTTACAAAATAATCATTATAATATAATCATTACAAACTAGTCGTTATAAATTAACCGTTACAAACTAGCCTATATATAAGTAAGAAAATTAGAATCATCTATTCTACAAACATTATCTTCTCAACCACATAAATATCTTCATTTATTCTAAATTTCTAAAAATCCAGATTGATATAAAAGATCTATTGTTCCGGTTGAAACCAGCTTCGGG
>NC_133866.1:1602911-1641349 GCF_044706935.1 Curcuma longa
CCCTCCCCTTTCAACACCAAACTGTACCATGTCTTGGTACTACTCTGATATGTTCATACACTAATCCAGTTACATATCCAATATGAATATGTCAAGTTGAAACCTTAGAAGGCACATAAGGTCCATATCAAGCATAAACAAGGCCACCAATCATGATATATAGAGGGGTGAGACATTCCATGGCATGAAACAACTAAAATTGCAGTTAACATTCATATTTAAGTACTTTGACTATAAAAAAAGAGTGCAGATCATGCAGATTGATGAATGGATAAGCACAACATACACATCGAGAAGGCTATTATCCACAAGTAGCTTTTTGAGTTCAAGTGCAATTTTGATAGCCACATGATTAGGAATCTGAAAAGCAGAAAGTGATAGCAAATAGTTTAAATAATCAAACTCTGAAATACACTAAAAAAATAAAACACTGACATATAGATACCCATGCCATAAATATATTGAAACAATTTTACTCAATGTATGAATAGTGTGAGATGGTAAATTATGGAGAAGAGTAAAAAACTAAGAAACTTATCCCAAACCATTGCATTGACTTGATGATGAAAATTTTCAACAATATAACTTATACACTAATTCATACAAAAATGAGCAAATTCTTGTATAAGTGCTCAGAGAAGTTGATTTATGTTCAGTAAGACATGGGACTATGCATGCATACTTCAAAGAAAGATGCACAAAAGCCCAAATTAGATTGACTTGATGCCACGTTTGTATAACATGAGGTCACAATTTCTTGTGCATTTGAAGCAAAGAATCCACTCATAAATGAGCTATGGCAGTGGGTGTGATATCAATTTACCAAGAAGAAAACTTTTTGTTTTGCTCAGCAGAGTTCATAAGACATAATCTGAAAATCAATAAAAAGGTTAATAAAAGATGTATCAACTAAGATGGTTAGATTATCAAAAAGAATGGTGTCCATTATATTATACTTTATGATTTGAAATTTTAATTTTTTTTACTCTTCTATTATGTAATTATATTACCAGTTGAAATTTCATGTGGTGTCAATTAACCCCGCATACTGTACATGGCTCCGCTCTTGGGCTAAGAAGAATTTGGCAGAGAGAATGTTTGAGACAATAGAGAAAGTGATGATTTGCATCTTACTGCAGAGAGGATGTTTGAAACAATTTAGAGATTGTGATGATTTGCATCTTACTTTTGGATGATAACCAAATGATTTTGACATCATTATTGTACAACCTATCCCCAAATTAATATGATCTAGATTCCTACATATTTGTATTGTATTTTTTACATTTTTCTTATTTGAAAAGTTAGTTCTAATTCCTTTTTTAGTTAATTAAACTAGACATGTAAGCATTCTTTTTTACATTGAGCATTCAGAAAGGGTTGTTTGAAGTGAAATTGGAGGGAAACACAAGAGATGAAAGGTGGTGGGTTGGCCTGTCACTACGAGGATTCATGGAATTGGAATGTGGGTTAGATCATACTACGACTATAAGATTGACATTTGGCATTCATACATTGCAGGATACATAAACTTCATCATCTAGAACGCAGGATACATAAACTTTCATCATCTAGAATTATTGCAAACATTTCAATTCATAAGGAATTCTTAATATTTGAACTTCGGAGCTTAGTGTCAAAGTGTTGCATTTGTACATAGAAATAAGTTTTAAGCATCATCAGAATTCTTTATTATAAATAACATTGCCAATCCTACTTGGTAGTGAAAAATAATTAACACCTTCCGAGTTTTCCGTTCATGAAACTAATCCACTACCACAAGAAAAAAAAAAGCCTCAAAGCCAAGAAGGAAAAAAATTAGACGGTGGTAATACCTTGGTAACGGTTAGCATTCTGCTGAGAAGAAATCTGGAGAGGACGTAGTAGTGATCGGCATTGTCACCGAGCCATACTTTCACCTAGCCGGCATCAATCATCGATCAATTACAAGATCAAGTATTCAAATTCTAGGTTCTAGAAGCCATTTTAAACTGCGAATGCTTCCAGATGGGGATAAACGAACCTTGACGAAGTCGTACTTGGAGGAAGCGTTTCGGGACGGCCATCGGGCGGGTGGGTGGGAGACGGCCTTACCTTTCTTCTCGTCGGACGGTTCGTCCTCAACCGACGACGCGGGGGGAGGAACCGAGAGAGTGACGGAGGCCACGGACTTTCCCTTGGCGGACTGGATCTCAGGGGTCGCCATGCCGCTCTACGCTTTACCGCCTCGGCGACGTCGTGCAACAGCAAACGATCCCTTCCTTCCACTGAAAATAATAGATCGAATCCGTTCGCTCTTGCCCGGGTTGTTTCATCGAACCGAACCACGCACGGATTGAGCCGAATGAATAATGGGGTTCGAATTTTATTCAAGATATATTTAAAAAAATTTATAATATTATAAGACTCATCTGCTTCTCCATTTACTCTAATTACTTTGGAAATTAATCGTAACGTAAAAATTAAATGTCATATTTTATATTGTATATTATATTTTATATTTTATTGAATTATAAATTTTTTTAAAATATCTGACAATCCGAATTAAATAGAGTTGTCAATTTGAATTGAATCCGTCGAGTTAGCCGATTCCGCTATACAATTTAGATGGATTTGATTGAAATTTTATTAATATTTTAAGATGGATTAAGGTGGATCGATCCGCCTAGGTCCGCGGTCCGCGTACTGGGTTGGCCTGTGACGAATTTGGATTGGTCCGCGAGTTGAGAAAATTTTCTAATTCTAAACACTAGTCAACCATCAGTAAATTTTGGTTAAATGTCAATAATGAACTTAAGCTTATCAAATTCACTCTAAAGTATGACCCATATATTCCTAGAACTCTCATAAGTATAAGTATGAACATACCCACCAATCTTATTCCAAACCCTTTTTTATCTTATGTGAGTTTCTAGAAAAAAAAAATCAAATTTATGTAATTTTGACACAAACTCATTAATGATCTTAGACACATCAGATTCACTACAAACTAAGACTCATATTTTGTAAGGACTCTTCTGAGTATAATCATGTCTACCAACGTTGGTTTTAGACCTTTTTTAGTCTGCTATAAGATTTTGAATTAACCTTAAGTAATCTTGGCACAAAGTTACTGATGGACTAGGGCTTATTATAGTTACTCTAAATAAAGACCTATGCAATGCTAGATTCCTCTTAAGTGTTATCAGGATCACCAACCTTGATTTAAACTCTATTTAGAATCTTATGAATTCTAAAAAATTTCCAACCTTTCAGGGTTTTAACACAAAGTTACTAATGGACTTAGGCTCATTAGATTCACTCAAAGCTAAAACCTATGTATTCGTTGAACTCTTTTGAGTGTTACCATGTCTATCAACCTTGGTTCCATACCATATTTAGGATCCTGTGATTTTCTTTAAAAATCCCAACCTTGAGTAGCCTTGGCACATACTCAATGATGGACTTAGTCTTTTTGGTGCAATCATACCCCATGCATATAGTCTTACATGTTAGTTATGATGTTGGATAATGTTTAAGTTACGATAACATTATGTAGTCTCACATGATTATCAAATGTGTAGGAGAAGTCAACTTGACAACAATTATGAAGTCTAAGAAAGTCAGAGATCGGATTCTTAGAAAAAAGAAAGTCCTAGCAAGTTTAGTGATCTAATGCAAAGCGATAAAGTCTAAGAATGCTAGAGGTTAGATTCTTGGCAAAAGAGAAGTCTTAGTAGATCAGATGATTGAATGCCAGGCAGTGAAGACTCGGAGATGAGAAGACTCCTGACACAAAAGTACAAAGCATTGGAGGTTTATCTGACATAAGATAAATGTAGGACAAAGGTAAAAGAAGTAGGCATGACTCATCGATTAAAATGTTTCTCTGGTAAATCATTCTTGTAAAGTTGTTTTATTTACACTGTATTTATTTTCTATTATATTTTTGGATTCTTACTTGTATTGCTTGTAAGAACAAGTATTATAAGAAGTTTCTCTATCAAAAAATATCTAACAAGGAGAAAGATAGAGATGTTATCGCGAGGATTCTAAGTTGTGGAGTAGGAACCAAGAGTTTCGAGCCATCTAAAATTGAGATGTTGTGTGCTTGTATTTTATTTTGTGTTTGTTTCATTTATTTTCCATCGCGTTAACGAATTATAGATGAACACACAACAAATGAAGTGAATTGTTATTCATCCCTTCTAGCGATCACAATGATCCTAACAAATTTTGCATTTACAACTTGATCATCAAATTACTTCTTGGCCTCCGACGACATCATGCATCCATGCACACATGTGGTGATCTTGTTGCAAGCTCAACAAATACCACACTCAACAAGAATTGGTTCAACAAAGATCATTCTCGCAGATGCCATCAATTCACTTCATCTCGAATAGTTCAAATTTGATTACAGAATACTCAATGAACAAAGATTTGAGGCTAATGATCCATTGAATTAATAATTGTGTTTCTTCTAATCCTTCCCACAAACACCACCTTCTATCTTCTACTCGCAACACCTTGATCCACAAGCTTCAAGGATAACAAAGAATGTCATTCCTCAAGATTGCCAATAGCACTTACACATTGGATTGGCATAGTCTTTTGATGGGCTTTGACCGTACCAACTTAGGAATAACTGACAAAAAAAGTCAAATAAACTTATCTTGTTTGTGAAAAGTCAATATAAATTTTGTTTGACCATTCAAATGCACTGTCAAATAAAGCTGCAAATAATGAAAGAAAATTTTGCAAGTAAATTTGATGTCTGACGAGGTAGATTTGCTATCTCAACGGTATTTCTAAAATCAATCTCACGGATATAAAGAGAAGTTTATATAGGTATACAGACGTTAAATGCACGGTGGAATCAACCTTAGGTCCAATGGCGTAGTTAGGACTGGCTGTACTGGGCTCTAACCTAGTGTAGTTTAGTAATTAAAATTAATACATTATTTTACAGTACAACTGTAATTGAAATCAATAATTATTTTACAGTGCAGTCCAGCTAATTCAGTCCAGTGCAGTTTAAAATCTAATGCAGCTCAACAATTGAAGTCCAGGATAATTAAAATCCTGACTACACCAATGCTTAAGTTATCACTTTCTAAAATCGATCTCTGATCATTACGTCATATATATCATGTGCCCACCTTCTATACTATGTTTGGGGACAAATTTGTCTGTGTATTCAATATAATACATTGGATCGCTTGACTCTTTTCATGGGCTTTGACCAAGGGTAGAAATAAGAATAGTTTAGACTCAAGTCAAACAAACTTATCTTGTTTGCGAATTAAAAAACAATATAAATTTTGTCTGACCATTCACATCTGCAATGGAGCACAAATTAAAACAGCTTCAATTCGTCTCCGAGGAGAAGGCGAATTAATTAAGAAGACGATCAGCAGTGAAGATATATATGGGCATTAATTACAATTAGTAGCAGAAAGAAAGCTAAGGCGTCGTCATTTTTTAACGAACTGCAAGCCATTGGCCTGAGAGTACCTCTCCATGAACCTCATGAACCTGTCCCACTCCCTCGGGCTCCTCATCACGTATTTGGCCTCGATTCTCGAAGGCTTCCCGTTCACGAACTTGGCGCTGACGTCCACCGACTGCAGCACGCCCTCCTCGTCGATCATGTAGAAGCCCGTGATGTCCCCCAGCTCGCCGGAGGAGTCGAACACCGAGGGCTGATCGAAGGAGAAGATGGCCACCCCGTTGGTGCCGTCCCTCGATTTGGTCAGCCTCACGTCCGGTATCGTTTGCTCGTCGGTTCCCTGGATGAACTGGATCGCCGGCTTCGCTATCATCAGTACCACCGACGTCGACCTGCAGGGAAAGTGACGATGAGGAATATTGTCGCTACGGTTCCATGGCCCCCGCGCTCTCGCCGCGGGCGGTGAGGGAGGCAGGCGCAAGGGCGATCCAGCAAAAGCGGGGCGAAGATTTGGGCCAGGAACAGCAGCAGGAGGAGACGCTAAGACTGCGAGTAAGGCATCGATTGAAAAACAGAAATAGGAGAAAGGAACGGGAGAGAAGGAACCTGAGTTGTTGGTGCATTTGGCAATGGTCGAAGAGGAAACGAGGGCAGACATGGCGTCGAGGGAGGGAAGATGAGCGATCGAGAAGTGGTTCGTGAGTGATGGGAGGGGATATAGGGAAGGGAGGAGGTGGGTGTCGTGGAGGAAGGTGAACCAACCACTTCACTTCCTTGTATCCTTTCCTCGTCGGAGAGTACAGTAGCAGCAGCAGTAGTAATACTCGTCAATTTAGTTAGATCCGTCCCGTAAAAAAAAATTAAACGGATTAAATTTAAATTTTATTAATTTATTTTAAATGATTTAAAATGGATCGATCTACTTAGAGGGTATTGGTTCAATTCCCACATTTAGCTCTTTTTTTTTAATTGGGCTAATCTTTCAATTTGAGCTAAATAAAATTAATTGGGCCTTTCGTTAATGAAATCATATGGGCTAATCTTTCTAATATTAGACCTTAGCCCAAATAATGAAATCATATGATTTCATTTGTTTTTTTTATTTATTTTTCAAAAACAAACTTCTTCGTTGCTTATCCTTTCTTCTTTTCTGTTCATGTTTTTTTTTTCTTATGTCACTGCGCACTAAGCAGAGTGACTTTTTATGCCGTGCACTGGACACGAACCGAACACATGGCCTTCTCTTCCCAATAAAATTTTTCCGAACCGTGCCCTAACCGGAGCGCACCGAGCGCTGTGTGCCGCCACGCCAGCCCCACCGGCGCTTGCCCTGCCGGCAGCCCACGCCAGCCTCGCCGACGCCCAGTCTCTCTAGTGACGCCGGCCTTACTGGCTGCTCGGCCTATTCCCTTTCCGTGCCGAAGACCGCGCTAGGGCCTAACCTGTCGTCGACGCCAGCCAACCGGCTCCTTGCCAGCATCAGAGGAACGCGTCGCTGGCCGCTGACAGCACCTGTGCGCTGCCGCGTGCGGCTGTTGTTGTCTTCGCACAAGAGCAGAGATGGTCGGGCCGAACAGAAAAATCCCAGCAGCGCCAGTGCGTTGCCACTTGGGACATCGGCCAGAACAGAATAGATAAATTAAAATCTACTTATCGCTATGATACCAATGTAGAAATTACCTGTTGTTGCGTGCCTCTTTTGGAATTTCTCACCGAGCAATCACGGAAGATGGAAAGCACCTCTCGTATCCACAAACCAAATCCGCCACCGGCTGTTCTTCTTCTTCTCCGGCAGCAGTAACGAATTCTCTTTGGAACGAATCCTTTGCTTCCACTTTTTTTCTCATTCTTCGCTTGGACACACGAGGATTTGGCACACAGCGTCGCTTTCGTTCACACAGCGGAAGAGTGGTGGGCGGTTACAAAATTTCAAGCGGTGGGCGGTTACGGAAAACCAACAGATCCTTGGATTAGTCACCTCGTAGAGGTGGATACCCAAGTAAATCAAATGGGTTAGCGGTGTGATTCTTTTTCTTCATTATTTCTTTGCTTCCGCTAATATATTTGCAGGAGAAAAAGTCAAAATCACTATTCACCCCCCTCTAGCGAACGTATCGATCCTAACAGTGACTCCTCCTAATTAGAGGTTAGGTAAGGGAAAATCTAGCAGGACAAGGGTGATAGGATGTTTGGCAGGTGAGAAGTCTACCAATGAAAGTGACTAGTCCTAATTGGAGGTTAGGCAAGGGAAAGTCCAAACAGGATATTTGATAGGTGGGAAGTCTACTTATGAAAGTGACTAGTCCTAACTAGAAGTTAGGCACGGATAAGTTTAGTAGGTTAGACCTAATGATAAGGCTTAGGTAAGCCTAGTAAGTCAGATGGACTATATGTAAGCTTAGGTTGCTTGTTTGCTTGTATGCTAATCTTACAAGAACCAGCAAAATTGAAGAAGCATAAGAGGAGCAAACTAAAGCAGCCGAATCAAGCCTGGGTTAACTCAGGTCAAACTCGAGTTGACTGGATCCGAGTGCTTGGATATTACTCTAGGTGCCTAGACGGTTCAAGTACCTGGACTAAGAAAAATCAACCCCGATAAAGACTGAAGAGATGGATCGAATCCAAGCATCCGGATAAGAATCCAGGCGCCTGGAAGAGTCTATATAAGGGCCTCAATGTGCACCACAAGAAACAACTCTAACTCTCATACGTCTTCATCCTGCAGTGCTGTTGAATGCGAATGGAGCTAAGATCGTGCGATCGGGGAAGCTTCAGGAAGGGTGCGCTGCACTCAGGACTTCCGAATCGGCCTCTATATGATTGTTTGGTTATTTTCTTTTTAGTCTTATATTTTATATTTCATTATTATATTTTAGACTGTAAGACGAGTTTCTCTTCCTTCGAAAAAGTTTTCAAAGAGAACCCATTAGTGGACAAACGTCTTCCCGTGCATATGCCTTAGACGTACTAATCCTAGGGGGTTGTAAAACCACGTAAAATCCGCGTATCCCTAGCTTTATCTAATTCTGTTGCTAGTCTCTATAATAGAATGAACAAACAACGAGTACTATTCACCCCTTCTAGCACGCACACCTGTCCTACACATCCAGCATCACTACAAGGAGATCAACAAGTAGCGACCGAAAGATTGGGTCACTAAGTGTTCTTAGCGACCGAAAGATTGGGTCACTAAGTGTTCTTAGCGACCGATTTGTTCGATCACACTAATTTTGGTCACTAACATCATCTTAGCGACCGAAATTAATTTTGTCACTTATTAGTGATTAATATTCCATCGCTAATTCTAGCGCCGAAAGAAATTGTCATGGTTATTATTAGCGATGGAAAATTAATTTTTTGTCGCTAATATCAGCAACAGAATATTAATTTGCCATCGCTAATTTTTTAAATTATTTTGGTAGAATCTCCCCCTTTTGGGGGATTTCATTCTGTTACACAATACATCAAATACGATACATCAAACACATTCGCTACACATCATAAAGAAATCAATGTGCATTCATGTCCAAAAACATCCACAACATTCATATCCAAAAACATTCACATTCACTATATATTTCAAATCCTGACGAAGTCAGACAATACCCTCTGCGTCGTGACCAACTGTAGTTTCTCGATTTACCTCCTCACAGATGGTCGTGGGCCTGACTGTATAGGGCCGCTATGGTGGTGGATTCCACCTTTTTGCAAAAGAATGTATACACATTTCAAATCCAAACACATTCACACTCTTCTGCAAAAAGGTGGATCCGCCACCTTAACACGACACAAGTCGGCCCCACGACCATTTGTGAGGAGGTAAATCGGAGAGTGCAGTTGGTTCAAACGGCAGATGGTCAGCTCGCAGACTGAACCTTGCCCTCTTCTGCAAACACATTCACACTCAAATCAATACACACGATACATTCACGATACACGCTACATCAATTCACAAACACATTCAAATCCAATTATAAACCACACTATAAAATTGTTCTTACATTCATTAACGATATATGAATCTAAAGTAATACATAATTTAAAAACAATATCATTCAAATTCATTACATCCCAACTCAAATCTTAAAAACTAATATATCATCACATATCTCATCATCATAACCTACCATAAGTATAATATGATAGATTATTTTAAAAAGAAACGATATGATTCACTACACTACATTTTCTATTTTGAAACAATCTTTGTTATCTGTAATTATTTAAGTTAAAGTACTTACAGAAAAATCGAAAAATATAATCAACACGAGTTTACTCGAATATTTGTATCTAGCTACTTTCCTTCTGATTTGGTGATGATAGATTTTGACTTTAAAATCACTCGCCAATTGATAAGATTTCATCCCGCCTAAAATTTGAATGAAATAAATAGTGAAAAATTTTCTTTAGTTTTCATTTCCGCCCTCCCAAATATTGTCATGTCTCGAGAGACTACTGGTCCAGAAAATTCGAACAACATTCCCCTGTAACAATTTAAAATCCCTGCTACAATATGATAAAGGCCCACACGGCCGCTCACTAGTCCAACACATGTATATAAAAATACCAACCACACAACATACCAACAATGTGTAAAAGAAAATCACAATGCATACCAATATGCATCACAACAAAAACAAAACATCAACTCCACAAGTCCGAAATAACAAAAACTGCGCAAGTGAAATTATAACAACAACTAAGTCAACAGATACGATCATAGATCCAAACACAATCCAAAAACCACACATTCAAACACAATCCAAAAACCACACGAAGTAAATCAACGAATACACCTCCTGCTGTGAGATGGGGGCAGTCTAGCAAAACTTCAAGCTTCAAAAGTAACATCCTTATCTGCTACTTGGGGAGAAAGAAAGGAAACCCCAGGGTCTGGATGGTGAGTATAAAATACTCAATGGGTACTAGATAGATAGTGCACAACTAATATGTAAATATGGATATCAAAAAGATATACAGTCTCTCTAAAATGATACTTAGTGAACAAGATCAAAGTATTACATATATCTCATCAACTTCATCATGTAACAGGTGAAAAGGTAAAACAACATACATGTAATGTCATATAGTGCAACAAACATATATCATACAAGTGTAACATACACACACAGAGATGTAGTAAAATTAACTACCAACAAATGCATATACAATCACACATGCAACACACATCACATGCAACATGCATGGTCACTGTCTGCACTCATCATCCCCAGACACCCACACAATGAACTGGGGCGCATGACAGGACAACTGCACATGCTCCAACAACAAATCACTACGAACAAGTGGGGAGCAGGCAGAATATCTCAGGAGATCTATCTAGCTAGTCCTGGTTACATCCAACATAGTGCAACAAATGCTTTCACTCATGTACCACTATCGCACAGTGGCCAAGTGAGTGCCAACAATAACAACAATCAACCACACCTACTACTATCATGTATATGTCATGATGCTCAGCTCAACAAGTAATGATTTCGTTAACCAAGACATACTCAACATCAATCATAATAAGTCATCACAGATCAACGACAAATAATGAGACTGTATTGATATCACATGTCAATGGCTATGTATCAAGCATCGAGTATAATAAGGATAAAGTCAAGATATCTATCAACTGATTTATAATAAGTCATGCACTACAAATAAGATCTGTACTAACCAAACCAAGTACAGGAGTACCCACCTAATATGACGAATGTCGAAATAAGACCCCCAATAAAATCTCTGTATATAACAGAATCCACAAATCAAGGTCTTGCAATTACAATATACAATACCCACTAAATACAATAATGTATTTAATTTTGTAGTAAAATAAATTCCCTATTTAACTTATCCTTTCCACCCTTAACCTCAATCGGATCCAAACTAACCCAATCAAATCCAATTAACACAACTCAGCCGGATCCAACACTTTAATCAAACAACCAGATCATCAACAAACAACCAGTAAACTAACCCAAATCCACTTAAATCCATAATCTAATTGTTACAGTCGGATCTAATCTACCTGATCCAAACAGCAACAACAAAATCCTAACAAAAACCATAACACTCTAATCGATTTCCAAACAGAGCAAGATCAATCCCAATCTCCACCAATTCCCACAACAAAATCAATTTTGACCGATTCAAACACACAGGAACAGATCAATCTACTAGTTCTTCAAATTCACAACAGCAACAACTCATTCTAACAGAATCAACACACAGAATCTCAACCCTAGAATAGATCACTATCCTCAACCCCCCAACAACCAAACAACCACAAAATCACTCACGGTAACAAAAATCTAATCGGATCAAAGCAAACTCACCTCACCGAACAGCTAATGCGGCGGATCCTTTAACAATTGGAACCGAATCGAACAATCCTATGAAATCGTGCTCCGATTCCTCCCTCGCTGCTGAGACCCGCCGTCACTCCACTGATCTGTTTCCAATAATTGATTAGCTCAAACAACTCAAAGATCTGAATAAAATCCCAACAAAACCACACGCACTAGAAATCAGACTTACCGATTGATCTTCCCCTCAGCTCCGAACTCTCCTGTTTGCGTCGCGTCTGTCGGAAACCCAGGCCGCGACCGACGGAAGCCAACGCCATGATTGCCGCGCCGCGACTGTCACACCACGAAATCACGACTTCGCCCCCCCAGATCCAAGCTCTCGTGTTCTTGATCCTGCGATCAGAAGTGAGGATGAGAAAATCATGAGCTCGGGAAGGAAGAAACGTTGATAAACTTTTAATGGGTTTTAATTGGGTTAATGGGTATCAGATTAGAAAAATCTGGATCTGACCCGAATCCATTTCCTAATTGAGCTGATTAATCGGTCTCATTGGGCTGATTAATTGGGCTTCAACAGTCAACTCAATTTTAAAGCCAATTCTCATTTAATCCCCTAACAAATCAACTCAGACCAAGAATAATATTAATTTATTTTCCAATTAACCCCTTAAATCTAAATTAAATTGTTATACCTCACACAACTATTGTAGGATCGAGTGCACGTGAGAGGGGGGGTGAATCACGTGCTTTTAAAAATTCGTTCGTTTAAAATTAGTTAGAAGAGTTAAGCTTTGAAAAACCGTGCAGCGGAAAATAAGAAGTGCGAAGCGGGAAATGAACACAGGAGAACACAAAGCGATTTTACTTCGTTCGGAGCCTTCGGCGACTCCTACTCGAAGGCCCAGGTTCCTTGAACCTTTACGTTGGGCAATCCACTAAAATCCTCAACCGGTGAAACCCCCGGTTGAGTGATCCGATACAAGGTAGGAAGTGTGACACCCCCACACTTCCCTAATAATTAAGTACGAAGAAATTAATAAAAAGCTCGTTACCCAACACAGATAGAATATCTGAAGCAACTCGGATGTTGGGGTCAGTCTTCCGACAGCGGTCGAACGAAGTCGAGTCAGAGCCTCGACTGCAGCAGGGAGACACGGAAGTAGCAGCACAAGATCTTTGAGCGTGAGAATTCTGTTGAAGCTTAGATGAAGAACCATTACACGGCTTCGCACAGTTCCCTTTTATAGGAATATGAGGCTTATCCAAGATCCGAAATTGCTGCTTCATATCCTGCATCGAAGCTTAGCTGAAGAATGGAATTTTATCCTTTAACGTGTCAATCAAAAGGAGCTTTAACGTGGCAAAACGCTTAAAAAAAAACTAAACTTTTATCCTTAACGTGGCAATAAAAACCATTTAAAAAAAATGTAAAAATGAATTTTATCTTTTAACGTGGCAATAGCAAAAAAAAGGTATTATATATATATATACTAACCCCTTAAATTTAAATTAAATTGTTATACCTCACATTCTCCCCTACCAATAAAAATCTCCAAATTTACTATCTTCATACTATAATGCAAAAATACTATAATAAGTAAAGTTATACCTCTAGTAAATAGATGAGGATATTGAGCTCGGATCGCATCCTCCAGCTCCCAAGTGGCCTCCTCATCTGTATGGTGCTGCTATCCGACTTTTACTAGTCGAATGATTTTGTTCCGCAACTGCCACTCCATACGACCAAGAATCCACACCGGAACCTTCTTATAAGATGCGTCTGGCTGCAAAGGAATAGAGATTTCCTTCAAAATATGAGTATGATGAGGTACATATTTCCGCAGCATAGAGACATGAAATATATTATGAACACCAGCAAGTGTCAGCGGTAATGCTAGGCGAAGCCACCTCGTCAATCCGTTCCAAAATCTCAAATAACCCAATGTAGCGTGGAGCCAACTTCCCTCTCAATCCCAATCTCATCACCCCTTTCGTGGGTGATACTCGTAAAAATATTTATGCCCCAACAGAAAATTTCAAAGGTCTTTGTCTTCGATCTGCATAACTCTTCTGCCTATCCTGAGCTTCTAACATACGCCGTCTGATAGTGTGTACTAACTCTACGTCCTGCTAGATGTTCTGTGGACTCAATTGCGCTTTCCTGACCATCTCCTGGGCAAGCCCACCATAAAATCCATAGTAACATGCTCTAATTTTCACTCAGGTATCTGATATCTCCTGAAGTAATTCAACTGGCCAGTCTAACCTGATGTTCAGCCTTCACCTGCTGGCACACCAAACATCGCGCAACAAAATCTGTGATATCTCTCTTCATACCATCCCACCAATAAGTACGCTTCAGATCTTGATACATTCGGGTACCATCCGGATGTATTACCAACCTGGAATGATGTACCTCCTGCAATAATTCCTCCTTAATCGAATGCTGTTTCAAAACATAAAGTCATCCTCGAAAATGAAGTATCCCCTCCTTGTCACAAGAAAACTCCATTTGCTGTTCAGAATTCACCCTACTACAGATAAACTGAATATGCCGATCACTCGCTTGTGCTGCCTTAATCTTCTCCACTATAGTTGACTGAGCAACCATTAAAACCAATACACCATGCTGAGTCTGACCATGTTCTGCTAATCCCAACTCTGAAAATTGACGAACCAAATCGGTAACAGCCACCCAATGACTGGCCAAAATCCCACAAGACTTCTGACTCAAGGCATCAACTACCACATTAGCTTTCCCTGGATGGTAGTTTATGGTACAATCATAGTCCTTTAGATACTCCATCCAGCGTCGTTGTCTAAGGTTTAGCTCGTTCTGAGTAAACAAATATTTCAAGGTTTTATGATCGGTGTATATCTCAAATGTAACCTCATACAAATAGTATCTCTATATTTTCAGAGTGAAGATAATAGCTGCTAGCTCCATATCATGAATAGGATAATTTCTCTCGTGGTCCTTCAATTGCCTGGAAGCATATGCAACTACTTGATCGAACTGCATCAACACTGCTCCCAATCTTTGGAATGATGCATCAGTGTAAAGTGTAAATCCATCTTCACCAGAAGGAATTACCAATATCGGGGCACTCATTAACTGCTGCTTAAACTCTTGAAAATTAGCCTCACAAGTTTCTGACCAAATAAACTTTGCTCCCTTTTTGGTCAAACGAGTCAACGGTGTAGCAATGCTAGAAAACCCCTCTATAAATCTGCGGTAATACCTAGCTAATTCAAGAAAACTATGCACCTCCTGAACGGACTTTGGCTACTCCCAACTAGTAACTGTCTCGATCTTCTAAGGGTTTATAAAAATACCTTGGCTAGATACCACATGTCTGAGAAATTCCACAGAAGATAACCAGAAAGCACATTTATTGAATTTTGCGTACAACTGCTCACGTCGTAACGTCTCTAACACCATACAAAGATGCTGCTCATGCTCCTCCTCAGATCGAGAATATATTAGAATATCATCAATAAAGATAATAACGAACCGATCCAAATACTCCAAGAATACTCGGTTCATCAGATCCATAAATATGGCCAGAGCATTGGTGAGACCGAACGACATCACCAAAAACTCATAATGTCCATATCGAGTACGGAACACTGTCTTCTGCACGTCTTCATTTCGTACTCTAAGCTGATGATAACCAGATCGTAAATCCATCTTAGAGTACACACAAGAATCCTTCAGCTGGTCAAACAAGTCATCCAACCGTAGCAAAGGATATTTGTTCTTAATCGTAATCGCATTTAATTGTCAATAATCAATACACAACCTCGTTGATCCATCCTTCTTCTTCACAAATAGGACTGAGGCTCCCCATGGTGATACACTAGGACGAATGAATCTCCAGTCCAATAGCTCCTGCAGTTGGATCTTAAGTTCCTCTAACTCCTTCGGTGCCATACAATACAGGGCCTTAGACACTGGTGTCGTGCCTGGAATCACCTCGATAGTAAACTGTACTTGTCTAGGAGGAGGCAAACCAGGAAGCTCGTCCGGAAACACATCTTGAAAATAACAGACGATACGAACATTGGAAAGATGAGAAGCACTATCTTCCTCCATTTGCTTTAGAAATAGTAAATAACCTCGACATTCTCCATCTAATATTTTCTGTGCTTGTATTGCCGAAATAATGGATATTCCATCACTTCTGGTACCCACGAATTTTCATGCGGGTTGATTCGGAGGTCGGAAGGTAACCACTCTAGTTGACAATCCACTATAGCATGATAAATGGCTAACCAATCCATACCAAGAATGATATCAAACTTTACCATCTCTAATACATGGAGATCCACCATAAGGATATGACCGTCGAAATCCAACGGACATCCTTTAATCTCCTGATTGGTAGTCAACACTTCACCTGAAGGCAACGATACCGCTAAACTACACAACCGTAACATAGGGATTCTCCCAATCTTACTGAAAAATAGTCTCGATATAAAAGAATGAGAACTATCAGTATCAATAAGAGTATCAGCATATACAGAATAATATGAAATCATATCTCGAATGATCGATCCCTCATTCCGCTGTGCCTCCGCTCTAGTCATAGCATAAACATGTCCAAACTTCGCACTGGCCGGCTGGATAGCTGAATGGGATACAGTCTGCCTCCGCTCTGGCTGAAGCTGACTCTGAGGCATTGATGTCGACTGATGAATATACTGAGAAGGCATATTATAGGAAAGCGATGTTGCTGATAACTACTGCTGCACCGGGGTTGTCGAATAATAGATCTCTGGCTGCGGAGCTGTCGGTAACACTACATACTCTCTCCCTTGCAATTGGTAAAGCTACCCTGAAGGCGGCAAATATTTCTACTGATGGGATGCTCTGAACCTCGATGGTACCCTCTGCTGACAAGACTATGTAGATCGTCCTCCTGAAGAGGTGGTATCAGTGAGCTCCAACTGAGCTCTCAAAGTGCAATCACTGATCGTATGATCAGGATGCTTACAATAATAGCTGACAGCATGATCTGACGGACAATCCTCTACCTGATGACTATCGGATCCACACCGAAAGCACTTCCTCTCCATAACATCCTTCCTTTGGTTCTGCTGGGCCCCACTCGAAGATCTTGTAGATGGTCATTTACCCTTTTGCCGTCTTGAAGACTCCCGAGACCCTGATCCCTGAGCTTGCCTCTTCTGATCAGCAGTCTGGAAATTCAGATTCTTCGTCTTCTCCACGTCTTTCTCCCGAGCCACCTGCTGCTAAGTCATCTTAATGAATAAAGGTCGATCCAACGCCTCTTGTTAAGAACTAACAGAAAAATCAGACATCCTAACTCGGATATATGCAGTCAATCCCTGTGTGAACTGGAATATCCGATCACCATCCTGAGCTACTAGATGCGGGCAGAACTCGACGAGTCAAGAAAACTTCACATTATAATCCATAACAGAACGATTACCCTACTTAACACTCAGAAACTCCTAGCGCTGTGTCAAACAGAATGCTGCTGAGAAATACTGTCTCTCAAAGGCCTCCGGAACGATAGCCATGATATATCCTACTGTCCGAAAATTGTTCTCTGTGTCTTCCACCATGTGACAACCTGATCACGGAGATGGTACACAACTAATTCAACTTTCTCTGCATCAATACATGTGATATACTCAAAAGTATCCATCAAACTCTCCAACTAGGAACGTGTAATCTATGGGTCAGATCCCCCATGAAATAAGGTAAATCGATCTTTGATGGATTTTGCCAGCAATGATATTTGACTCTTATCCATAGTCTTACTAATAGTAGTCGATACCGGGTCTGTCAAAAGTATCTTTTGAGCTCGAGAACCCTGTCCCACAACTGGAGGATTACGGGTTTGCTCCTGACTATCCACATCATCCTCGAGAATTCCCGACTCTACTGACTTAGCAGGTCGTCTTGGTGACCGATCACGTACTCGATTTTACACAGGAGCCATAATATAATCAAATATCATCTGCTAACACAACTACTATAAATTTCTAGGAGATGAATAAAAAATATAAGATATTCTTACTTACAACTGCTTGGAGATGTCATGTCGCTGTTTGTCCCATCTCACAATCTAGATTGAGTAAACCAAAATACGATGACAAATCCAAAAGAAACTTAATATGGACCTCGCAACCTAGAGCTCAAATACGACAACAAATCTAAAAGAAACTTAAAATGGACATCGCAACCTAGAGCTCAAATATGACAATAAATCTAAAAGAAACTTAATATGGACCTCACAATCTAGGGCTATGATACTAATAAAATTGTCATGTCCTAATAGACTATTGGTCCAAAAAATTCGGACAGCATATCCACTGTAACAATTCAAAATCCCTACTACAATATGATAAAGGCCCACACGATCGCTCACTAGTTCAACACATGTATATAAAAATACCAACCACATAACATACCAATAATGTGTAAAAGAAAATCACAATGCATATCGATATGCATCGCAACAAAAATAAAACATCAACTCCACAAGTCTAAAATAGCAGAAACTGCGCAAGCGGAATTATAACAACTAAGTCCATAGATACGATTACAGATCCAAACACAATCCAAAAACCACACATCCAAACATAATCCAAAAATCACACGAAGTAAATCAACGGATACACCTCCTGCTGTGAGATGGGGGCAGTCTGGCAAAACTCCAAGCTTCAAAAGTAACATCCCTATTTGCTACCTGGGGAGAAAGAAAGGAAACCCCAGGGTTTGAGTAGTGAGTATAAAATACTCAATGGGTACTAGATAGATAGTGCACAACTAATATGTAAACATGGATATCAAAAAGATATATAGTCTCTCCAAAATGATACTTAGTGAACAAGATCAAAGTACTACATATATCTCATCAACTTCATCATGTAATTGGTAAAAAGGTAAAACAACATGCATGTAATGTCATACAGTGCAATAAACATATATCATACAAGTGCAACATACACACACAGAGATGCAGTAAAATAAACTATCAACAAATGCATATACAATACACATGCAACACACATCACAGGCAACATGCATGGTCACTATCTGCACTCACCATCCCCAGACACCCACACAATGAACTAGGGCGCATGACAGGACAACTGCAGATGCTCAAACAACAAACCACTACGAACAAGTGGGGAGCGGATAGAATATCTCAGGAGAGCTATTTAGCTAGTCCTGGTTGCACCCAACATAGTGCAACAAATGCTGTCACTCATGTACCACTATCGCACAGTGGTCAAGTGAGTGCCAACAACAATAACAATCAACCACACCTACTACTATCATGTATATGTCATGATGCTCAGCTCAACAAGTAATGATTTCATTAACCAAGACATACTCAACATCAATCATGACAAGTCATCACAGATTAACGATAAATAAATGAGACTGTATTAATAGCAATTAGATCATATCATAGGTCAATGACTATGTATCAAGCATCGAGTATAATAAGGATAAAGTCAAGATATCTATCAATTGATTTATAATAAGTTATGCACTACAAACAAGATCTGTACTAACCAAGTATTGGAGTACCCACCTGATATGACGAACGTCAAAATAAGAACCCCCAATAAAATCCCCGTATATAACAGAATCCACAAATCAAGGCCCTGCAATTACAATATACAACACCCATTAAATATAATAATGTATTTAATTTTGCAGTAAAATAAATCCCCTATTTAACTTATCCTACTCCACCCTTAACCTCAACCAGATCCAAACTAACCCGACCAAATTCAATTAACACAACTCAACCGGATCCAACACTTACCTAATCAAACAATCAGATCATCAACAAACAACCAGTAAACTAACCCAAATCCACTGAAATCCATAATCCAATCATTACAGTCGGATCTAATCTACCTGATCCAAACAGCAACAACAAAATCCTAACAAAAATCATAACACTCCAATTGATTTCCAAACAAAGCAAGATTAATCCCAATCTCCACCAATTCCCACAGCAAAACCAATTCTGACCGATTCAAACACACAGGAACAAATCAATCTACTGGTTCTTCAAATTCACAACAGCAACAATTCATTCTAACAGAATCAACACACGGATCTCAACCCTAGAACAGATCACTATCCTCCCCCCCCCCCCCCCCCCCCCCAACAACCAAATAATCACAAAATCACTCATGGTAACAAAAATCTAACTGGATCAAAGCAAACTCACCTCACCGAACAGTTGATGTGACAGATCCTTCAACAATTGGAACCGAACCGATTAATCCTATGAAACCTTGCTTCGATTCCTCCCTCGCCGTTGAGACCCGCCATCACTCCACCGATCTGTTTTCCAACAATCGCCGTTGAGCTCAAACAACTCAAAGATCTGAATAAAATCCCAACAAAACCACACACACTAGAAATCAGACTTACTGATTGATCTTCCCTCTCAACTCCAAACTCTCTTGTTCGCATCGCGTATGTCGGAAACCCAGGTCGCGATCGACGGAAGCCAACACCGCAACCGCCATGCCGCGATCGCCGCGCCGTGACTGCCACACCATGAAATCGCGATTTCCCCCCCCCCCAGATCCAAACTCCCGTGTTCTTGATTGCGTGATCCCCAATGGGTATCACGATGGGAAGGTAGAAATGTCGATCGAAAAAATCAATGGGTATCAGATCTGGCCCGAATCCATTTCCTAATTGAGCTGATTAATCGAGCTAATTGGGCTGATTGGACTGATTTATTGGGCTTCAACAGTAAACCCAATTTTAAAGTCCAATCCTCATTTAATTCCCCAACAAATCAACTCAGACCAAGAATAATATTAATTTAATTTTCAATTAACCCCTTAAATCTAAATTAAATTGTCATACCTCACACAACTATTTCATTATTTAACTCAATAGGTTTATGCAATCAGTAGTTGCTTAGCTACTTTTGACATCAACCACACTTGGGTTTGTGACATGACTTTTCTTGTTTGTGACATATTTTTCTTGGACTCACTAAGAGATTTCTGGTATTTTGTAAATCAATAGAACAATGAGAATTTTTTTCATGCTGTTAACTACGGTTTTTATCGTGAGTATATGATAATTTTCTTATAGTGAATATGTGATGTTCCCGATTTTCATGCTGTGAATATGTGATTTTTTACCTACGGTTTTTTACCTATATACTGTGAGTATAAAGGTAAAGCCATGTCACGAATGCATGACACCTAAGTTGATTGTACATTATGAAACACACTTGCCCAAGAGATACTAATGCATGTTAAGTTGCCTCAGGACATGACTAAGTTGACAACATAATGTTGGTTTGCCACATTAAGCAAGAATCGATTTTTTATGGAGAATTACCCTTCAACATAGGGATCAATTTTAGCTTCTTAATTTACTTCTTCTGTAAAAGGTGGAATCTATCACCTTAGCGGCCCCACACGGTCGGCCCCACGACCATTTGTGAGGAGGTAAATCGAGAAACTTGGATTTGAACCCTTGTCCTTTTCTGCAAGTCTGCTGCGTCGTAAACAACTCAACTATGTGGACTAATTTACCTTTCTCTATATGACTGTGGAGTTAACGTATGACATTTTGGTACACTAATGTATGTTGAGTTGAGCTATTAGAGTCCTGACAAATTTGACAGCTCTAATATTGTACAAGATCGATCAACGAAACAATTGTGAGGAAGTATCTAGGAAGAAAGATAACAACGATAGAATTTTTGGTGAAGCAAAAATTAAAAAGAAAAGGACAAGAATGATATGTGGCACCACTATCTTATCACCCATATAGATAGTGACAATTACTTATACAAATATTTGGTTCATCATCAACATGTAATTAATGATAAATGTGTCATAATTTTGAAAAGACATCGGTTTGCTTAGTCAAATCTAGTTCTAGAACATTAACATGTTTTTTTTCCTTTTCGTTTTTTATCAGTTAGAAAAAGAAAATTTTCATTTTACCTCTACTACTCACTTGCTATTCAAATTAAGCATCCCTTAATATAATTTCTGAAAAAGAATTATATTTTGCACCAGATTTCTACATCATCATCATCCTCCTCCTCCTAATGCATATATCTTTCCATCTGCTGCAAATGCAATAATTCGTTGAATAATTGCAATGGGCACGAGAAAACCAGTGTTGAAGAAGACGACGAAGGCTGCTGTTTCCTCACATGCTTCTTACAAAGCAAGAGGAAAACAACTAGCTCCTGCAGTAGCTTCTCCGTTTCTTCCTCGTACGCGTACTGAACCATCATCGATCCTGCTCTATAAAACGCCCCCTCTCTCGTCGTGAATTCTTCACACCGAGCAGTACTCCAGTAGCAGTTGTAGCAGCTAACCGATCGAGCAAAAGCCGACCAGTACTCTCTTCATGGCGATTCCAGTCATCGACTTCTCCAAGCTGGAAGGGAAGGAGAGGGCCGAGACTCTGGCTCAGATAGACAATGGATGTGAACAGTGGGGATTCTTCCAGGTCTGGTGTTTTATGACTCTGTTAATTAGATTGCTACTGTTTAGATCAGTCAATTTGGGAATTAATGTTACTAAAATTAATGCTTTTGCAGCTGGTGAACCATGGGATTCCGGTGGAGCTGCTGGAACGCGTGAAGAAGGTGTGCACGGAGAGCTACAGGCACAGAGCCGAGGCCTTCAAGGCGTCCAGGCCGGTGCAGCTCCTCGACCAACTCGTTCGGGAAGAAGAAGAGGTCGCCGGCGACGTAAACAACAACAAGAAGAAGTTGGACGATGTGGACTGGGAGGACGTCTTTGTTCTCCAAGACGACAACCAATGGCCATCCCACCCTCCCCAATTCAAGTAATTAAACCACACGATGAATATATTAATTTTCATGACAATTATATATGTTGCATAAAAATTGACATCGATAAATTGATTGATTGATCGATCGATCGATTAGGGAGACTATGAGGGAGTACAGAGCAGAGGTGAAAAAGTTAGCCGAGAAATTGATGGAAATCATGGAAGAGAACTTGGGGCTGGAAAAGGGCACCTTCAAGAACAAGTTCACCGGAAACGGCGAGCACGAGCCGTTCTTCGGCACCAAGGTGAGCATTGATTGACGTTGACGGAGTACAGATTTTAATAAATAAAATAATTAATTTAAATTCTGGGGTTGCGTCATTGAAGGTGAGCCACTACCCGCCCTGCCCGCGGCTGGACCTGGTGGAGCTGGGCCTCCGACCCCACACCGACGCGGGCGGCGTCATCCTCCTTTTCCAAGATGACCGCGTCGGCGGCTTGCAGATCCTCAAGGACGGCGAGTGGGTGGACGTGCAGCCGTTGGCCAATGCTATCGTCATTAACACCGGGGACCAGATCGAGGTGGTCAGCAATGGGCGGTACAAGAGCGTATGGCACCGCGTGCTCGCCACCGGCAATGGAAACCGCCGCTCCATCGCCTCGTTCTACAACCCGTCAGTGAAGGCCGTCATTTGTCCGGCTTCGGCCGCCGGCGCCGCCGCCGAGACTACTGCTTACCCCGAGTTTCTGTTTGGGGACTACATGGACGTGTACGTGAAGCAGAAGTACATGGCCAAAGAACCAAGATTTGAGGCGGTCAAAGCAATTAACTAGGAGCCAATTAACTATACAATGATTAATTATATGATTAATTATAATTGTTATCGGTTTATGGTGTGATACTGTCATTGCTTGTTCGTTTTGATAAGCTGTAGCAATATATAATTTGTGAAAGTATGAAATGATGGAGCTTGGAATACTCTAGCCGTGCCGTAACTGATGTTCTATCACTCGTTTGGATCGCTAGCCGTCACTACCAGTCCTGACTGTTGATTATTCTGGACCACCTCTTTCGATCGGCTATCACATCAACAAGTTCAAATCAGTTGAAGCTTCAGTACCACCAGCACCTCAAATCTCTTCCACCGTCCAAGCTTCGTCAGTTCCTCTTCAATCTTTTAGTTCTTCGACCGTAGAAGCTTCAATCGTACCTCAGTCACAAATCGCTAATGCACAAGTACTTTTTAGCATGGCAAAAGGTCATACATTGATCCTGCGCATTCTCCATTATTGGCTCCACAATCATCTGTACACAAGAAGTACTTAGAAAATAAGAGATAGTTATTCTTGAAGTTCAAGTTCACACACCTTGTAAACAATTAAATTTTTTTATATTTAATATTATAACCCAACCCTTAAATACTAAAAAAAAATTTTAAATGACTTAATCATAAATCAAAATAAATAATAAATAAATAATTACACTATTAGTATTCTGAGCTCTCGGAACACTTTCAAGCGTAGTTTAGAGAGTTCATTAAAAAAAATAATTTATTTATTTAAGGTTTAGGAGTTAGATTATAATATTAAATATAAAAAAAATTTAAAATAAAAAAAATTAATTACTCATAGGGTGTGTCGAATTGTTTTCTCAAACTTTTTATCTAACGCACTCCGTAAACAATTATATATTTTTTTATGCTTAATATTATAATTCAACTCCTATATAAATTTAAAGGAAAAAAAAATCTTAAATAACTTAATCATAAATTAAAAAAAAATAAAAAATATATAAAATGATACTATTTACTATTTTAGATATTCAAAAAAATTTCGAGGGCCTTAATTCTAATATCGCATACGATCTCATAATTTAAGACACATAAAATATTACTTATATATATATATATATATATATATATATATATATACACACACACGCTATTTAGAGAATTCAGTTAAAAAATAACTTATTTATTTATTTTTATTAGTTTCTCTCTCTCTTTTTTAAAGAGGATAACTATAAATTTATATAGGATACTATGACTCAGCAAAATATTGATCAAACTTAATTAATAGATCCTAAATCAAAAGTTCGATTTAGTTAATGTGAAAATTTATTTTTTATAAAAAATATTGATTAATTCAGGTAATTTGATTCCGTTTCATATTTAGGATTTAAGATATCGATTTAATTGAATTAGAGGTGATCAATGCATTGATGACCTCGAACTACGACGATTATATTTTAACATTCGATTGATGGACTCGATTGTCCATTATCAATCGATTAATGTAAAACATCAGTCCACTATAAAAAAATGGTAATTAATAATTGAAACTTCAATTGCTTATTGGTCACTAATTTTAATTAGTGATTGATAATTAGGTTATTCCAAAAGATCATGAAGTTATTTATACAACAATTAATTTTTTCTATAGGCAAACCTAATCCCTTAATTAATTTATTTGTATTGTAAAAGCTAGCAGTCATTATGTTATCAATAGGGAGCAACTCTGACATCAATTGATAAATGTCATCATAAAATCGTTTTAATAAATGATGTTCTACTTTGATGTTTAATAGCATTGCAGTAGCTGATAGTTGAGAATGACTAAAAGGAATATCTTCCCACACTTCTTTTTACTAGCCGTTAACATGCCATATAATTTCTAAACTTTAAGTGTTGGTATTTCATCTATATTTGAATGATCAATTACATTTATTATGTCATAAACCATTGATATCATTGCATTATTATTAGATGATGATTCCTCCTGAGTAATAGAGTCAGATGATGAAGCACCAAAAGGTCCAATTGACTCAAACAAATAAGATTCTCCATGATTATACCAGTTATAATAATTTGGAACAAATTCATTTGTACCTGTTTTAGAAAATTTTTGTCCGGTAAGAATTCAACGGAGCGAAATTTCAAGTTCTCATCACCTCCTTCTCCTTCGAAAAGGAGGGCATTAGTGGATTGCCTATCGGAAGTAATCAATGATCGCGGTCCTTGGATTAGCAATCGTTGCTGTAAATCAAGCAAAAAAGAAAGCGTGTTTTTGTGCTTATTTATGTTTCTTTATTCCACTATCATCTCTAAAAAGAAAAGAGTGCTAAAAAAAGTGACACGCACTATTCACCTCTCCTCTAGCATGCTACTTGATCCTACATCAATGGTATCTTGGAAAGGTTAGACATGAGCTCCAACTGTTTATATATGATATTTAGGACTCAACGAGCTATATACAATAGATCCGGACTTGGATTCAAAGCTAGCACTACAAATAGATCATACATGTTCTTAGTTAATCAACAGATTGGAAAACAAGTCTAAACATGAGTCCCAAAAGCATGTTTAATCAATGAAATAGGATATAATCAATTTTAGCTTTCCAAAAAGTAAGTTTACTATGTAAATAAATATTATCAAAGAAGTGATACGGGAGAGGAAAAAAATAAACTTATATCATTGATTTAGGGGAGCAAGTTTTTGTTTTCCTTTATTGTTTGAATTGCTTGTTTCTTTTATGCTTACAAATGACATGTTTACTTTATGCTTAGAATGGATGGATAGGAAAAAGATAGTTTATCCTTGAAAATATAGTATCAGGACTAGGTGAGCTGATTGTATGTTAGTAAATCAGCATATCTTACCTGATGCAAGTAATCAAGTGGAACTAACCGAAGCGAACTCATCTAATCTCGAACTAATTAGACTAATATTTTGAATTAAGTTAGTTAAAGTATATAATTTCTTTAATTGGCTTTATCTTATAATGTGGTGACTCCAAAATAGGCCCCTGAGCCTTGCTACAAACTAAAAGTCAATTTTAGAAATGATTACTAAAGCTAAACATGAATCTAACCTAAGGTCAACTCTCTTCTTAATCATCAAATAAATCAAGTAAAATTGAAAAGTCATCTCACACAGCCCATAAGATTACTTTACTTTATTACTTATAATAAGTGAGATGTTAAATAAAATTAACAAAATATTTTTTTAATATTAAGATTAAACCCATAGGAATTAAAAATTATTAGATAAGTAGGATAGACTTATGTAAATATTTTACTTAGGTATTTTATTTCTTTTGGAACTAGCCTAGGTTATACTGTAGAATTTATGAACCTATAGATCTAGATAGCCTTTGCATCTCACAAACCCCTAGGATTAAATGTTTGTATATTGAACTACGTAGATGGGTACAAGATGATAAAGGTACGCCCTAGGTTCATGAGGTAGATCAGTGCATCAATATGAACTAAAAAGAGCTTAAATACAAATTAACTACTTCCGTGGCTAATTCCAAACTAAACTCATTTATCATTCAATATCAATTGAGTAAAGTAAAAAGAGGTCAAACATTTCTTTAAGGATAAATTTTTAGATGAGTTATTTTAAATAAATTATTTTTGAAAAGTAGTCTCTTTAAAATTTTTCAAAAATAACCATATCCGATCAACCGAACACATTGGTTCAATCAACCGAACATGGTCAAACTCTAATTGACTGGTCAAAAATTTGACTAACCATTCATACCTGAAATAATAAAAAGTTGATTTAATTCATTCAGTCGATTAATAACACTAATCAATCAACTGATAAGCCTAGGAAACATAAAAAAGTTGACATGACCTAACATGTTCAGTCAATTGATCACTCTTACTAATCGATTGAACTTAGAAAATTGACCTTTCAATCTGGGATGATGGGACAATGGATCAATCAACTAGAATCCCACATTTAGTCGACCGATCCTATGTTATAAAAACATTGTCAAGAGGAAGCCAAACCATCATCCAAATCCACTCTTCTTCTCATCTTCCAACACCGAAACCTAGTTTTTCAAAGCCTCTAAAGCGTTCCAAAGTCTCTGAAGCATCAAAAAATGCCTCAATAATAATCCTAGACTCTCTCTTGTTCATTATTAAATTTCTTTACTTATTTTCATAAATTACTATAGCCAAAAGAAACGCCAAACACCCAAGACCAAGTTGACTCCTCTAACCCCAGCCAAGATCTTAGATTTCCTATAGAAGAACTTAGGCATTCTTTTTAAATTAAGAAGTTTCATGCTACAGGATCTAAGTATTTAGACATGTCATTCTTCACTATATTATGTCCTAACGTAGTTGAGATTATTAACTACTATACAATGTCTAAACTAGTCTACTACATGCATTATGTAAACCTTGATCTCCGCGCCGAATTATGTCAATCTTTGTTAGATTGATGATTTTCATTACAAGACTAGGGTAACATGTCATGATTTCTTCTTTAATCTCAACATGGTTCGACACTTTCTTGATAGTAAAGTAACAAATGATCAATTCTATTACTTTCCTATCTATCCTGAAACTTTACCTGAGTCCTATTCTCACCTGACTTTAGATACCATGTATGTTGATTTCTCTAAGGGTCCTCAACCCAGATCAATGAACTCAGCTAATCTAAATCCATAAGATAATGACTTTTATAAAGCTATTGTAGGTTGCATTCTACCCTTAGCCAGTGGCGGAGCCACAGGGGGGGGGGGGGGGCGCATGGGGGCGGTCGCCCCCCCTGACCCCTGTGTAAAATACCGATTTTAATTGGACGACGGCACTGGAAAGATGCAACTTTGGGTCGAAACTCGTGAGAAGACGGCGAGGGGCGAAGAGGGAGTCACTTCACAGAGCACAAAAAGCGATTTTTGTCTACTATACTGGAAGGCGAGAAAAAGCGAGCTGTAAAAAGACGAACTATGAGTAAGGAAGGTGGAGTTTAGGGTTTAGGAAGAGACTGGCCGCAGAGGTAGGGAAAGGGAGGGAGGACAGACATGGCCGCCACTCTTGCTCTTCTTCGCCTTTTGCAGCGCTGGTTCTTCTTTCACTAGTCTTTTCACTTTCAAATATTTTTCTTATTTAATTTTTTATTCCACTTTATGAAGAAACAAAACACTGTAAATTTAATAACAATTTATTAAATGCATTTAATATTTTTAACAGAAAAGTGTTAATATGAGATAAATTTTAAAATATATTTTTAAAAAATAAAGAGCAAAATGACATAAAAGTGTTATAAATTTTAAAAATTTATAATACTGATGAAGCACTGTTATAGGACCGTAGCGGACAATGCGATCGGGAGATGGGAGAAAAGAAGAATCACGATTTGGGAAATGGTTAAGATCAAATGGTTAAGATCCAATAACATTATCCAATAAGCTATAAATCCAATACCCTTTAACTATTAATCCTTAAGTAATTTGGGCTGCTCTTGGGCTCAATTTAATTGGTCTTTAATTGGCTTCGACGTTTCCAAAATTTGGAAACTTCACTATTGTCGTTTCCCTTTTCCGTTTCCGCGTTTCCCATTTCTCGTCTCCAAGTTTCCAGACTGCATAGATGCCAGGTATATTTTTTATATAAAAAATAATATTTTTTATTGAAGGTTAGTCATTGCTAACTGATATGCACATAATTTTGTATCAGGTCTTATCGAAGACAGGAAAATCAGAAAGTTATTCTCTTCTTGACAAATTGATTCGACTTATTTTGACTCTACCAGTTTCTACTGCAACATCAGAGCGTGCATTTTCTGCAATGAAAATTGTGAAGAATAGGTTGCGGAACAAAATGGAAGATGATTTCTTATCAAGTTCTTTGATAATGTATATTGAGAAAGATATTGCTCGCAGTTTTGATATCAATTCTGTCATAGATGAATTTGAGTCTATGAAAAAGCAAAGAGCGCAACTTAGATTACGTTGAATGTAACTTATTTCTTAGTTAATTCAAAATTTTATTTTATTAGTATGATAATGCGATGTTAGAAAATGGCCCCCCCTCGACAAAAATCCTGGCTCCGCCCCTGCCCTTAGCATTCGACCCTATCATCTCTTTCTCATGTTTGCACTTAAGCATCACCTTGACATTGACAT
The DNA here is from genome assembly GCF_044706935.1 of Curcuma longa. Lineage (NCBI taxonomy): Eukaryota > Viridiplantae > Streptophyta > Magnoliopsida > Zingiberales > Zingiberaceae > Curcuma > Curcuma longa. Next base: position 1,632,376 of record NC_133866.1, read on the forward strand.
AGGACTATGGGTTTTCAAGATCAGCATTCATTATTCTAGATATAGTTCATTCGGAATAGTTCGTACGGCCTACTATCACATTATCACTATATTACTAGGATCATATGACATAAACATTGCAATAAGAAATGTTAAGCCTCTATCCATTCATTATGACAAGATAAACATTAGGTAGTTATCCTTAGTTGGGATTAGAGTAAGTAACGAGACCCTAGTTTTAAGGATCATCACAGATGAGTTGTACCTACCGAGGAGCTTGAGGAAGTTGAAGTGGAGTACCAACTGGCAATGAGATCCCCATTATCCCCACTACTAGAGCTACCCCCACTAGATCATTCTTAGGTAGTACCTTCCGAGGCAGGTACCCTCTCTTAGGGGGAGTTTCAACAGATCTACGAGTGTCTAAATTTGATTGATAGATGTCTAGACTAGACAAAGCAACAATGATGGGATATGTTTGATTTTCTCCAGGACTGGTGCATCAACTAGCATCTCCCCTCTCATCTGATTAGATCTAGAGTTGCTTGTTTAGGTTTGACTATTATCTACTCTATGTTTGGTAGTTTGACTACTATTTATGTTGTATTTGATCCTTTACCTACTTGCTATGTTTTGAGTTATGAAATTATTAGTATGTTTTTCCTATATCTTGAATGCACTTGATCTATGATTGTTGTTCTAATTGCTTTAGAATAATGTTTACTTTTTTGAAATATTTTAGAAAACTCTTAAAAATATTATTTCTAGTTATTGTTATTTAGAAAATTACCTTGAAAAATTTTGAAAGCATTATTTCTCTTTTTAAAAATATTCCTTGAAAAATAATTTTTAAAATAGCTTTAAAAATGACTTTGAAAATATTTTTTGAAAAATAACTTTCAAAATAGCTTTGAAAATCCTTTGGATAAAATTTGAAAATGCCTTTAAAAATATTTTTGGAAATTCTTTGGAAAATTATTGTAATACTTTGGAAAATATTTTCTTCTTTGAAAATAATTTGAATCTTAAATACATTTTGACAAAGTTTGAAAGATATAGCTGAATTGGTTATGACGGAGCAGAGTTGCATAAGAGGGTAAAGGTTTGAATCTATGACAAAGCCGAGGCAATACTCTCCTCCGTCGTGGTTAATTACAGTTTCTCGATTTACCTCCTCACAGATGGTCGTGGAGTCGACCGTGTGGGACCGCTAGAGTGGCAGATTCCACCTTTTGTAGAAGAAAAAATATTTAAATTTTCTAAAAAGTTATTACAATGATCCCTATTTTGATGTGTGTCAAAAGGGAAAAGATAAGTTTAAAGTTGGGCTGAAAGAAAATTGACTTATAAAATCTAAACTTGTGAAAATGAAGCTTAGACTTAGACTAAAGTTAAGTTTAATATAGTTATTTTAAGTTTGTTATACTTTTAACTTAAACATGTATGTATTACTTGCTACCTTTGTTAAAGTTTAAGTTGTTAAGTTATCAAGTCTTGATCTAGTTTAACTTAAACTTGAACATTGTGATCTAAGTTTAAGTTAGTTAAATTTAATTTTGATCTATGTTTAAATGCTTTGATTTAAAGTATAAATTTCTTTAAAACATATTAAATTGTATTAGAGAAGGTGTATTTTCTCTAACTTTAAATTGTATTGTCAAACATTAAAAAGAGAGAGATTGTTGGTGCAGATAATACCAATAATCGAACTTATATTTTGAAGTCTAACAAAGGATTTAAAGTTAGACATTATGTATTTGATTTAAGAGTTAAGTATGCAGGTCATTTAACATGTAAAGTTTTAATGAGTCCAAAAGATCGGACATTAGGTATCAAAAGTCCTAGTGGGTCAAGGAGATCATACACTAGATAATGAAGTCTTAGTGGATCAGAATGATTAGACACTAAGCATAAGACCATATAAGTTGATCTGGAAGAACACTTGATGGTTAGCTAGACCAGACATCAAGTCAGGAAAGTCCTAGTAGGTTGATTGGACACTAAGCAGAAGAAGAAGTCCAAATAGGTCAGTTGGATAGAATATTGTTGGGTTTCTATATGCGCGTTTTAAAATTTTATTTCACTAAATAAGTAGCAGAAGTGTAATAATCTATATTATTATAATTTATGCATAAACTCACACGAGGATACACGTACATGCAAATATAATCATAGAAATAAATGGCATACATAAAATATACATGTTGGATGACACGAAGAGGAAAATGACATCAACTAGCAACCTTGAGAAATATTGCCTCTACTCGTATCCACGTCGAGATCTCCTCAAGACAACTTCACTAAGTCATGTGTCATGTCTCCGTTTTGATACTAGTCAAAGGAAGGAGATAAAGCGATCTGAGAGAGGACCTACGGTTTGATTCAGTATCCGACGACTTCAAAGCAACCCGATGATACGAATCAAATTGAACGGAGGTGATCACATCACCGTTCGAAGGTCGGATGGCTCGCTGCGACGAGGGGCAGCAAGCCTAATGGTGTGAGAGTTCTAGCAACAATAATTTCTTGCTGGAACAATAGCCAAAATGGGAAGAAGATGGATACCTTGCGGCGAAGAAACAACCGTTGCTTCTTCCTCTTGCTCTTTGCTTCCAGCACCGGTTGTAACTCCATTGGCTCGGTGGATGGTCAACTTAGGGAGATGACTGATTGGTGGAAGGAAGCTTGGCTAGAGGTCCACCGACTACTCCTCCTTGGACAGTGGCAACACCAAGGGGCAACGACACAAGGTGTTGGGCGGCTAGGGTTTTGTGGCTGGTGGCTAGAAGAGAAGAGGAAGGAAGAAAACCTAACACTTAGGGTTTTTAATTCCGTTAGAAAACTCTTCCATAGAGATATATTTATAGATCTTTAACGGGTTTGGTTCATGAACCAAAACTCATATCCGTTAACCTAAAATCCAAACCGATAGCCTTAAGTTTGGTTCAAGACCAAACCGTGTTGGTTTCAAAATCAAACCATATTTTTAATTAAAACTAAACTAATTTGGTTTATAATTAAACCAAAAATGGTCACTTTGTCTTCAAAAGGCATGGTCCATCTGCGCTTCCATTCTGATAAAATATCTTTCATATTTGCCCTTCGTCTAGTCCAACTAAACTCAATCTCTCTCGATCTAAGAATTCAATTTTCAAACTCATTTTATGTCTTTTGGATAATCTCGTAGTGTGTGTGACCTTATAGGTTCTGATTTATATTGGTCATCCATAATTAATCATTAATTATGGATCGATTATGAGTGTCACCTAGTAGTACATCATGACCCCCAATTAATAAAAAATCATAGTTGATTCCAGAATCATTTTTGAACCCTTTAGCAGCTATAGTTGTTTATACATCTGTTCCTTTCACTCATCTTATACCTGCTTAGTTTAGGACATGATCTATGTGTTAGTCTCCACTAGGCTGACTACGTCACACCTAGTCCAAGCAGTAGTTCCTTGTCTTGCGGATTTAAATTACTCAAAACATCTGTCCAAGAGGACCATCCTCTTGACGTGTTTCTGCTTTGGCCAAAGACTTATGAGTAATAATCCTAACAAGTGGTCATAGGGTATATATCTCCTAATAAAAGGAGTAGTGAATCCTCTGTGGTTACTCAATCACCTTTGGATACTTCGACTTATACCAATCATTCTGGGTTCACACCTCCGTAGAGATGTTTGTTTAAGATGTCAAAGTATAAATCTCCATGACCAAGATAACTTGAATACCTCAAGTCGAAGGAAACTTGCACTCGAACTGCAATGAGATCTTCATAGACATGTATCGAACTAAATGAAATCTCATGACAAGTCACTTCCGATAAACTAGTTACCCTTAACTAGCATCCATATGTTAACTTTCAACAACCCAATATTTCTAGCCAGTTAGGATCGACTGCTTGGTAAAACTATGGAGACTAACATTTGCTAGTCTTACAGAATCAATGATATTCAATCTCATCAATTCATCGATTAAAAAATATTTATAATATATAATTATACATGTAGATATATCCACTAATTGTGATCCAATCACAATTTCTCTCATACTATGCATTGTATTGTGGAATTCATTAATTGAGTTTAAGATCAAATCAAATACATAGAGAATGTACACTAAATAATGATTTTATTTATCCAATAAATAGTATATTATCTAAGGCGATTTTTAGAACACCTCTTAAATATAATAGATATTTAGTTGGTAAATTAAGGTAAGTCCTTGAGAGGTCTTTTTAGATGAAAAATGGTGGGGACATGTCCCATTTAGGACAAACCTTAGGCGTTGATCCAACTAAAAAAATCAACAAAGATTTCTAAGTCAAGATCAAATTGTTTTAACTGTCAAATTAATCTATGCATAAATATCTATTTCTAACCCGATTTTGTAAAGTTATTATCATATCTATTGTACTAATTTTATTTGATAGAAAAATAATATTCTCTGAAAACAAAGGGTTCAGTCGATTGAACAGGAGTTCGATCGACCGATCAAAGTAGATAATTACAAATCGAAGTTAATTCGAGCTCAAAAGAAAATAAGGGTTCTGACTGATCAGGAGGATCAGTCGAACGAACATCTATGGAAACTGAAGATCAGATATGATCGAATTAGACAATAAAAGAATTCTTAGGGTTTGTTGACTGATCAAGAGGATCAATCAACTGATCAAACAGATTACACGGGGTTGATCTGATTGGATCAAAGCAAGCAAGGAAAGAATAGGGGTTAGTTGACTGATAAGACATTCAGTCAATTGAAAAATCTCAAAATCAATCGCAAAGATAACTCAATTTGATTGGGTTTAGTCGACTGATCAGGAAGTTAGTCGATTGAACAAAGTCAATAAAAGAGCTTCGGGACTCAGAGATTGAGAACAATTCTCTACAACTCAATGCTCCTGTCTCTCTATTGGAAGCACGTTTTGCAAGTCTATTGCACCAATCTACTCTTCGACAACTTACACTCAATTCTATTAAGTCATTGTTGGTAACTCTTTCATTTACTTGCATTTAATTTAAGAGATAGTAGTGTGTTACTATTCTCTTCATCTTCTGTAGATGCCTTTGTCCTTCTCTAAAAGTTTTTGGAGAGGAGAGCTTTAGTGAATTGTCTATCCTAAATGATCCATGAGATCGTAGGCCTTGAGATAGCAGTCGTTGGACTATGAACTAAGTAACTGATTGAGTTTATTAGTTTTTAATATTTTTGCTAAGTATCTATTTTGTTTTGTTAAAAAGAAAATAAAAGTTTTTAAGCGCTATATTTACTCCTATCTATCGCCTTTTCAATCCTATAGAGAAACCTTTTAATAATAAAATACAAAAACCAAAAACATTGAAGAATATAGTAGACAAGCAATAGTAATGATGCCTTAAAGGAAAATATACTAAAGAGAATACCAAGCTGTAATGATGGCTTAAAGGAAAATATTGTCACGACCCGGGAGATAGTCGTCCAAAAATTTTGACAGCACCTCCCTAGTATCATTGACGATTCCCTGAATACAAACACATATAATAAGGCCCACACGGCCTATCCATACTACAAAATATGGATTTAGACAAGTAATAAAAGTAAAAGTGACCCACACGGCCACGTACACATCCTACACAATGCATAAGAATGAAATTCTAATTCTACACAACGATTAAGGAAATAAATTCGTAAAGTAACAAAAAATCTAAAGTTTCGTAAGCGAAAACGTAATAAGTACTAGTATGAAATCACGAATAGGAAACATACTAAGTCTCAAAATACCAATACGAAATCAGAAAGTCCGATACTGTAGAAAGTAAACCAACAATACAAGTATACCACCACATGCTACAAACATATCAAACACACACACAAAGTCCTCGTCGCGAGATGGCATAGCTGGCAGATCCCTAGCATCCTCTGTAAGCTCCTACCTGATATCTGGGAAGACAGAAAAATCTCAGGGTCCAAAAGATGTGAGTACAAATACTCAGTGAATAATATAGGAAGAAAGTGCATGATGAAGCAAAGAGCAAGAGTATAGATACATACCAAAGGTCAACAAGGTATCAACAATATCTCTACAGGTAATAAGCAACTAACATGGATCTCATGTAATGCACCATATGAATGACATGTCAAACATAGTGCAACAGTCAAGAATCAACCAAGTAGATAATCAAAATGTAGTATCAGTGCGGTCCAATACATATATATCATGCACATGATGTGCATATGCATGATGCAACTGTCACACTCACTACAGAACTCGTGCAAGCATCTGAGTCTGGGAATGTCCAGCATCAGGGGATCAGTACTCCGCGCCCTACAACAAAGTAGTATGGTGATCCAAATCAGGGGATCAGTGCTCCGCGTCCGGTGATTCAGTAGCTATGATAAGCTACGTATCCTATGGCCGATATTTATCCTCTAATACTTATCACCGACGTACCAACCATGTACTCTCTGAGTACCACCCCTATCCGGTGTCGAAGTTAAATCATCGACTCGACTGCGTACACTGCCATACAGCCGGCTGCGTACACTGCCATACAGCCACCATCACCGCGATGGAAATAGGGTATGATAACCACCTATGTAGATATACAATTAAAGTCATCTACCATCACGATAGACCCACAACATTGGGATTTACAATCGTTATCAATGCATCATGATGAGATGCTCAAATCATAGTAATCAGCATCCATACTGATCAATGAACGTAAGTAATAAGCCCTAACGATCATGGGTATAAACCAATAATGATCACAGATGTCATACTCAAGGATAGAAACAATAATCAGGAATGATAATCCAAGATCAACAGACATAAGGACAAACATGGTATAAACATGAGTAATGTAAGAAGTATACAAATAACAGGAAAGAATGGATTCAAGGTATCTAAAATGATTGTAAAAAAATCAAAAATGGAACAAAAAGACCAAATATAATAAATTACCCACAAACAGGTATAGGAATGCTCAAGGTACCCACCCTGAAATATATCCTCGTATAATACGAAAGTCCTATAATCGCTCAATACATCCCTAAATGCAAAGTCATATCACCAAGAAATCCTAATCAATTTTAAAGTTAGTTAAATTCTATTTAGAATTAGACCAATCTAACCGTTGGGTTGTTCTATTCAAGATTTAATCAAACCATCAATTAGCTGTATTAATAATTTAATACAACTAATTTTGTATTTTAATCAAATCCTAAATAACCCACCTTAGGTTGATAAATCCATTCCAACCTAGTATGATCCACAACCAACTTCATCTTAGGTTAAGGTCCAACCAATAGATCCATTTAATTCAATCACTCCCTCAACCCAGTCATCCATCAATTAATCACACCTAACTGAATAGAATTTAAATAACCCATCATAGATCAGAACCTACACTTAACCAAGAGAAATGGATATATAACTATTCCTATCCCATCTCGGTTTCAAGAATTCATCACAATTCAACAATATGACCCCTAATCACCTTAACGCAAATCTTTAAGCAAAATGGCCTACTATTTCAATAGATCTCACACAATTTGGGCATTCACATTGAACAAGAACTCAAACTAGAAGCATCGGAGGCTTACTAAACATGAACTGATCAAGAACAACCTCTGGAAATCCAACATTGCTTACCTTAGACGGATTCAATTGCCTTTGCCCTAGCTCCTCATTGGTTCCTTCAATCTAACTGAATCCAGAAACTGGGATCGAGCAGTAACCTAATATGAATCAGCAACTCCAATAGAATCGGCTTACTCCTAGCAAATCCAATATTACCAAACATAGATAAGTAGATTCAATGTACCTCCAATCCTTGCCCTATAACCCTAGCTCAACCTGAGCAAGCTGTCGAGCCGGTAATCAAGATCTTCTCTCGGCCACCATTAAGAAATTCCCAACAAGCTCGATTCCATATCAAGCTGTGAAGAAATCAAAGTTGGGAATCCGAAGAGATCTAAAGAAAAACCTAAGAGACAACATCCAACACAAAACCCCTTACCTATCACCGCTGACGAGATCCCCTTTCACCGCGTCGCCACCCGAAATGCATTGCCTCCAGCAATGAATTGAACCTAGGGTGGAAGATCCAGCCTCCAGCTGCTTCCTCTTTGTCGGCTCCAACAGCTTCCGCCTCCGGCTCTTGCGATCGTGTGAAGAAGGGAACGAACAGAGGAGCTCGCGATGGAAACAGAGGAACAGAATCGCGGATGAGGACAGTGATCGTGGTGACTGTAGCATCTTATAGGGTTTCTTAACGGGTCGGCTCCTGAAACCCACTAACCCTATAATCCTTAATCAATAACCCATTAACCTATTAATCCATGAATAGCTAATTGGGCCTTCTAATTAGCTTGTTAATTTGGGCTATTGGGCTTTTAAATTGGGCTCTAAATTGGCTTCATTTGATTAGTTTAAGGATTAATTGATTAGGATTAATTTATTTATAAATTACCCCCTAATGTTTGGTATTTTACAAGCATGCCCACCAGTCACTTGGATGGAGATGATTCACTATTGGTTTGCATATTTATTGACACTGCCAATGCCGATATTACTCTAGGTTAGTTGGAAATGTCTACATGGCTTTATTCTAGGTTAGCTTGGAATCCCGAGTACCCCGTGCGACTTGACTTTTCAAGTTCCTCATCCCACTCAATTTCCTAAGTTCTTCATATAGTTTGGCCTCTACAATAACTTGTGTGATTTAATATCTGAGTCCCTTGCCCGGTCTCCCCTCTGAGCACCAAGAGCTCCACAACCTCCTCCAGGCCCTTGAAGGAGGTAGAAAAATTCAAGTCTGGGGGACCCAAAAACATGTACATAGTGTAAATAGTTGCATTTTGTTTTGAACTTTGCTTTCATTACTTAGGTTGCAATTTGTTTTGAAATTTATTTTTGCATTTTGCTTTGAAGATTTGCTTTTACAATTTGCTTTGAATTTTGCTTTATGCACGGTAGATTAACATGTCATGAATCACCAAGACATCT